>NC_089859.1:15691303-16013803 GCF_036373705.1 Amia ocellicauda
GCTAGGTGACGGTAGACACAAATAAAAGAACATATGCAAGCAGTGCTCAAAAGCGGAGCAATAAATTGTCTGAACAAGCTTGCGCAAAACACCCAAAGATTACATCGTTTACATCTGAAAAGGACTCAATAGCCTACAGGCCATGAAGAATGATTCTAGGTTAATTTTGTGTTAGTCTATTTACTTTCACGTAATGCATTTAATTTGTGTGCAGGCTAAACAACCCAAGTCAAATTGCCTAATATCTACAATAAATATTCTTGCTTACTGATTGTCAGGATTTTTTTTTTCCCCCTTTCCCTCCATTGATCGTGTGTTATTTCATAGTGGCGTCAGTGCTGTCATTGGTGTTGATCAATGATCGATAGGCTATAGCGCAGTCCGTTTTGCTTACACGATTGTGGTTTGTAGTTAGGCTAATTGTTTTTTTATTTCTCCGTTTTCCATTGCAGAATATTTATAGTTAAAAGGTAAACAGCCATCAGTCTATTGGCATAAGAGGCAGCGTAAGATAATAGATTAATAGATGGAAATGCATTTTGGGGGTTGTTGGCCTCAAGCTCTGACCTTGTGGGGAGGCCTCTCCAAAGTATGGGCCACCACTGATTAGAGGGGAAAGTAAACCATCATCATGATTACACAATGCAATCCTCTACTTTAGTGCAGGTAACTGTAGCTTCTGCTGCAATAGCTCTGGTCACTGTACTGTCCTGTCCCGGCAGCATCTACAGCAGTGAGTGTTCCTGTACTTGTAAGAGGAGTGGGATTAAACACTCGCCAACCGGGCTCTGCTCAGGCAGCCGCAGTCCTATCCTGCCAGTCAGACAAGAGACACGCACACCTCCGTACCCCCTCCAGCCCTGCCACGGTGAGAGACAGCCTTACGAGCCCTGGAGGATATGAAAGCCCAGAGGGGGTTGTTTTTAAACAGTGTTGCCCTTCGCTCTATAAAAAAGCAAGGCTGTTATTTACAAAACACTGACTGTGAGGTGGACATCTGACCAACAGGGGTCAGCGCCACATTTTGTTTACCCCCTCAAATGGATACGATAGGATAGGACCTCCACTCCCCACCCCCACAATTGTCCTTGACTTCATTGTAAACAACCGGAGCTACCTCATCCAGCAATTGCAGACCGGACTCCCAACCACAGCAGAACATAAGTGGCATATCCCTCATTGGGGAAAAAACAACAATTAAATACACCTCCCGGTCTGTTCAGAGTCTCTTTTATTCTCACTGGGTGTAGTATTTCACTTCAACGAAGAGTTTACTGTAAAAGGAGGAGCTCCTAGGCCAGGGTTCGTCAACTACGTTTGGCCTTGGGCCAGTTTTTTTCTGAGATAATAGTTGACGTTCTCATGGGGTTCTCTGTTTTTCTTATTGTCTTCTCTGATAAGAAAGGGGGGGTTGGCTGATGGTGTTTTCTGTGCGTGGGGGAATTGAGGTTGCACCAGTTGGGGAACCCTGTCCTAGGCTAGGCTTACCCAAGGATTACTACAGGAGCAATGCACTCCGATTTCACACATTAAAGTCAAAAAGGCATCACTAAACATGATTTCCAGGTATTTCCTCATCCTGCTTGATCACTGTGAGCAAACATGGCCTTTACCACCTGGATCTAGACCTGGACTGACAGACTGACTGATTGGTTGGTCGTAACTCAATCCTTGTCACAAGATCAAGTCATATGGTTTCATCACATACTGTAAAACATTAATGTCATCCTGGCCTTTGCTCCGTTTTCATCAGTTTGCCAGTTACCTTTTTAACACTGTAGTGGATGCAGTCTTATCTAGACTTTTGCTTTCGTATGCAAGATTTACATCTCAGTTCGATGGACGTGCACTTTTTTTTACCCCTTCCCTCAAAAGAAAGTAGATTCCTGTCCTTATTCACCACCTCTGACAAAGCAGTTTAAAACTAGGCTGTAACATTCCCACTTCTGACGGTCAACCCAGCGGGGAAAAACAAACAACTAAATGTATAAAAAAGAAAAAAATAAGAACATAAGGCTCAGTCTTACCTTGCCTGTGAGCGTTGAAAGGTCATCCCCACCAATGACTTTGATCTCACCTGTGGATTGGTCGTTCTAAATGCAACAGGAGAACAAAACAGACAGAATTAAAAAAAGAAAACACCCTACCAACACAACAGATTGTACCAAAAACAGCACTGTGATTCCCAGGTGCCTCCTCCTGGAATCTGTACAGGCTAAAAGGGCTGTATTGTCAAAGTTTTAAATGTCACGTTCCCCTGATCTTACTACCTCTTTTGCAGTAATAGAACCAGAACAAATTTGCCATGTTCCAAGAGCTGGAGGAGATGGTGATTCACTCATCTGAATTATACCAGTAGGAACGAAGAACAGCCTGACCAACACCCAAGACACCTGAAAGCATGGGTTTAGCTCCTCTAAACCTTGAATACAAAAAAAAAAATGTAATGGGGTCAGTATTGTTTGGGCTGCAGCAACCACGAAAGGGTGTTCTTAATTGCGTGTGCAGAGCACATCTTTTGTGACTTCTTTCCTGTCTTGCCACAGGGCTGCAATGAAGGCAGCGCAACGTTACACAGCTGTTCCTCTGCGTTCTATCACCTCAGATGGCATCATTCTAAACCTTCCCAGCAAACACAATCTAGCTCTAGCACTGAAGAGAGGTAGGGGAGAGAGAGACTAATGGAGAGAGGACCAGAGAGGCGATGGACAGGGAGAAGGACAGAAGGACAAAGTGGGACAGAGGAACAGCAGGGGACAGAGGATGAGGAAGGGGGGCTCACACAGTAGCTCTTGAGCCTGATGAAGTCCACAGTCATGGGGATGGAGCGGTCGCTGTTGCGGTTCAGGGCCTTGATGTAGTCCAGCAGGTCAGCGAAGAACTTGTAGCCACCCTTCAGCACACACAGCGCCACTATGTGGTGGCCTCCCATATCACGCATTATCTCACGAGCCAGGCGCTCTGTCCTGCCCCACAGAACACAAGAGACAGCGTTCAGGCCTGTGAAGAACACAGGGGCACACACACACACATGCACTCACACGGTCACATACACAGGGACACGGCAGACACTGAGAGACTGACAGACTCCCTCACTCCCCATACACAAATTAAGAAACTGCGGACAGTGGGGGTGGGGGGGTTGATGTCTCCAGGAAGCCCCTGGTGTGGGTGGGCTAGCACTCACCTGTCCATGATGAGCCCGTGAGGGATGTACACTCTCTCCAGGGCGCCCGCATAGTGTTTGGGGATACAGAACAGGTCCAGGTCATAGCCCTGCTCCTCATCGCTGATCTGAAACACAGGGTGGGGGAGACACATCAGCACACAGGGCTCAGACCCGCCTGTGGTTGCACACTGCATGGGTGACTCTGCTGGCCCCGCTAGCATTCAGAAAGATTAGAACCTCTCAAAGTGTTGGCGTCTGTATATGACTGCGCTGACCACAAACCCAAAACTTCTGTTTTTGCTGTGGAAGAGCAGGGAAGGGGGAGGGGCAGTGGATACAAGCTAACCCCCCCACCCCCTCCCTACCACAGTTCATTCCAACACAGACGCAAGGCACCGAGAGCAGGTCATCGAGATAAGGCCCAGGCAGCAGCAGCACGGCTGGTGGAATCGTCTCAGTTTCTATTAAGCAACCGAGACTGTCCACATTGCACAGATCTGCCAAGTAGTGACACTTTGATTAACTTAGCACAGGGGGTCACAGTAGGAGACCAAGAATAAATAAAGAGGTCATTCGTCTAAAAAGTGCTCTCCACGTAAAAAATTATCTACAAAAAAATCTAGCAGTGTTGTGCAACTGAGTGATGGTAAATGTTTGTTGTTTGCCCAAACGCAATATGCAAGGAGGCTGGTAACGTGTCATTTATAGTTGTTGAAAAGGCATTTTTAACAATGTCCCACTCCTACTGTCTACATTATATTCGGTACAGGTGCCCCAGGCCAACCCCAACCCCAACCCCAACCCATTTCAGCGTGCAGATGCTACATCCTGCTGCAATGAAAGACTTAGCCGATTCAGAACTGAAACATGCGTTGTGTATGCGAGTGTGTGTATGGGTCTCTGTGAGTGTGTGTGTGTCTGCAAGTGTGTGTGCATGTAACATTTTGGTTTCAATGCAATCCAATTCCCATGCGTGTAAACAGCCTTGCTGTTGAACTCCATTCATTACTAGCATGTGACACTCTGCTCTCCCCATTGGAAAAGTGCTGACCCCGGGCTGCCTAATTTATTTGAGCTTTGCTGCCATGCTGGCCCTGCGTGGCTGATTGCTGCCACCCCCCCCTTCCCATCCCATCCCATCCCCCTGCACATCCGCTGCAGTCAACACTGTCAGCACTGCCCGAGTTAGCTCCTTATTTCTGTATCCCCCCCCCGCCCCATTTCCCTTTTTGCACGCATCCTCCTCGTGCCCCTCCAAGCTAAACATCTGGCAACAGGTTGGAATAGGGAGAATAATACAAATGACAATTAGGTTTTGCAATATCGGTAGTAATGTCACGGTCATCAGATTTCCATTACTATTGCCGTGCCCTGCTGCTAATCTCAAGGTGTAAACTACTGTACCTGGCAGTCCACACAAAAGCACACCTTGTTATCAAGAAACTGAATTCATGCCATCGGTAAGACAGGGGCACACTGACCGCTATGTGCCCTCCTACTGTCCAGTATACAGGAGTGAACTGGAGTGCTCTATACCAGGCATTCGCAAACCAGTCCTGTAAGACCCCTTGTCCTCCTGTTTTTTTTTTCTCCAACTGAGCTCTTAATTGCTTAATGAATCCTTAATAGAACTAACAATATAATGTTCTATTATGTAATTAAGAGCTCATTTGGAACAAAAAACAGCAGGCAGTACAGGTTTGGGAATCCCTGCTCTACTACATTAACCTACCAACTGTTGTTAATGCCTGTTGCATACCCTAGTGCACTCACTACTGATTGAAATGTGTATCAGTCAACATGAATTATATATACACTGGATACGAGTGAAACAATATAACACTTTTTAACCGATAGATTCTAACCACCATGAGCTGCATCAGTAACTAAAACTGCTACGAATGACAGGTCTTGGTCAAATATATTTTGTCTTTTTGTTAAGTATATACAGCCTCCATAAGACATGGCCATACATTAAACACTTAAGAACAGTGCATTCAGATTATGGGTGGGAACATTCTGAGTAGTCGGGATTAAATACTAAAAATAACATAATCGGGGTACACTGGAGTACCACCATCCTCCTCCTCCTCCTACTCCTCTTATGTAGCATACTGCCAGTGACTCGTTTATTCGTCATTCAACTCCTGCCATGGACGGTCAGGTACAATTATGAAAGTAGATCGATGCGCAAAAGCAATAGGTTCGTGGCTTTTGACAGTTTTGCCCTTCACATTCAAACGTGAAACAAGACACCATTTTGTGTTTCAGAGTTATCTTTATAACATACATGTGGGTTTGAAACGTACAAGTCCTCACACGCAAATCAGGTTTGGCTACGCCAGCTCCGACTTCAATCTACACACACCACCACCACCACCACCAACTTTAATGTATTTACATATAAAAACATAACAGGGGTCACTAGAAGACAAAACCGGGACAGACACGTCATATTAATGCAACGGACGGGGTTGCATGGACCCTTCCCTGTAGGAGCAGACGGCGCGGTCTGTAATGCCGCTGTGTTCGTGTGCAGTGAGGTGCGCTGTCTGCCATGTGGCGCACGCATGCTGCACAATCCGGGCCTTTTGTATGAAACGCACTAGGAAGTAGATCAGCAAAACAGCCATGCACGAACAAAAGCAACCGCAGCTTTAAACACAAGCAAGAGACCCAGAGAACTGCAGTAAATAAAGGCAGGGTGAAAATACACACACTACATAAACAGCACGTAAGTTTCCGCCGAGCACAGCGGACCTCTCGCCCCCCTAGTGACGGACCCGGGCGGCGGGCCGGTATTTACAGCCGGGCGACACTCACCACAACACAGGGACTGACAGACGCCATGCCGCCGCCTCGCTGTGCTCACTGCGCTTTCCCCCGGCTTCACGACTGTGTTCGCGGGCAAGACACGTCTTTACTCCGCCAAGGCTATCCCTGTTCGGCTTATGATTTAGATGCAGAGGGGAGGGAGGGAGAGAGAAAAGAGAAGAAGAAAGCGCCGCCCACCACTAGCGCCTCGGTGTTGCTGCGGGTCGTGGGGTGTTTCTGTTCTCCACAGTGGGCCAATAGTGGGCCGAGCGAAAACGCAGTGCGGAGAGGAGCGGGCAATACCCGCACACTGCCCATGCGTTACGTGCTCGTCTCGCCGCTGCACTGCACCTGCCTGTTTGTTTGGACTGTTATAGGGTGTGGATTGGTGCAGTAGGAACAGCGGTTTAATTATGAATGTATATATAGATATATGTAAAGAGATGCACACTATATTTGGCGCTTTTTGCCCTTTATTTGCTCTTTGGACTGGCACCTATCCCGTCCTATGTAGACAGCAGTTTCATAAGCCTGCGGCGCTGGCTTTCAGAGCTCCCTGTGCTGTGGTGCAGATGTTGGCACAGGCAGGTGAAATGCAGTGAACCTGCTCCGCCCACACGTGTCCCTCCGGGCTGCAGGCAAACCCCGTGCTCCACATCTGGACTCTCATTCCGGACAGAAACTGACCTGAACCGACCATTCTGCTCAGGTCAAAACGTTTTGTTTTGTTCTTTTAATGCCTGGATTTCCAGTACAAATATAAATATAGCAATGCAATTGCCAAAATTGCAGCTTCTGGTGTTTAAATGCAGGTACAGAATGGCAAGCATGGAATTACAGGGCACTATGACACTGCACCATATGTGGCTTTACACATCACGTCAGAAAGTGTGAGGGATGGAAACCAAGTCAGCCAGGGCTGGGAGGTTCTGCGGGGCCACGGTGCCTTCTGATTGTTGTTCCATCTCAGCTCCCATTTTTTAAATGAGCCACTTATCTTAAGTGAAGCAATTATTTCCAGTTTGTTTGCAGGCCGGACTTACACAAGGGCTGACATAACCTGCAGGAGTGCACAAACACTATGGTGATATTACCCCCAGTTTCTCACCTGAGTGTATGATTTCCCAGCCTAGTGTTGCCACTGGAAGACCTTGAGCTGGGGGGAAAAAACTAGAAAGAAAACAGCAGGTCCAGCTGAGAAGATAAGAGCAATGTCATCCCCACATTCATCCTTGTGTGAGTCCAAAAAAAATAAAATAAATAAGTTCCCGCAACTGTATGTGTGTGTGGGTGTGGGTGTGGGTGGGAGGTGATGTACTGTTATCTGGGGGATCATAACATCCTGTACAAAACACCGACTGCAGAACGCTATGGTTCTGGAGACCTGCAACATCAGCAGGCTTCTTGGCCTTGGCACACACAGCCCCCCTCTATGCCATCTCTCCAATCTAACCAGCCCTTCATCATTGGAGTGTCCATTAGCAGCGTCTGTGAACACGATTATTAAGTGCTGAGCACACCTGGGTCCTGCCAGGACATGGATTGGCAGATTGACAAGAGGCACCGCACCTCGCCCTGATCAGGAGCGTGCATTCCTCACTCCAGCTCATGTGACTCAGGCCTGGACCAAATCAAAATTGTGACCTACCTTGTGGATCACGCATTACTAACTTGCACCCACTTGCAGTTGAATTTAATTAGAGCCACTTTCTACTGCTTAAAAACACATTAGGATACAGTTCTGTGATTTGCAATTCACAGGCAGGTCAGGCAGAATTTTGATTTATTGTCGGCCATGTGTTAATAAGGGGGATAAGAACTGAAGCCATGCGCTCCTTCCACCACTGTTTCCATGTACTGTGTTATATACAACGTTTTACTTAGTATTATTGAACTTTTCACACTTCAGTGTTGAGTTTCCTTAATGATATCAGCCAGTAAAACACTACTAACAATACCCCTAGCTGTATAGATCATGCTGAGCTAACTAGCATGACTCTAACAGCCTCATTTGATACACGAAGGAAGCCAGAAATATAGGGCTAAAAAGTAAAGGTCACTTTTAATAAAGCTTGTAGAGCACAATTCCTTGGTTAAACCTGTGTATTTGACAGGTTACCACCAAATAACAAAACAAAAACAAGACACGATGTTGCCCTCTGCTGGACAAGTATTGAAAATGCATTTCCTGTCAAGCTCTAAGCAGGACACCTGATGCAGCTCACGCTGAATGGTTCATATACTCTAAATATATAATGTACTGCATGCCAGTGCTGACCAACACTGTTTCTGGAGAGCCACCATGCTGCAGGTGAGAGGTGAAGGACTCTCAAATCAAACTTACAGAAGGTCAGTTTAACTAATTAGGCCCAACACATATATATAAAGCCATTAAGTCTGGATAACAAAACAAGGGTCCATTGAGACTCTTTAGTAGCAAGGTTAGCCAGCCCAGTAGTTGTCCCACTGTGGTCCTGGTCATCCTCGGAGCTTGTCCAAGACTTCTCCTGCCTTCTCACTCTGCACTGTAAAAGCATGGGCCTATATGTTCGCTGGTCCCATTTTTAATATTTGAATTACTCAGCTTGGCATTAAAATTACTGTAAAAGGATTAGGTCATAAACCCAGGGGGAGGGGGCATTTCTACTGAAGGGGACATTGTACGGAGGAGTCCTCACCTACACATAAATGTTTTTTTTTTTGTTTTTGTTTTTAAAGAGAGTAAGCACTTACATTGGCAAAACTAGAGATTAATTTAGTTCTCCCCTCCCCTCAGTCAATCAACATAGTCCCTCTCTGCTTGCCATAGCTCAATGGGGTGTGGACTCTGATCAGCACTGACAGAAGGCTATACACATTCAGTCACACAGGGACATATTGGTGATAAAAATATAATTCAAATTATTGAGGGGGTGGGGGTGTTTATTCTGCTGATGAATAACAAATAGTTTCTCTTATCAGTGAATTTCACCTGTAGTTGAGGGTCTCAAAATCACCCTTTACTTTGCCTTGACTCACAGGAGGTATTCAAAAGCTATTTTCTTAGGCATCATCCTAGATCAATTTGGAACCCTGAAGGGAGATGGTACAGGTTCAAAGGATCACAAAGAAAGCAGACACAAAAGTGGCAGCTCTTAATAGTAGCAAAATTCCGAGGTCATGCTACCAGAAGACTTTTAATCCTGCCTCCGAATATAAAGAAAGCCACGGATCTTTACAATAGTAATAAGGTAATAAAATATAATACACGATTTCAAAAGGAAGAAGGAAACAGAGAGAGAGAGAGAGAGAGAGAGGTCACGTGGAGAGAACAGAGCAGAAACATTATTGTATTTCATGGTGGAAAAAACAAAACAAAACAAAAAAAAACGAAACAATGGCTGCCTCCTTATACGTATCCAGAAAAAAACATGTCCGTTTCTTCTTCTTCTTCTTCAAGAACAATAGAAAAGTGGGTGTGAGCCCAGGCTACAGCACACAACATCCTGCATGTCCAGTCTTCTACAAAAATAGAATGTCCAATAACAGAATATTACCCAGGAGCACAGTAAACCAGAGTCAAAATCATTGTCTTTTTCCTCCTCTTTTTCAAACTGGACTTCTCACTGTGAACTGCGAACTCCCCCAGGTACAATCCATCCGTCGTCGATCTGTGTTGAAGGCAAGAGAGTGAAGCGTTTGTGTTTCTGTAGTTTGGCGGGAAGGGTTGGGGTGTCAGGGAGGGGATGGGGCTGAGAGGAGGCACCTGGGAACCAACAGAGAAATGGCTGGCCCCGTTTTGCTAGTGGAACTCAATACAAAAATATGTACATTTTTTTGTTTTGTCTTCAATGCCCACCTTTCTTACACCACCTGTGAAAAGAAAATATAGAGATGACAATAATACAGTGCAGTGTGGGAACAGTGCAGTGCAGTGTGAGGAGGGACCAGTGGAGTGAGGTTTTCGGGACAGTGCAGTGCAGCGTGAGGAAAGTGCGGCGCAGGGTGCTGGGAGCATCGTACCTAGTTGCCATTGAGCTGTGGTGGGATGGTGCCACCGTGGTCGATGCCAGCCTTCTCTCGACTGCGGCTCTCCCTCTCCTCATCCTCCTCGTCTCGCTCCTCGTTGCCACTGTGGTTCTTGCAATACAGCCTGGGTACAACAACGCCATCCCAGTCAATCAATCAATCAGCCTGCAATAACTCACTGCAGTAAGCTGCTCACCACAAATTCACCCAGATATGGAGGGATTATCTTCTGCTTGCTGCATCTTTGGCTGTATTTCACTAGTGCGTTAATTCTACTCCCTGTCTGAAATGGCTCAGTTAATTCTGGTTTAAAATGGAAAGCTGGCAGAGGATTCTGCAGTATCGCTGGGTACAAAGAGTTCCACAGGGAAGGGGTAGACTGTCTTTGCGAATGGTACTTTGCAAAGTACAGAGAGGATGGGAGGGGGTACATTCCTGGAGGTTTGTCTTACTTGTAAATGCCCCTGGCCATGTTCTCGATGTACTTGGCTTTGTCCTCTAGGCCGCAGTGGTAATGGTAGGTCTTCACGCAGGCTTTGATCTCACAGCCAATGGTGGCTCCCAGCTGGCCACACAGGGTGCATTTCTACCAGACAGAGGGGAACAGGTCAGGGGTCACATGAACAAGGCACAGAGACAAGATACTCACTTCTTTACTTGTGACCCTACCCATTAAGCATGGTCTGCCTCTATTATCCCAACCAAGTTATCAATTGCAGAATGGACCCAATTCTGTCCCACTTCGGCCTTGACTAAATTGAAATTAAATTTACCTGCCTGAGAATCGCAAATTACTGACTGATGCCCGATTGAGGTCCCATTTGTAAGTATCCAAAAACTGGCTTCTGAATTTAATTGAAACTTACAGCTGGGTATGAGCTTGTAAATTGTGGTTCATGGGGTAGGAACAAAAAAAATCTGATTTGGTCAAGGTCAGTTGAAAAAAGTAAAAAAAAATAATAATAAAGTGTAATAAAAACAATTAATAAAATCTGAGATCTGATGGACTGGGTCTCTCCAGGACCAGGTTGAGTAGCACCTGTGACACCAGACATCTGCACCAGTAAAGATGGTGCCAAAAAAACAAAAAACCTATAGCGCCCCTTGTGAAGGAACTGCCTCTGCTCACTTTGCAAGATGACTTAGCATTATGTACAAGTCAACATATAAACACAGTGTGTTGTTGAGCATATAAATGGTACAGAAACACCAGCTGGTATCAGGTGCACAATCACTCAGTAAACCAACCAATAAAAAAATAATAGGAAAACAAGTATGCAAAGCACTGAGTGAAGCATCTGCTTTAAGGAGTGCATCTGAACACCCCCAAGCACCCCCACCCTGCTAACCCTTGCCCACCCCACCTTGCCCACCACTCACCATCCTCTTCCCTCTTTTGATTTCCTGAATGACAGTCTTGATGTCAAAGTTACCGAATTCTGCCAGTGAGGTGGTCGTGAGCTGTACTGTTCCAGAGGAGAACAACTGGAAAAGCAAATTAATCATTATTCATTTTATTTTAATGTAATTTTCATTTTCCAAGGAGACTCAGATAGAAAATGGGAACAACAAAAAAGTTACACAGAGCTAAAGATGCATATTGTTCAGTGGAATAACAAATAGTATAGAATGCTGTATAAAGCAAGACAAGTTATATGGAGAAGCCAAGAGCAGTACAAGCACCGCCACACCGCGGATTTAGATGCACACAGAACTTAATATTCAACAAAGCTACTTGTGACAGGATCTGATCTGTAGGTTAATAATAAGCCATCTACAAGTCCCATGTTTCCATATGCAAGTAATTTTGCAGGGGAAGTGTATAAACTCGGGTTGTCCGTGTCAGTGCTTTGTGACCCCTCTAGGGCAGTGTCTCTCAGCCCTGCTCCTGGGGCCCCTCTGTCCTGCTGATTAGTGTTCAAGCTAATCTCCCAATAACTTAATTGTACTCTAAAGGGAACTCATAATGTGCGGAGTCAGAGTTGTTTATTTTAAACCACTGGTAGATTTCAAGTTAAAAATAAAACGTTATCAGGTACTTGAATTCTCCCAACATACTGTAAGTCAAATAAAGTAATCGAGTTAAATTCATGGTTCAATTAAGACAGAGAGGTGTTGGAACAGAAACCATCAGGACTGAGGAGCAACGCTCTATGGGATGCAAGGCAAAGACACCGCGAGGGAGGACACTGGCTCTGGCTCTGACCTACCATGCATTTGTAATGGGCTGCCACCTTCTTGGCGTTGGAGCCGTGCAGCTCCCCCCGCGTCTCGTTCTCCTCCTCCCCAGCGTGGCAGAACCCACATCGGGGGCCGCTGTCACTCGGACTGCTACGCAGAGGGGACCGATCCCGCTATACAGACACATAGAGGCACAGGCGGAGACACAAAATGAGTCTCAAATGCAAAGATTGTTTTCACCCCTAGTCAACAAGGCAGAGCTGAGGTGGTCACAACCAGCGGGGAACAGGGGAGTTGGCACCGAGTGTAAGTTTGGGAAGGTGGAAAGGGCGAGCTCAACCTCGCAAGAGAGATGCACAGCTGTCAGAAGCACTGCGCTGTAGGCAACGCACAGCTCTGTGTTCTTGTTACAGGCCAGTAATGCACAATGCCAGACCAGCAGGTTCGCAGCGTTTCCAGGTTTTCCTCCCGTTTGGGCTCTTTAACCACCTAATGCAGTTTTTTCTTGGCTTAAAGGGATTTATTGATTCTGGCTCCCTGCCCGCTCCCTCCCTGCCCACGTGGGAGAGGATGTAGAGTCGTTCTCTTACGTGCGAGGCGCTCTCCACGTCGTCAGTGCCATGCGAAGATGTGGAGCGGGTGTCTTCTGACTGACCCCTTGAGCTCGCTTTTACCCGCCCCTTCTCCAGTCGGCCCCGACCCCGGCCCCGGGGAGGGGAGGAGTCTGAATCGATGGGCACGCCTTCCAGCTCATCTGCATTGGAGGGAGACAGTGTGAGAGAATTCAAAATGTAATTTTTGTTAAACACCACCAACTAATGCTTAATATCAATTAAGGGGGAAAAAAATCTTACTCTCTCGCCCGTACCTTCACTGGAGTCTTGCGTAGCATCTCTGTGCTTGCGACAGTAAACCCTGCCAGGAGAAGGGAGACAAACGAGTCTCAGACACAACCCAGCAAAAGGTAACTCACAGATTAACTGTTCTGTGAAGATCCCTGACATCTGAAATTGAATATGTGGAAAGATAACTGCAAGGAACAGTGCGTATGTGGGTGTAAGGGCAGCAGAAGGTAAATACATTTAAACAAGGGTTATTGAAGCATGCAAGAGGTTCAGTCCCGGACCCTTAGACTGGTCATAATTCCAGCTGAGTTTTCAATTACGTCACAACTCTCAATTCAAACAAATAATGATTTTTGTTTGTTGAATTATCTTAGGAACTGTTGGGAGATTTCACGATTCCTTAAAAATAAAATGCATACGTTGCTTAAAATCTGCAACTTACCACAGATCCAATTACACTAAATCAGTAGTTCATGCAATTCACTGAGTACTTGGCTGGAATGAAAAGCAGGGGAGACAGGCCATAAAGTCATCCAGGCCTAGAGACCAGACCTGCCTTACAGTCTAGTCACTGAAGATATAGTGTCAGGATGAGTGAGTGGGAGCTACTGTAATACTGTAGTAGTACTGTACTGCATAGAGGAGAGTACAGAGCAGTGTCCTACTCCTGGTTTTCCCTACTCCTAGCTGGCTGTGTCCTTACAGGTAGATTCCCTGGGAGGGGTTCTCCTTGATCTGGGCCTTGTCCCACAGTGCGCAATAGTAGTGGTATGTCTTCCTGCACGTCTTCACATCACAGCCGATCGTGGCCCCAGGCCGGTGGCAATAGGAGCACATCTGGGCAGAGAGAGATGGAGAGAGGGGCAGATGGACAGGGAGAGAGGGAGGCGGAGAAGACGACATAGGCAGAGGGGGGGGGGGGGGTGTGGAGACAGAGGGGAAGAGAAAAAAAGTGAGATTTTACCTAGAAAATGATTGGGTGACTTTGAATTTTACAATTTAACAGCTGCAAATAATATTTTTAAAAAATAATTTAAAAAAATGATGTGAACAAATATTTTCAATGAAATGACAGGGAGCTCATCTGTAAACAAACACAGGGTGTTCAGAGGGCTGGCTACGTGAATCCCTATCTGTTTCCTTGCCTTCAAATAATTATTGAAACGCACCAGTTTGTTTCCTCTCTTCATTTCCTTCTTCACATCTTCGACGGAGAAGCCCCCAATGTTCTCATCCGATTGAGACGTCACCAGTGCCGAGGAGAACAGCTGGAGGGACGGAAGAACAAGGACAAGGAGAAATGTGTTAATTGAAACACTGCATCCACTTTCACCTGACTGACTGACGATGCAAACACAAGGCCCAAATTGCATCACACTGATGCATGGGCCCCTTCCTCCCACAAAGGAATCTGCCACTCGAGTCCACTCCAGTCTCCCTGCTTCGCCTCGCACTGCCTGGGGCAGAACCAGACCACACACTTACCATACACTTGTGGTGCGCCGCCACCTTCTGGTTATCCGACACCAGCAGCTGGCCACACTCCTTGTCCTTGTTGGTCTTGCAGAAGCCACACTTGCGCAGCCTGGCCGCTCCTTTCTTCTGCCCTGATGAGCTCGACATGGTCAGCTGGTCCTGTGGTGCCCCACTGTCCAACACTGTGGAGGAGAGACACGGGTGAGGGCAGGGGATTGCACAGTAGTAGTGGATAGGTTTTCCCTGTCTCTTTAACACCCACCCCCTATCTGCAGGCCAAAGACCCTCCATGCCCAGAACCACGTACTCCAGTCCAGACTACAGGAAACAGTAACGGCTTCTGTCCTTGCTTCACATTGCTGCCTGGCAATGTTTATACAGAAACACACACCCCTCCCTTCCCAGTGCTGATTCCTGATGAGATGCATTCTAATTACAGAGTGAGCTCCGTATGTGTTGCAGTGAAGGGGTTAAAAATTACAGCAAGGACACAGTCCAGAACCCGGACAGATTTCCCTGATGATGGTGAGCACTGGCTTGTATTGTGACTTAAAATCTATGACTGATTGAAATCCAAATTCAGAGGACTGCAACTTTTAGATGCATCCCAACCAGGTTAGCTAATGCTCAGCTATTTTGAAAATTCAGGAGCTTGCGTTAAAATATAGCCAATACCAATAACTGGGTGCAACTGTGAATTTAATATAATCACCAAATGCCCCCCAAAAAACGTTTGATTCAGTGAGGGATGCAAATAAGGTTCCATTGTTATCGAAAAATTACATGTAATCGAATAATTAATTGATTATTGTATCCCAATATATACAATAAATGAACACAGGCATGTAGTATACTGTATATAAGCACTTATGCTGCAGGGCACAGCGGGGCACAGTCCAGCTGGTAAAAGAGCAAAGGGACCACAGCGCCAGATTCCTGCAGGAAACTTATGTCTCTTTCTCCAGACCATGATCAAAATCCTAGGCAGAAAACTCCAGCGATGTATGCAGTGTGTGCCACTGAAAAGTGTAAAGAAGCACCCGCAACGTCACTGATCTTTACTGTAGCCCCTGTTTATAATGATGATGATTCATAATATTATGGGTAGTTCGAGCTCTAGTAATACTAATAATGATTTCATTAAACCATATTTACCATTCGAAATGAGGCACTGTGGTCATTGCAAAAGTGAACATTAATATATATGCAAGAATGCATAATAATAATAATAATAATAATAATAAAAACAACCATACTAATAATAATTAGTTTGTTACATTTTAATTTTCGCTGTTCAGCATTCCATCTATAATCAATTAGACTGCCTTGCAAAGCACTCGCTTAATAAACAACAAAAAACAGCATGCATTGTAAATTGTTAAAATAAGTACTTTTCATTTAGCAATGTTTCAATGTCAATCACACCTTACTTAATAGATATGAATGACAGATATTGACGAAATGCACAAAAATGCTATTAAATAAAAATCATAATGAATACGTGTGCATATGAAAAATATGATGTTAAATTATGTACTTAGGATTTCCCCCCACTGCAAATCGATCAAACTGAAACGTTACACAGACCCTATTATGAACGGCACACCATAAAACGAAACAAAAATCGTGATAATCATACTTGTGGTTATAAATATGATTATATCCTTGTTGTTGTGCTAAGCATTCGTAATATTATTGCTATTTTAATTAATATTATGGCACAGTCTGCCCTTACCGCGGAAAGCCCGGCACTACGGGACAGCGCGGCGCAGCGACCCAGCGTGTGCGACCGGCGCCGCCGGGTAAACAAGCGCCCACAGCCGGCCAGCTCCGCGCAAACCTCCGCCAAAGCAGCACAGCATCCTGGAAAACGTGCCCCTTCCTCCGATAGCTAAGCATTGGGTGATTGTTTCCTACTCCGGCAAAAGCTACGGTTTCATTTTTCCTACATTTATTTTTGCTGGATTTTAGTTTTTATTTAGTTTTTTTTTATATAATAATGTAGTGGAAAAAGGGGGTGCGTTCCCCAATTTGTATACCCGCAATCCTTAACTCGCACAGCCCCTCACAAAAAGGGCCTGGACGCGGGGCCTCCACACACGGATGCAGAAAATCGGATTTTATTATTCTGGTTAAGGCCACGAAGATGCTGCGGTAGGAAATCAGCAACCAGATACAGCGACCCTCGATGTGAGCCTTTCAGTGCCGTATTTCGGGTGTATTGAGCAGGCTGTGGCGAGAGGGGTAACCCGCAGCTCTCGGGAAAGGGCGCATTACAGTCTGTAGCGCCGCGTTAAGACGCTTCTCCGTCTCCAGAAGGAGGGTCCCCTGTCCCCCAAGACTGCCACCCCTGCGGCCGCACAGACACACTAAACTGCGGGAGAAGCTAATGAGGGCTACAACACAGACACCTTACCCGTAGCGTCTCACTGTTTCAGTCACGTTGCTCCACTGGATGGAAAAAAAAGTGTGTTTTTTTCTATTGCGATGGGAGCGCTTGCAGATACTCCGCTTCCACTGCGCATCATTCGGATGACGTAGAGCACTGAAAAGAAAAAAGAAAAAAGAACAGAAACACGTTGCCGCCGAACGTCGCTTACGCACGGCACGCACGGCACGCACGGCAGACGTCCTCTTCCTTTCCCTGCCCCGCCTTTGCATCCTCACATGAAGCAGAACGGCCTGTTATACACCGATCAGCCATAACGTTATGACCACCTGCCTAATATTGTGTAGGTCCCCCTTTTGCCACCAAAACAGCCCTGACCCGTCGAGGCATGGACTCCACTAGACCTCTGAAGGTGTGCTATGGTATCTGGCACCAAGACGTTAGCAGCAGATCCTTTAAGTCCTGTAAGTTGTGAGGTGGGGCCTCCATGGATCGAACTTGTTTGTCCAGCACATCCCACAGATGCTCAATTGGATTGAGATCTGGGGAATTTGGATGCCAAGTCAACACCTTGAACTCGTGATTCATCAGACCAGGCCACCTTCTTCCATTGCTCCGTGGTCCAGTTCTGATGCTCACGTGCCCATTGCAGGCGCTTTGGGCAGTGGACAGGGGTCAGCATGGGCACCCTGACTGGTCTGCGGCTACGCAGCCCCATACGCAACAAACTGCGATGCACTGTGTGTTCTGACACCTTTCTATCAGAACCAGCATTTACTTTTTCAGCAATTTGAGCTACAGTAGCTCGTCTGTTGGATCGGACCACACGGGCCAGCCTTTGCTCCCCACGTGCATCAATGAGCCTTGGCCGCCCATGACCCTGTCGCCGGTTCACCGCTTTTCCTTCCTTGGACCGCTTTTGATAGGTACTGACCACTGCAGACCGGGAACACCCCACAAGAGCTGCAGTTTTGGAGATGCTCTGACCCAGTCGTCTAGCCATCACAATTTGTCCCTTGTCAAAGTCGCTCAGATCATTACGCTTGCCCATTTTTCCTGCTTCTAACACATCAAGGACAAAATGTTCACTTGCTGCCTAACATATCCCACCCACTGACAGGTGCCATGATAACGAGATTATCAGTGTTATTCACTTCACCTGTCAGTGCTCATAATGTTGTGGCTGATCAATGTATATTAATAATAATAAGTGACATATATGTGCTTTGAACAAATACATAACGCATCTGTCTGTATTTATTGTGTTAGAACTTAGAAGAGACTAATCCTCTATCCTATAAATTGGAAAAAAGACGTTATGATAACTAAACTTTTCAGAAGTGTTAGACATTTCGCATGAATCTATTTCATTAAAGTATATAATTGCCAATGAAGAACACAAGGGAAAATCCAAGACATTATTAATTTAGGCTATCATGAAAAATAAGAAAAATAAACTACATAATATGAATACCTGGGCTATAGTTATGGCTATAGGAGAGTGTACGGCGTCTACCATTTAAGTGATATGGTGTTCATTTAGTCACACACTTTCGTGGTATTGGTTAATAACAATACATCTGTGATAATAAGTTTATTTCCAGAAACATGAACATCTGCGCTGTAAAAATAAACGTATTTATCACTTTGTTTATAATTATTCGATTATTTTGTTTTTATACAGATTTGCTGGTTTGGTTGGCCAGGTTGTAATATCAGAATAAACATTTTACTGTTTGTATAAACAGCTGTATCTGTCCTTGATCATAACATCATAATTAGGTTTAGATGAGGCTGTAAATATTTTATTCAATATGTAAATAATGATGCTGAAACATGCCACAACTATGTAATAATATTTTGGCTGTCCCCAAATGCACTTTTGTTTTTGTCCCAACAACACCTTTTGCTCCATACCACACTTCTTTTTTCCCCTATGATGCTTTTTGTTGCCATATTATGTTTGATACTTTTGGTATTACATTCAGGATACTTTTTGCCACATTTTAAACTATTTTTGGTCCTGTTTGACATTTTATTAGAAGCACATTATATTTTTTGCTGCCGTAAGACATTTTTGGTCGCATGTAACACTTTATGTTCCTGTATGACACTTTTTGGCTGCCCTGTATCACACTTTACCTATCTTTTCCCTTTTGGGCTCCTACTTGCAAATGTAAGGGGTAAAGATGTAAAAACGTCTGCCTTGGGGGCTATTTCCACTGTATGATCAGTTCGGCTAGATAGAAGGAATACTCTTAGTTTGGTTTGCAGTACTGTAGTGTGATATAATACAGTGCAGTGTAATACTACAGTGTAGTGTAGTGCATAGTTGTATAATACAGTGTAATATACTATTATTATGATTTTTGGACGATCACGTAGGCCTACTCCTACCACAGCTTTTGCGCTACAACTACAAATCTTCTTACCAAATATAACAGGTTGCTTGAGCTTTTGCGTTATCATTCAAAAATGTTATTTTATAACCAATTAAACATTTAAAAAATGCATACATTGACAACACTGCTCACCCAAATATCTTCGGTCAGCTATAACCTGTATTACAGACACTACTACTACTAAACTACTGTAAGGAAATTCCACACCTGGCTTCAGTCAGGTCCAGCAGGTTCAAAGAGAAAATTACACATTACATCACTTCCACAAACCACAAATTTAAACATTTTTAAATGGGTGTACTCAAAACATGATTTTCACTCTTCTGAACAGAGATTTAGAAATATGCTGATACATACATTATATATATATATATATGGAAGTTTCATAATATGTACAGAAACTTACAGTCATATTAACCACACATGCCTGTAGTACGAGGTGAAACACTGAGAACATCAACACTCAAACAATGGAACATTAAAGCAATCTTATAAAACATTGATGTTCTTCTTGTGTGTGTGTTTTTAAATTAACTTGACCACCCCAATAGCTACAGTAGTATTATATTCATAATTACGGGCCATTATACTGGGCATTCAGGTGGTAATAATAGTTGAAGAACTGGTTTCACTTGTTTGTGGAATACAGGTCTTTGTAGCTAAATGAAAATATTTAGCCACCTCTTTCAATTGATCTGAATTACTTAAAAACACAAAGTGTATAATCAAACAACAACAACAACAACAACAATACTATTAATAATCCTCATCAGCTAACAAGATTGTACAATGTCACTTAGCAGAAACATGGTTTAGTGAAAGGAGAAAACAATGTAAAAAATACAACATAGCATTCAAGTTTGTTGCAAGCAAAATGCCATGAATATAAAATGTGACATTGTCAGTGAATTATTAGAAGACAGGAGGCTGACTCCTTGTTTATAATTTATTTATTTATTTTATTTATTTGGTTGACGCCTCACATTGCGTTACTAGTACTCGTATTGTTATTTTGATTTCCCTTTACCTTGGCCCTTGACTGTGACCTAACATCTTGTCTGCTCTCACAATCCAGGATGTAAGACCTCATATATTGTGTAAATTTGAATTCGTAAAATGTATTATGGTTTGAATTGCACTGTATTTTTGCATTGCGCTTATATTTTGTCCCTGGATAAGGGCGTCTGCTAATAAATAAATAAATAAATAAACACAAGTGTCATGTTCATATATATATATATATATATATATATATATATATATATATATATATATATGTATCGTTTAACTCATGTTTTTCTGGAACTCTGTTGGTATTATTTACTCAAAATTCGGAGGAGAATGGGCGACACATTTCCTAATCTAGAATGCCAAGTGTTCGATAGAACCTTATCTCATTGGTCTGACTTCTATCGCTTCCCATTGGTCCGAATAACTGTCAATCCGGATGTAGTTTGCTCGCGAGTCCTGCTAATACACCCGCCCAGCTCCTGCTAGAGAAGAAGGGAGGGAGCGATAGAGAAAGAAAGAGAGGAAAGGAAGAGGAGGCTGGGCAGAAATTGAGGGGCACTTTGCGAACGAGAGAAGCTACGGACTCAGGGATGAAGACAATACTTTATTAATTTATTTTATTTTATGATCGTTTTTGGCTTGAATCTTACTTCCTGTCGGTTATCTAATACCAAAGTTGCGATCGGTAAGTATGTGTTTTTTTTTTTTCATTTTTTTTTTTTTTTTTTTTACTTGGTCCTGCCTGTACTTGGCTTTATATTTTTGCTTTAAGCATGTTCAATTCTGACAGTTTTGTTTCTACATACGATCATTTCCCCCACATAAACGAGTGGGGATTCAATATGACAACAATGTAGCAAAAAGATCAATAATCAGAACGGCTACAATTGTAAAAAAGTTTGTGTCTTTTTATTATTATTGTCATACATCTAAGTTCTGAGTTCTGCGATGTTAAGTCTGTAATGTTGGTACAAAACCAAATATAACCATACTTTAAAAAAGGACAGCGATTGTTAAATCTTTTTTATGGAGCATATTATTACTTTTTATCTTTACATGTATTTAAACTAAGACAATTGACTGATACCGGATATTGCTTTGGAAAAGTACCAGCTCGTAGGGCTGCGTATGTATAGTAGGCGGGGACGAACACATTACCCTAGCCTAGGTAATTCAGAGCTGTCATTGTGTGGAGTGCAACAAGCTTGATAAGCGACAATTAATACGGTGATTTGCTGCTTACATGAAACCCTTTAATTGTCTGCCCAGCTCAGACGATGCTATGTTGCTCATCGCATTGTTGCTTCTAATAAAATGTACCGGTGCTACTTCTGTGAACGACCAATAAGTCTGACACGCCAGTGATAGTGTGACAGCACTTCGCTACAATCAACGGCCGGGTCCTTGTGGTCCACATCTCCGCAGTTCTGCCCAGATCTGCACCTTTTGAACCAACTACATTACATTACATTACATTAAGAAAAGTGCAGACCTGTGCAGGACTGCGGAAATCTGCGCTACGACAACGCGACCATTGTCTAGCGCAAGCAGCCACACTGCATCTGCGGCTCACTGCCTGTGCAGAAAACTACGCAGTCCCTTTTCTAAGTAAACCGGAAATATGCAATGCAATGTAAATATATATATTTAACCGAGCTTGCATTTTTTTAACCTTGACGAACTAAAGGCGTAGAATCGTTTTTAACAGGAAATACGATTTTTTTAAAGTTTTGGGGGGTTTTCATTCATATGACGTAGCATTGTAATGCGTGTGTGTATGTAACCTATATTTTATTTGTAACCCAGCCACTATAATAACATGGCCTATGGTGTGTGAAGTACTGATCCTAGCATGCAAAAGTTTCCGGACTTCATAAAATGCGAATACTGAGTGTCCTTGTAATAGAATGAGCTGCTTCCTGTTTCATTGCGACTTTCCTGTACCAGCGTCAGATATTGTTACCACGCTGACCTGGAGATTTAAAAAGGTAGATATATAGATAGATAGATACTAGATAGGGGTATGTAAATGCAAGCGGCTCCTGGTCATCGGTGGTGTGACATGCAAGCACTTGGGCCGCGTTTGGGATGCAGTCTTCAGTTGTTGTTCTGCATTGGGAGCAGACACAACGCCCTTATTGTTGCCCTGCATGCCGAGCCAGTGATGAAACCGGGACTTTGTTCATTTTTTCTCTTTCAACTGGACACACGTGAAATGTTACGTAATGGGCATTGATAAGTTAAACGGTGTCGTCTTTCCAGTGAGTGACCGTGACAGCTCTCTTAAACAGATTCCCTGACACAGTCATTTTAAAACCACTTTGATCTCTTATTATTTTTACATTTCGACGTCAGATGTTGTGGTTACAGTCTGCTATGGCTGCTAATCTCCTTATACATATAACAAAATAATACGTAACAGTATGCTGGTGTATGTTGGGTGATCAGCTGTTATATCTTTCTGTATCACTCCCAGTGTGAGGCTTTTTGATGGACGTGTACTAGTATGTACAAATTGAATAAAAGACCCGAGTCTGCAAAATTGAAATATCGATCGATCTGATGTTTTACAGCTTAATGGACTAAAATTCGCAATATGCTCACAATGAATTAATTGGCTAAAATTGAACTGCAGTGGTAGAGTGTCTAGAAATCATTCCTTATATACTCCATTAGTTTAACACACACATATTGTTCAAGTCATTAAGAGGTCACATTGGAGGAGAAAAGAAAAACTTTCACCCACAAGGAATGAAGTAAACTTGCTTTTGTTGTGCAGGGTGTACATTGTTTTCCCTCTTTTCCATAGTCGCTCGAAACTGCTCCTATTCTTTGCAACATGATGCTTTCTATTGGGCTTAAGTTGCTCGACAGGTTTTGGGCGCATGACATGCAGCCGATGATGTCAGTCTGTGCAACTGCCGCCTCACGCGCTTGTACTTAACTTGCTGTGTTACTAGGCAAGCAAGCGCTGTTTCAGAGCAGCGTATCTTCAGGCTGTGCTAGTTTAGCACAATAAACTACAGCTGGAGAGAGAGGGTGGGTGGGTCGGTAGTGCAGGGGGTACTCCTTAGTGTTTCCTCCCTAATCTCACTGAAAGGCATCCTTTGTACCAATGTATAGCTGTGTACAAGTAAAGGAGTACACAGAGTACTCTAGCGAGTTTATGGGGTGTGAGGTTAGTGCTACAATAGTCTCCAGTGTTGGGGGTCCTGGTCCTGGAATGACATCTTTGGGTCTTTTGTACCACCACAGATTTTACCTACCTTACTTGATTACAGATTTTTAACTACCTAATACTTCACCTAATCTCCCTCTGAGCCGGACCTTTTTACTAAATAGCTTTGCCCAGTTCTTAAGGTGCTTGTCGAGTTCAGCCCCTTTCACACCAGCATCCTCTACCGGGGCTGACCCTGCCCAGGTTATGACTCCGTGTCCAACAGGTTAGCTGCGGTCTCTGCAGGAAGCCCATAGTGTTCTGTGCCTTTTGGCTCACTTGCTCTCCCCTGGTCAGTGTTGGCTAGCTGACCCACCTCCTTTCTGCTCGTGTCTGTGCTCTAGTTTCACACATGGGAACCTCAGAACTTGGGTTGCAAATAAGGGGGTCATGACCCACATTGGTGTGCTAGTGTGAAAGGGGCTTTGGAGACAAACCCAAGAAACCCATTGTGGATTAGTTGTGGGGAAACCTTTATTTTCAGCTTTGGCAGCTTCACCTGTTAGCACACAGGGCTGTGTGTCCTTTCTTTCTTTAGCTCTTTCTTTCTCTCCATTACTCATTTAATTATTTGTCCTGATCCTTTCTTTTTGCTATTAAGACAAAATGGTCATGGACATCCTCAGCAAAACAGTCATTTTCATTCACTCATTCATTGCTTATATTCAAGGTGGACTGTTTGGGTTTGCTTGCAGCTCCAGTGCAAGCAACCCAGTAGTGTGTAGGTCTGCTTAAATTGGCATAGCACCGCAGGGCTAAATTAGTTCAATATTTTGCATAGTGAAGAGCTCAGATAGAATAAGTCTTGCCCTCAAGGACTGGTCAGAATCTAGTCACCCTTGACCTGCAAAAATGACATTTCAGGAGAGCTGTCAGAGCCTGGTTCCACCCACAGCATATATAAACATGGGGGTCATACACTACTTCCTCCACATTTGTGGTTTCACATCCCTCCGTCTTCCCCGTAACATTGATTTGCAGCAATCTCACAGGCTATTCTACACTTTGGGTGGAGTCCCATGGATGTACAGGACTTATTATAATTTGGTTATGATTTGAAGCTGTGCGTGTTCAACATCACAGTTTTATTGTAAGTAGGTAGGGAGCTGTGGAAACGGTCCTGCAGTGCTAGTGTGGAGCCAGATAATGCAGAAGTTGAAACAGGGATGTAAAATGTGTGGTGTGATTTGTGTGTGTATATAATATAATGTGGTGCTGTGCCAGGTGGGGCACAAATTGTTCACACAGAAGGGCACTGCATCCCTCAGAAATCTTGCGGGATGAAGAAGCACTTAGAAACACTTGATGTGCAGGACACCCCTGATTGGCCGTCTTCTTCATAAAAGCACTACACACCACCCCCCTCACGAGGGAAGCCGTGGGTGACTGGTCCGCCAGAGACCAGCCCAGAAGGCGCACCAAGCATGTGATTGAGAGCCAGCTACAGAGGGCTCAAGGAGAGCAGCCAGAGCCCCGGGACCACAGGCAGGCTGCCAGGGCACAGCGGCAGGAGGTGGGGATGACAGTAGGCAGATGGAACGATGTCCAGGATCCACGAGGGAGCAGAGGAGGGGCACAGCAGTGACCGCACAATGACGGGGGGCCATGGGGGAAGACGAAGGAGGCCCGAGTAGCAGCCACACCACATGGAACAGCAACCGGGATGCCCCGTCAAGGGCCAAGGGGCAGAGGAAGCTGGGAGAGGAGCAGGGGAACAAGACCAAGGGAGCCCAGAATGTGCCAACAGGAAGAGCCTCTTGTGGCTCCGGCCCCAGCAGTGGCTCTACTGGCTCTGGTTACCACAAAGACTCCTCTTGCCATGGCAATTCCTGTTCTGGCCATGACATTTCTTGCTCTTACCCTGGCACATCTGCAGTCAGCCACGGGAGTACTTCTTCAACTCCCCTCTGGGAAGAGCTACATCTCCCACTTTAGGGCAGATTAAAGGAGCTGCATCTTCACTTCCTTGTCTGTTGTGACAATCAGTGGGCAGGAATACCTCAGCCCTCACCAGCACCGTGGACAACAGCAGCTACTGCCTCTTTGCACCTCTGAGGATTAGGCTTGTCAACCATCCCTCACCAGCAGTGCAGAGTGCCCATTCTCCAGCAAGCATATATATTTTTTTTCACAGCCCATTCCTGCATTTTCCACCACTTGACACCTGCTGACACCATGTGGGGATGGACACGATGCCAGGGCTTGATATATAGGTGGGGTCTAGGAAGCAGCAACACACAGGCAGGGATTGCAGTGCAAGGAGGTGATTTATTATACAGCAAAGTGGATTAAACAAAGGATATACAAAACAAGACCCAAACCCTAGCTCCTTGTTTGAGTCTAAATAAACTGGTGACGGATCACTCTCTTAATATAGAATAACCAGCAACCAGTCCAAATACAGAGTCCAGAAGAATAGTGAAAAGTCCAAAAGCCAAAGTTCAAAAGCCAACTAAACACTCTCACAACTCTCCTCCAGCCTTTCCCTCCTCCCCTCCCAACAAGAGATGATGCTGGCTTCCTGTTTTTATTCAGGAGCTGGCCAATTGGGGGGCCTCCTGTGGGTCAGGTGTTTCTTAGTGCTATTTCATCCCCCAGGGCTTCTGGGGGATGCAGTGCCCTTCTGGGTGGCCATCTTGTGCCCCACCCTGCACTGCACCACAAAAAAATTGTTTTATTTATATATAAATAATATACATTTAAATAATATAAATTCCCATGGCACTGGCTTTCCCAGCAGTTACTTTAAGTGGTACAGTGGCACTGAGAGCCCTGTTAGCTAATTGAATATTGTTTAGGAACCCTGCAGCTATTTGGCGGATTCGGCTGTTTTGGCAGATTTCTGCAGTTTTGGCTGCTTTGGTTTGGCAAAAGTTCAATTGAATTGATTCTGAAAATGTTTTGTTCCTGTGAGGATGACCAAGCCTTAAAGCAATGAGATATTTGTGAGTTATGCAACTGGGTGCTGTATCACAAATTGCTCTGTGCAGAGGGTAGAATTACTGGTGAGTCTATTGGTTACATTTCAGTTCAGTTTGGATTATGGTGTGCCATCATATTTCCCTTTAAAGTTGCACAGTTATGTACAATCTGTAAATTGCATTGCAAACATGGATTTTTGAGTGTCTGCTTCATCCTGTTGCTGAGCACCACATTATTCTTCCACAAAAGACTGTTTTGATTAATAAAATTACAGTTGGCACCATTACAGAACATTTCCTTGAATCAAAGTATCATTTGACCCTCTCAGCGCAGTTTACTCTGTCTATTTTTGTCCTGTTATTTGATTTGCTACTTGTTTAATCTGCTATTACACACATTAGTTGTGATTCTCTGGTTATATTAATTGGTGCTGCTATTTCCCTAATCCTTTTGGCATGTTACATTGAATCTGAAAAATAATCATATTAAGTGACCGTGAGCAGTGTCAGTGCTGAATCACGATTGTTTTGAAAGGGCAAACGGGCATGGTACGACACTAAAATAATTCCCCTGCTTCCTGGCAGTGCCATTTTAAACCTTTGCCGGAAGATGAAAGGGAAGCAGGGAAGCACTTTAATAAGACTTGAGAGAGAGGGGTAACAGTAGTATTTCTGAAAAGTGCTCTACATAATGTATTTGCACAATTCATACCTTTCTATAGTTTATACATCTGCCAGCCATGTCACAAATTAAAATATCCTTTCTTTCTTCCATTCCTTTGGTGTCTCTGTTTCCACATGTAGGTGTCAATAATTCTGCCTTACTGCCTCCAGCTGCACCCCCAATAGTGCCATCATCGCCTTCTCACCATGCCTTTCCCCTTTGGCAAGTCGCAGAAGAGCCCAGCTGAGATTGTCAAGAGCCTGAAGGAGAACGTGGCTTTCTTGGAAAAATGCGAGGCCTCTGAGAGCAAGAAATGTGAAAAGGTGAGTTTTACCAAGACGGGCTTCTGTGAGAATTTTGATTCGGGCCTGGATCAACTCAAAACTTTGTTAAATAATTACCTTGCCTTACCCTTACTCCGCAGTTTCTACACATATGTTTCCATTGTTATTTTACGTATGTATAAGAATGTATTGTGCTTTACTTTCACTACAATACACAGTAGGTTTATTTGCTCTACACAGGCAGGTCAAGCTTACACAATAGAATCTGTTCACTACGGGAATGTTACAAATAGCATGTTTTGGAGATCTTGCTTCACTGATTTGTGTTCTAATTTACCAGTGGTCATTATCAATACTTCCTGACAACTACTTCCTGAAATACTTCCTACACACTGTGGGAGATCCTTTCCTTGTGTTCGAAACTGAAATGCCTATCTGCCATTTTACGTCTATATTATAACATCAGTAATACAAGATTGATGTGCGGTTCTGGGTGCGATTTGGCGATGTGCACATGGGATCCTACATGGATTGACCGGCCCACCGAGCTAAAAAATTGACCGGCCCTTCTGGCAAATTGCCCGATTGGCTAGTCCGCCTATGGGTGAACGTGAAAACATTTAAGAAACTTATTGGATTTGGCATACAGAAAAACATGAAGAAATGAAAGTTGGTGTCTTGACTGATTTAACACAACTACATTAAAATAAGTAATCTGATGAAGAAGATCTGAGCTTCAGAATTAATTATATGACCTTGTGCTTAACCCTTGAGTAAAGACGGGCAGTTCACACAGTGCTGACTCAGGGCCCATGTAACAGCGCCACTTTCCACTGTGTTGTCAAATTCCTGTTGTTCCTGAAAGTTGCACCTGCTTTTGGGTGACTCATAATGACATGAATGTACATGACTGTCTGCGCTCTCTCTCTCGCTCTCTCTCTCTCTCTCTTTCTCTCCCCCGCTGTGCCCTGCACTGTACAGGGCGACTGTCTGTCTCCAGATGATTACAGTTTTTATCTTTCATATAGAGATATATAGGCATATAGAGATAGAGATATCCATCTGTGTGTGTCTGTAGCATGTCTGATCTGCAGTCTCTTGTGTCCTCAGGTGGTGGAGGAAGTGTCTAAGAGTCTGTCCTCGCTCAAGGAAGTCCTGTGCGGCACCAGCGACAAGGAGCCCCAGACTGAGGCTGTGGCGCAACTGGCTCAGGAGCTCTACAACACCAACCTGCTCATTGCACTCATAGCCAACCTGCCCAAGATCGACTTTGAGGTGAGGAGCTGGGGGGGGTGGGGGCACCAGTGCGCCGGCACAGGAGGTGAGCCTAGATGCATCTCCTGCTGTTTCTATCCAGTGTTACAGTAGAAATAGTGTGGGTCAAGTTACACTGTGTAATGGGGGGTGGGGTGATACAATTTGTGGACAGTAGAGAAATGCCAAACAATACACACAGGGTGGCATGGGATAGCTGCAGAGCAGAGCTGTACAACAAACAGTGCATCCCACCCCTCCGCCAACCCCATGGTGGACCGATACATTTTACATTCTCCAGATTGTATCCTGGAGACCCCCCCTACCCCACCTCCACACATACACTATTTATTTGATCTTCTTTATGCACAGGACAGTGTATTGTTCTGTCTGATCTGGGGAGTGGGGGGGTATGTTTTGTTGTTTTCTGGATCCACCCCTGGAGATATTCAGAACACATTCCTGAGGGGTGAGGGGGCGGGTGGGTCATTTATTCGTGTTCTTATCAGGGGATCTTGGACTAAAAATGTGTAATTCTTTGTTTAACATGTTAGAGCATTAGATGGAATCCATTTCAATTTGGAAATGAAAGTTAAGATTTCCTAAGTTAAAACATTCAGCGATTATATATGAACTGTAGTCTAATAAATTAAAAGCCATGGTCATCTCTAACCTGAACTTTTGTTGATGAACTTAAGCTTATGTTTTAGACCAGTGCTGTAGTTGATGGCATACGCAGGCAAATGCCATACTTAATTTTAAGGGAACTCAAAAACCAGCAGGGTCAGTGTATCACCAGGATTGAGGACCACTGCGTTAATTCAATCAACCAATCCACCAATTCATTAATCATATGTATATTTTCTGTTTGAACCCAAGGGAAAAAAAGATGTGGTTCAGATTTTCAGTAACATTCTACGGCGGCAGATTGGAACGCGGACTCCCACAGTGGAGTACATCTCCTCTCGCCCTCAGATCCTCTTCATGCTGCTCAAGGGGTAAGTGGTGGTGGGGGCACCCAGGGCTGGCACAGGCTTTGGAGGGGAACTAAAACAGTCCAGGCACATTGAGGAGTTCAAAACAAACAAACAAATAAGACAACAAGTCTTGTTCTCTTGTGCTAGATTTGCTCCAGTATCTCGAACTACAGCTACACTGGAGATTTGTGTTGGTAATGCGGAGTCCGATGCCATCCCCTGTCATTCTGAGGCATGTGCTTGGGGAGTGCTGTGTGTTTGCCATCTCCACACAGCCTACAGGTGCCACAGTTGGGCTGCTGCAGTGGTCTGGGCTGGAGGCAAGCGCTCCTCCAGCAGCTGAGTGAGACTGCAGGATATCCATCTTTGTACTCACAGATGATGTCTTGTCAGGGGCTGCATGTGTGCGCATACCATGCCTTTCTGTACACAATCTGGAGTTTACCTGGGAGCTGCAGTTAGAGCAGCGGACTTGGCCCTTATTAAGCTTGTTCTGTAACTGTAACTCCTCCTCTTCTGTATTCCCTGATTGCAGTTTCAGTTTGGATCGTTATCAGTGCAAACAGTCTGATAATCTTTAGTTTTACACACTGAACAGTCTGCTTGCAACTGGTTTCTTGGCTACTGTTGTTCCTTTGATGTCCTTCCACTGGGGGGGTCTGTACTTCAGCATGTTGCATTTCAGCATAACAAAGAGAATCTGAAGCAGCTTAATTTATACAGTACAGTAATGGAAACGTTTCTTGGTATCAAAAGAGGCTTCTGTCCTTTTATCTTCACATTATTGTTTCTTTTTGGGACCAGTCAAGCAATGTAAATGACAAGCTCTGGATTTCCCAATAAATTTATTTTTTCCACTTCATCCCTTTTAGACTCTTTCCTCAGTTTCTGAAGTAGGAAACTGTGTGACTGAAATTCTTAAAACCCTCATTCTTTGCTTGCTAAGGGACGTGTTCACAATGGCGCTTGAGGTACAGAGCCTAAGACATCAGGGGTGGGGGGTGGACAAGTCCCAGTCATCAAAAGGAACAACTGGGGTGGCCTAGAGGGATTGGAAGGCTTTGTATTTGATGCATCTCATATTCATCCTATCATCTTTTTATTATCGTAAGGAAGAACATAAAGCGAGTATGAACTTGTCACAGTGGTGAATGTTTCGTGAACGAGGAATTTTTCCATAGCCACATCCGACTGTACCGAAAGAAGGACTGTTTAATCACGGACACTGCTATTACATTCACAGCTGCCTGACTTTGACATTTTATTCCTATCAAATTAATTTAGAAACAGGTGTGGTTTATAACGTATACGAGTTGACGGCATTAGAAACTGGGGGCAGAGGACGAACCTGGGAAACTGAGATGTGGTTGACACTAGGAATGTGGAGAGTCAAGATTCTTCTCTGTGGAAGCCTGTCTTTGTGAAAGAGCTCCTAAGTGGAGTTTATCACGCTTGACTTCAGCTCTGGGCGACAGTGCTCCAGCATGCCTTTGCGTTCTGCTTAAATAGTATTGTATTACTTCAGAATGCGTTGGAGGGGTGAGTCCTGAAGAGCCTGGGTTTGACTCCATCCCATCTAAAGCAGTATAATATAATTTTAATATAAGAACCCAACATTGGGCTGCGTTGCATTTGAATGTACTGGATTCATTTTAGTGTATTGTATAACACGTGTAATGGTTGTGGCCCTGGCTGCTGCAGGTACGAGAGCCCGGAGGTGGCGCTGAACTGCGGGATGATGCTGCGGGAGACCCTGCGTCATGAGCCCCTGGCGCGCATCATCCTGTTCTCTGAGCAGTTCTACAACTTCTTCAAATATGTGGAGCTGAGCACTTTTGACATCGCCTCTGACGCCTTCGCTTCCTTCAAGGTAACTGGAGCAGCCCCTGCACCCTGCAGCACCCAAACCATAGTCTGTGCCCTGTGGCAGTGCGGCACTGATGCCCGTTTCAGTCAGTCACATCCCCGTTCTCTTAAACGGCCCAAACATTTGTGCAACCCCCCACCCACATTTAAATGTATTGATATACCACTGATTTAGCTTGTGTGCTTAAAATTGTTGTATTTCCAGGACTTGCTAACAAGACACAAGATCATGTGCGCTGATTTCTTGGAGACAAATTATGACCGGGTAAGTGTATGTGAACAATTTCTGTGTTTTTTTTTTTATTTTTAGCCCTGCAGATATCTGTTTTATACGGTCATGGGTGGTGTATACTGTGAATGTGATGTCTGTGTTTTCTGCTTTGCTATTTAGGTGTTTACAGACTATGAGAAGCTGCTGCATTCTGAGAACTACGTTACCAAACGACAGTCTCTGAAGGTACAGTGCTCACCAGTTCATATTACTGCTCAGTGTTTTAACTTCAGTGTTTGCACTTACAACCTTTATTTATGTATGGTGTATGTATTTGAGTGTTTCTTCATATAACTGGGCCCCAGATTAATTGTTTGAATTCTCCATGTGCAATCCCTCCATCCCCCTTTGTAATTTCTAGAACGGGGGGAAACAAAATTCCACTCCTCATAAGGGGGGCTGTGAATCCAGCAGGTTTTATAAGTGTCTGCCAATCGCCAGCACCTTAAAATCTTTGGTGGGGGTGGGGAGAGGTGGGGCCTTTAAAAATGTATGGCAATGGATTACATAGAGGATGAACTAGATACTGAGGAGTGGAGGAGCTAAAGACACAGTGGAACCTCCAAGATAAGGACTGTACCAAATGCTCCTGTGTTCAGTTCTCTCTCTCTCCTGCAGCTGCTAGGTGAGCTCCTGCTGGACAGACACAACTTCACCGTGATGACACGCTACATCAGCCGGGCTGAGAATCTCAAGCTCATGATGAACCTGCTGAGGGACAACAGCCGCAACATCCAGTTTGAGGCCTTCCACGTCTTCAAGGTGCGCAGCTGTGGAGAAGGGCAGTGGGGGCTGCACTGTCTCTCTCTCTCTGGGCCTCTGTCCGTTTCTATCAGTGTTCAACAACAGCAAATTGTATTAACTGTGTAGAGGTGCACAGAGGCAGTTTCAAAATAAAATGGTGGAAACCTCTCCTCACGCTCACACACACACACACACACACGCATATATACATGCACTCCCACTCCCACTCACTCACACACATACACACACTCACAGCTACAGTTCCCAACACCATCTCCCAAGTCTGGTTTGCTAGGTTGGTTTTCAGCCCTCGTCTTGACAGCGCTGTGTTTGGCGTCCCCAGGTGTTTGTGGCGAACCCCAACAAGACCCAGCCGGTCATGGACATCCTGCTGAAGAACCAGGCCAAGCTGGTGGAGTTCCTCGGCAAGTTCCAGACTGACCGCTCTGAGGACGAGCAGTTCTGCGACGAGAAGAACTACCTGATCAAGCAGATCCGAGACCTGAAGAGAGCTGCGCCCCAGGAGACATAGGTGCCCCGCCTGCGCATTTCCCCCAGCCCCCAAGGATGTCAACAACAGCCCCCTTCTCCTTCCATAACCCCATTGCCGCTCGGTGTTCGGCTGCCTTTGCCACCCAGACCCCTCCGCTCCCACTGGAGTCTGGCAGAGGTGGGATGCCCGGACCACCCAGACATTCCAGTCCCTGCACCATTCCAGAACCGTCAGCTGCATGCAATCCCCTGCTTCTGGGACTTTGTTTTTTCAGTGGCAATACTGCCTTCCCTGCAATTAAGACCAATTTCTCAGAGCAAAAGCAAAAAAAAGGAACAATTTATTATATTATATTAGTATATCTTTTTTTTGTCTGTTATCCTTGTAAGAATCTATTTATGAAAAAAGCATATATATACATAATGTGTGTGTGTGTCTATGTATGTTTATATAGATAGATATACATACACATGCACACATTTTATATATTGGTATAATACGAACAGTAGATTGCGCTACACTCAACTGAGCCTTAAAAAAATAATAATTTTCCTGACAGTGCTTGACATTCATTTTGATTGGTTTCTTAATTTTATAGAGCAAATACAGACCCTCCACCCCCCCCTTCAAGAACCCTGACAGAAATCACACACGAATGCAGCTTCTGAGCTGCGGCAATTGCACTCTATTTAGGCTGGCACCTGAATATATTGTGCATTGTACTGTATAGAGGACATGTGAATGTGTGCCCTGTCTGTCTGTCTCCCTCCAATGTCTGTCTGGAGCCAAGTCCAGGGTGGCATTGCTTGGCACAGGGTGGCTGAGTCGTGCAGACCCAGGGCTAGAGGTGCAAGTCCCAGGCTGGGCTGAGTTGCCGATCCCGAATCTGCTGATCCGCTGCCTGTGGGTCAGAGCTGGGCAGCACCTTTATGATGTATAGCTCATAATAAATATTTCCTGATTCAGCAAGGCCATTTTTATTTTATTCCTTTTTTATTTTGATTATTTTCACCTTTTCAAATTAGGTGTTGCAGGAATGTGAAAAAAACACATACAAAAAAAGAAACCTTTACACACAGTTGGGGTAAATATCTGTTTAGAAATAAGAATGTAAAGCTCTTCACTCAGTGTGTGAAAGATGGAATTGGAAAATAAGTGAAAGAAGGGATTATGTGATTGCCATCCTGAATTCCAGGGATTGATAACTGCATTTTTGTTTATTTTATTTTTTTATATTGGGTTTATGTAACATCTGGGTTCTGGGGTCCCTAAAGCTTACATGTGTGTAGCAGTTGAATTGTTTCTGATCCTGGAAAATCATTATGGTGTATATATCTAGCAGTTTGTTTTGTTCTTGGTATTCTGCATAAGCACAGCACAGATATTCCTATTGTGGGGGAAGCCTGCTCCACAGAGCACAAATCAAAGTTAAACTGCAGGGATTCAGTGAGGGTGCTGATTTTATTCGTAAACCGGGATTTTAAAGAATGTTGAGCTAGGAGGACAGAAAGGAAACAACTTAACCTGGATCTCCTGCATCATAAAGACAACTACTGCTGTGCATTTAAAAAAAAAACAAAAAACGGTGAAAGTAAGGGAGAAGATTGAACAGAAAGCTTTGTGCTGAAAAATAACTTCTAAAGATTCTCCCTTCCTTATAAAAGTATACCGCTATGGTCCTATATTTAGCATTACCCCAGTATTACCCACAATGCCAGGGAAATGCAGCACTTCTTGCCACAGGTGAAAAACTTTCCCTGAACTTTCTAAAAACTTGAATGAAATCACCTTAAATAAGGCATATTTTCAGAATGATCCTTCATCTCATCGAATGTTTTTTTTTTTTTTCATATTTTTGCAACATTCTATTGTAAGCAAGTGTAAAAAAAATCTTTAACGAAAATGCTAAACTATCTTTTTTTTTTTTTTTCCTCTCCCTTTTAAAATTGGGGGTACAGTTCAGCCGATTTCAGCATGCACTATATAGGCAAAAATGCAAAGCAAATACGATGGCAGGTTTCTACTAGCGGGGAAAAAATAGGAAAAGCTTCATATAAAAAGCGGCCATCCATTATGTTGTTTTTTAAGTGGTGTTTGCAGATAGCTTGTGTGTATTTATCAAGATCTAGAACTATTAGTTTTTTTTGTTTGTTTGTTTGTTTTTTACAGTAACTAAATGAGATCAGTGATACAGGGCGATGCCTGTCCTATATTTAGTGGAGGCATTCTGAATAGAGACCTAGGATGGATCAGCACATTGTTTCTCTCTCTCTTTATTGTAGTGTTAATGGTGCCTGCTCTTTGATAGGGATTTAACGGTCACTACAGTTTATCTCTGAGCAGGGGAAGCAGGGGTCTGCAGTTTTTGAGGACCGCAGCCCAACAAGTTCTGCAGGTCTCTGTAAACCCTAGCTTCTCCAGGCCAGGGAGAAGGGTTAATGGGTTAATTTTGTTAATTAAGGATTGAAAAGCAAACGACCCTCTGGTGACCCTTTGAAGGTTGAAGTTGAGGATTCTTTATCTAAACTGAAAAACAAAGTTACTGGAAACAAAGGAATGCACAAAATAATGGGCAGGAGACAAATCTTCTCCTTTCAGATTAGTTTGGCAGAAGACCTGCTGTTAAAGCGAGCGGGAAGATTCCATTCCCACTGGGAGCTGCTGTATTGGCGGAGCATGCCCAGAACGGGAAACCAGGTTAAGGAGGGCACCTGGGAAGGGTAAACTTCTACAGTTGACCTCACTGAAGGACAGCAGACTGTCTTCCAGTGCTGGGAAGGGCTTTCTGTACACAGTGGGTCCATTCAGTCGGTTTTCAGGCTGCAGGAAAATAAAATAAACTTGGTCCCATTTAATGTTTACAGTTTGGCACCTTTAACATGCATACTTTTCAGTGACATTAAAAAAAAAAAAATGCTTCAGAAAAACTATGCAGAACACTGTATAGTCTGCATGTCTCAGAATCTCTTCAAATTATTGACATACCTGCAATATCGCACGTGTACTTGGGGAGCCTCAGATACAGCTGCCCTTAAGTAAATGCAGCTCCACTTTTTGGCAAAGCTATAAATAATGCAATAAAAATCAACAGGTAATGAGGAAGGTAAAAACTATTTAATCATGTCAGTTCATTGGTGGCCTGTTAACTTGAGCTTCTGTTTTAGAGAAAAAGGAAAGAAAATTGACAAGGGGTGAGCATGGGTGTGCAAGGTCTCAGTCCTGCTCGTTAATACGGACAGATTTTCCATCATGCCGAAAACGCCCCTTTACGGACCTTTTAAGGTCTACAAGTCTATGTTCTTTTATTTATGTATTTTATTTTACCTCCCCCACCGACTCATTGGTGCCTCTTTTTAAGGACAGTGTTCTCCACTGTGGTCCTCAGGGACCTCCATAGTGGTCTGCACCCAATCCCACGGTTTTCTAAAAAGATTTATTTATACGCTCCTCGTTCATTGTGCTCAAGTCTAGGACCTGCGAGAATCTTGTGTATGCAGTATGCAAGCAGCAGTGCAGATCCGGAAGTGCACAATTAATTGTGGGCCTTGGGTCCCAAAGCTTGAACCGCACTTGAGGGACACTTTGTGGGAGCAAATGTGGAACAGATGCTGTAACTCAGGAGTGTACAACTCTGCAGGTTTTATTCTAGTCTCTTTAAGCCACTATCACCTTACGAATTAGTACCATCCATTCAATTGATACAGCTAGGACAACCGTTTAATTGGGTTGTTGCCCAGAAGAGACTGTGACTCTCCAGGACCAGAGTTGTGCACTCCTGCTCTACCTGGTTAGTAAATAACCAAGATATGGGGACTCAAAGAATATGAATAATAATAATAAATATATATACATATGTATATGTAAAAAAATGTATATGGGTGGCTCATTAATTTACAAGAATGTTTGTAATTCTATTATTTCTGCTCTCAGTTTGTTCTCATTCATGGAAAAATGCAAATGCTACCTTTACATGGCCATTTTTTGAATGGCTTCTGTCTCCAAAGACTTCCTAGTTTGGGAAGATGGTAAAATGTACAGTACATTCAATTTAAATGGTGATTTAAAGAATGATGTGGGAAGTATATTTAAAAAAAAATGAAATAATAAAATTAAAATTCCTTACAAATCAGTTTTGTGTATTTATTTATCTTAGGAGGTACAGCACATCATTATCAAAAGTAGTTTATTTGAACATAGGTGCCATAGATATACATTTTCCATACAATCCAACCAGTACCTTGGTATGTTCTTTCAGCCTGAGACTTCTATTTCTGTAAGTAGATTACATTTCTTTTGTAGACGAAGGAAGTCATGAAAGTGTCCTCTTCATTATTTACTCGGGAAACTTTAATGCAAAGATCAAATCCAGGTAATCGAGTGCTGAATTCTCCTGGTTTTCTTGGGCGTTTTCGTGCTCCTGTCAGAATGAGGTCATCACTGAGGTGAACCTGGACGCCCTCCTCTCACTCTCCAGTTTACAGGCCTGGGGATGAACAGTAGGAGGGAGTCCAAGGAAACACAGGAAGACTAGTTGTGTCGAGAACATTCCTTAAACAGTCAATACCTGCACGACTAGGGATTGCGAGTGGCTTGGCGTTTGTGTGTGTAATTAAAGTGAAAATTGCGAGATGCCTGTAGTGAGACCCTCATGCGTCTCAGGGCAAGGCAAACTGGAGAAGTGCCTCCTCAGCAAATCCAGGGCGCTGAGGCTGCATGCGTGACTCTGTTTCTCTGCCTCCAGCTCGGCTCGGGTGGCCTGTACCTCCCATTGCAGCCTCTGTACGGCTGCCTCCTGCTGCACACATGCCGCCACTGCCTGCGTCTCCCTTGCCACCTCCAGCTGCTCCCGCAGTCCACTCAGCTCTGCAGCCAGCTCTGAGCTGTGCACTCTCGCCTCCTGCGCCTCCAACCCAGCTTTCCTCAGCTCTTGCCTCAGCCTCCTCAGATCGACCTCCTTCTCCCTGGCCTCTGTTGCAAGTGCCTGCAGCCTGGCGTCTTTCCTCAGACCCTCGGCCAGCAGTGTGTTCAGGTGCAGGGCCCGACGCGTGCTCTCCTGCCTGGCGCTACTCAGCTCCTGCTCCATGGTGGCCAGCGCCTTGCTCAGCTGCCTCCGCTCTCCACGCTGCCTCTCCGCTTCCGACAGGGCCTCAGCGAGACGAGTCTGCAGCCTCCGACGCTCACACTCGCCCTGTTGCATGGCCTTTCTCAGGGCCGACAGCTCCTTGGCGTCCCAGATGCACTCCTTCTCCCCACACTCCTCTTGCGTTTCTCCAACCCCCTCCTTTCCTGCACCAGCCGGCCCATAGAGGCTAGAATCTAGATCCAAGTTGCTGGCAGGCTCGCAGGCGATCATCCTGCAGAGCTGCTCCTTCCGTTCTTGCCTCTCTCTCCCCTGCAGCTCCTGCAGTGCTGCCCGGTAGGACTCCTGTATGCCCAGGGCCCTCAGCCCGGCCAGTCTTTCTGACAGCAGGGGAGGGGCCGGCCCCGTCTCTAGCAGATCCAGTACCGTGAACTTGGGGGGGAACAGCTCTGCCACCCAGTGAGGAGCCCCTGACTCTCCCTGCTCCTGCTTATCCATTTCTACTGCCTCCATTCACGATCACCTGTCATGCAGCAGAAGTCTTTCGTGTGAGTCTTTATAATAAATCAAGTTGCGATTTCGGCAAAAGTTATTTTATTTCTGCGCAATATCAACACGCAACAATTGCTTAATTTTTGAGTAAAAATTTAATTAATTCCTAACACCTGTCTGTTGTGTTGAGCAGTCACAATATCTTTACAATGAAAACGGTAAAGACGCTACCGCGATTCAGTTTGTAAAAAAGAGAAGGAAACCCGTTCTGGGTGTGACGTATGACACACATGCAATCTCTCAACTTTTAGAAGATTTCAGAAGTTCCCCTTTGATAACATTTTAAAAACATATGTGGTACAGAATCGAACAATACGTTTTATAACTGCAAAACGGTATGGAATATTATGTTTGTCTGCCATAATAATAATAATAATAATAATAATAATAATAATAAACAATGCGGATCAATTACACAGGATATCAGTAAATGACTGTGTAAATAATATATATAAAACATATCTATACATACCGAACTACCAACACAACTTCCGAGCGGACTGTATCCATAGAGACGTTTGCTACATAAACAGGAAGTGACGTTGCACACGGAATTATTCGTCATCACCATAGACTGTACAAATTTTTTTTTCAAACAATGGTGCACTCTGGGATAGCGCACATTTTTTGTTGGCGCAGAATGATGGACAAGATAGATATTGTGTAACTGCTGATCTTCTCCACATTGGCTACTTTATAATGAAAGTATAGAGTTCAATATCACAGTTCCTATTCGGGATTCTGACTTAGACTAAACATTTTATTATTATTATTATTATTATTATTATTATTATTATTATTATTATTTGTTCAAGTAACCAACACCAATGTATTATTATTATGTTAACTTTATTACTTTACTTTTTTAAAGTAAAGTAAGTCAACGCCATAAATAGAAGTACGTTACAAAAGTAGAGAGTTATATACCCGTAGTATAAAGTATATGGTTTTAACCACGCGTTATGCGGTCAAACAAAAACGTACATTGTATTAAACGAATCTATAAAACATTGATAGTTTAGGTTTATTTTTGTTTGTTTGTTTGTTTGTTTTTTTTATTATTATTTTTACAATTATCCCGGCTCTGACTTTTTTTATTTTGTTATGTATTTATATATAGTAATAGAACGTAACACTATGTGGCTTAAACAATAATTAATAACAGGAAAATACAGTACTACTTTATAGTGAAAAACATCAGAATAACTGTCTGAGTGTCGAGCTCTGCGCTATGATTTATCCGCGCATCGAGAGCGCTGTGACCGGCTCGATTGACTCTGACGCAGCGGCAGGTGGCAGGAACCGGCTTTGAAAAGAAGTAGCCTAATCAAATAAAACGAGCATAAATTAAGTCCACAAAGAATGTATCTGTTTATAGTTATATATTTATTTGGTTGTATAACCTTGTTTGTTTGTATCATGTCTGTAGTAAAGTATTTGACATTTTTACTTTTCAGTGATTGTCAGTGCCTTTAAGAATGCACATGGATGCTAATTTAATTCAGTTGTCATGTTGTGGGTGAGACTCACTGGGGCTAATAGCATGTGATCCTATTGCATGCATGGAAATTATTTCTATACACTTGGCTGAAGGCTGAGTTTTCTGTGGTACAATATGATAAGGGATGCATTTCATGTTAGGAATGGTTACACATGGGTTATTATAGAGTAATGTATTGCCAGGTTTAGGTATATTATGGAGATAAATTAAGTTTAGGGTTCACAATAGTCTTATGGATAGGTTTGGGGTTGGAATTCCCAATACAATGGATTATCTCAGTGTAAGGGCTGCTTTTCAACTGGGTTTACTAAGATAGGTGGTGCATTATATTAGGTTTAGCTTCAAAGTTTAGTGTTGGCTACACTGAAAAAAGTGTAACCGGGTTGTGGTTGATTTTAATTATTGTTATTAATAGGTATTACTTAGAATTATACTTTGGTTAGTTCAACTGCTTCTTCTGAATTATATCAATGGAAAAAATACTTTTCTATACATTTTTCATTTTTATTTGAATGAATCCTGTTTTTGAGTTCAGTATTTCTTTGGCATGCGCATTACATACCACTCTGACATCAGTGACGCACACAACGTCAATGTATGTGGGGGGGAAAATCAGGAAATGGGAAAGATCCGAGGTGGCATTGCTCTTTTCATGCGTGAGGTTAGATAATCAATAATCATCCATTCACGTTTGCGTGTTATTCAGTTATTACTTTAAACTAGTTAATGTTGCCAGTAAAATATTTGAATTTGTATTATATTTCGACATTTTTGTAATAAGAACATAAGAAAGTTTACAAACGAGAGGAGGCCATTCGACCCATCATGCTCGTTTGGTGTCCATTAATAACTAAGTGATCCAAGGATCCTATCCAGTCTATTTTTAAATGTTCCAAAATTTTCAGCTTCTATCACATCGCTGGGAAGTTTGTTCCAGATTGTGACAACTCTCTGTGTGAAGAAGTGTCTCCTGTTTTTAGTCTTGAATGCCTTGAAGCCCAATTTCCATTTGTGTCCCCGGGTGCGTGTGTCCCTGCTGATGTGGAAAAGCTCCTCTGGTTTGATGTGGTCGATGCCTTTCATGATTTTGAAAACTTGTATCTAGTCCCACATAGTCTCCTCTGTTCCAGGGTGAAAAGGTTCAGTTCCTCAGTCTTTCAGTAGGAAATTCCCTTCAGACCTGGAATAAGTCTGGTTGCTCTCCTCTGAACTGCCTCTAGAGCAGCGATATATTTCTTGAAGTGTGGAGCCCAGAACTGTCCACAGTATCCAGATGAGCTCTAACTAGTGCATTGTACAGTCTTAACATTACTGCCCTTGTTCTCAATTCTACACTTTTGACAATATACCCTAACACTCTGTTTTTGTTTTTTATTGTTTCCCCACAATGTTTGGATGGAGAAAGTGAGGAGTCCATGTAGACTCCTAGGTCTTTCTCATGCGTTACTTCATCCAGTTCTATTCCTCCTATAGTGTAATTATAGTGGACATTTTTGTGACCTGAATGTCTTACTTTGCACTTGTCCACATTGAATTTCATCTGCCAGGTGCCCACAACTGAATATTATCCCTTTGAGTCCCTTTGAATAACCTGTGCTGCCGAGATTGTATCTGCTGAGCCACCTATTTTAGTATCATCTGCAAATTTGCTAATTATCTCTGAGTCCAGATCATTAATATAGCTTAGAAAAAGCAAAGGCCCTAGTACTGATCCCTGTGGAACTCCACTAACAACCTCACTCCAGTTAGAAGCGACTCCTCTAATCGACACCCTCTGTTTCCTAGACATCAACCAGTTCATAATCCATCTACTTACATTACCCTGAATGCCTACAGCTTCCAATCTGAGGATCAGTCTTTGGTGTGGAAAGAATCCTTGGTTACCTATAGCTAGGTAGTAAGCTTGGAGTGTGAGCTAAGTTAAATACATATTTCATTAATACATTGGTATGGCATACCATACCGTGACATACCACTTTTGTGCACAAAATATGTTTTTCATTTTGGTTTTAGGCTTTTTGCTGGAGCGCTGTAAAGTCGATCATATATTATCGAACTCACCAGAGTTCTACGTTGGTTCAGTCGAGCACTGGTCTGCCTCAAACGCCTGTCTCCAGTTAAGAAGTACTGATCTACAAGTCATCTGAAAAAGTGAGTAATTGGATTAACTACATATCTTGCTATTGTTATACGCACTGGAAAACGGCATCTGCTAAATAAACAATAATATTTAAAAGATGGTATATCTGCATTTTTTTGGGTAAAAAAATAAACCTGTCCCCTCAGCTCATGTGTGCGTACGTGAGCCCATGCTTGCAGTGCAGGAATAGATAACTTTAGATGGATAGCAACAAGTACTGTACCAGAATATAAAATGTGTCTTTTGACTGTCACTAGTTGTTAATGTGACTTTTATAACTTGTTTTATAACTTGTTTTGTCTGTAGACCAAGGACATCAATATATGGCAAGAGTGTGTACTCAAGTCCCTCGTCATGTACATGGGTGAGGATGAGGCAGGCCTTATCAAAGAGTATCTGGTAAAATAAATTGTTCCATCTAGGTATGGAGGGGGACAGAATAGGATGGGTGTGGGGAGGTGGGGTAGTGGGATATTGGATGGGTAGGATACAGGTGGGGTCGGGTACTAGGATGTGTGTAAGGGGAGAGTGGGGTACTCAGAGGGGGTAAAGGAGGAAGGATGGAGGGTCCTTATGTGCGTCCTCTTCTTGTTTTTCAGGACTCTGAAGGAGACAAGGCACAGAGGGAGCTGGAGAAGCAGACCATGGCCATATATGTGATACGAAGGGAAGGGGGAGCAGCTCTAGGTTGCACTGAGGACATCGGCGTTGCCATTGAGGGAGTAGAAGTGCTCAATGAACTGCAGTCGGTGGCATCAGCTTTCGCCATGCTGTTTGGACTCATATACTGTCTTAATCTTAGCTATCCAAAGCTCCACCGATACACTTCTGAGGCAGTCCAGAGGATTCCCATGCAGCTGGATGTTCACAGAATGTCTGCCGAAGTGCTTTCACTGAACCACAACATACACAGTGCTGTGTACATGGGAGATGGAAGGTGGCTCTTTTTTTTCTTCTCACATTTTTTTTTCTTTTGACTTTGTAAAATTTAATATGGTTTGGGCCGGAAAGGGAGAGGGGAGGAGAGTGTTCCCTCAACTGATCTGCTTGCCTAGTTTGGATGTGGCTTGTATTAATGTCTTGTATGCACGTTTACCTGCAAACGGTTCACATTTTGTTTTGTGTGGGGAAGAAAAGGGTGGGATGTGACAGTCTTCACACTGACAAGGACAGAAAGGGGAGAACTGTCTTGATTTATTTGAAAAGGACAGTGCACATACGTCCCCTGGCATGTTGTCTTGCTAAATTACTTATTAAGACATTCCAAGTCTGTTTATGCTGCTGTATTAATTGGCATGTTTGTTGTTGGTGACATGTTCTTTATGGGTCTTTTCCCCAAAAAATGTTTCAATGACAGTGGCTTAAAATTCTAATGTGTCATGTGTATGGCCAGTTATTGGACAGTAAATACATTTTACAGGATTGGATTTTAAATTGACTCATGTTTTGATTTATTTTACTGAACTGAAGGTTGGGGGTTTAAAATTTAGAATCTGTCTTGACCTAAAGCAAATAGTTAATTTGTAATAAATAGAAGTGTTGATTTAAATTAAACCCAAATAATTAGTTTGGTAACAATTACAACAATAGCTTCCACTAACTTAAGATATTAATTTCAATAAATTGTTATTTTTTAATTGAGACAACTTAATTCAGTTACTTGTGACCAGCTGAAGTAATTTATTCAGGTAAATCCAACTGATCAATTTTTTCAGTGTAGGATAGGAGTATTGTAAAGCCTAACAAAGGGTTTGCATCTCAGCCCTCATACCCACTATGACCACAATATAACCCTGAAAACAAAGAAAGACTACCAATTCCACTTATTTATAGGAGGGTTCAGGCAGTGAAAACATTCAGAGCCTTGTATGGAAGAAAAAAATGAAATTGTTGTTGCAGCAGCACATAGTGCCGTCTATGCTGCATATGCTCAGAATTTTTAATTGTTTTTCCCCTTACTGATACCATGTTTTCATTTTCTCAGTTAACATGCAAAACTAACAAGTTGTCCCTTTGATTAACTCATGATGTCCATCTATATTGTCCGTCTCTGATTTTTCTCCTTAATAAATGTAACAGTTTTGTAATCCCACTGTGCCAAAATTGGGATGCAATCTCACATTTCCTTGATACAAAATAAATGAATGAATGAATGATGAATAATACAAATACACCCACACAAAAAAGTTAAATAACTGTCAGTACTTTTAAACAAATGTTACCTGTTGACCAAAGATGTTCACAAAGACTTGGATTGGCAATTCTATTGAACTGTTTATCTCAGGTATGTACATACTGTATCATTTTGTTTTTTGGGGTTCTGCAGGGGGTTGGAATAAATGCCTTAGGCTAGTGGATGCAAAGGTGGCAAATTAAATGCCTTTTCATTCTCTGTAAAATCACACATTTCTTTGGAACGAGAACGGTTATTTCAGTGCCACAAAATGTTATTCTCTCCTACTGAACAATTAGGTGTTAAAGATTCCACAACTGGAAGTTATTTCAAAGGGATAGAATATGTTGTTTTTTACATTACAATACACAATAATTTGCAGATATATTGTTGTTCTTGTTCAGTGTGTTTGTTATTAAAAAGTTTGTTAAAGGAGTACTTAATTAAACATTCTGGGACATAATTATGAAGATAATAGTTACATATTATACATGGTTGAATGTGACTCCAAATTCCAATATTTAGATATAAGAAGAAAGAGAAACTTGTTAAAACTTTTTACAAGTACAAGTAAACGGCTGCAATCCAGCTGCAATCTTCCTCCAGTTGTGACTGTAATGAGGAGATAAGGGGCAACTTTGACTTACAGGACAAGAAAAAGAAAATATTAAAAAATCAGGAAAAAGACACATGCAGCTTGATTTAATACTGCAATGTTTGTAAACTACTATACTTGTGAGGCTAAAAGGGAAATAATCAACTGCAGGATAAAAGACAATGAATTATTTTAATTCTTACTTGCTTTACTTATATAGTGAATGTGCATATTTTTAATTTAAATTAAGATTTTAAAAAGCACATTAATTATTATTTTATATTCTCTATTTGAAGGAAATTTTATCTAAAGTATTCTTATCTCCGAAACTAGAGTTGGAGGTTTATTGTTAACTTCACTGGAGGAAACAGATTTGTTCTAGAATGACCCTTAATATCAGATTCGATATAAATTACAGAAAACCGGCAGGTTGTTGTTAAATTCAGTTTCACACAATAATAACCTATATTTGTGTATTATTTTATCCATACACATTTTTTTAATATTATTTGTGTGGGTGCTTTTGCTGAGTACATTCATATGTTTTTATTTTTTTATATACAACTATATCAAACATATTTATTCATAGACTAAAATGATTGCATTACTTATTATTTAGTGTAACTGATTATGAGGCTACAAATAAACTTATTTAGTAAGTATTTAGTCAATATTATTTACTGTATGCATTTAGCACACTTCCAAGGGATAGATGGAGCACTGAGAATTTGCAAAAAATAATAGTGAGTTAGAAACTTAAAGCTCCACCGGTGATCACTGAAAATAGCAACATTTCAATAATAAAGACTGATAAACAGCCACACACACCATTCACTACTACTAACAAACAATTTCAGCTACATAAAATTACAACAAATTACGAACAGCAGTCTTTTTTGCAGTATTTTGAATTTGCACTTTTTTTCAGTATTTTGAAGACTCAATGTGATTAATGCTGTTTAAGCAGGAAGAGACACTTTTTTTTCTCTAACAACAACTTTTTCAAAGCTTTTTAAAAATCTACAAGTGGATGTGAAAGGTTTTTTACATATACAAATATGGATTTATTTATTTTAAAGAAGGAAAAATAGCACAATGTTGATGGGATAAAAACACCTTTGACATTTTTCTATACATTATTTTTCTTCATAGTGTTCTCTTTCATATTCTTAAATGGGGGTGATCAGTATTCTCAAACACAATGAAAAGCACTATAATCCATGATGTGTTTATTAGGAATTAAAACAGGATACATACAATGCATATATGAAAATACTAATTTATTAAGAACTAACAGATTTTAAGAAAACAAAAGCCAAACAATAAACCAACCATAATAGTTTATCTCATGCTTATTAAATGATCAACAGTGAAGTAATCTGGCTACTTTGAATTTCAACACAGTTAACAACATTTTCTTTCTCTCTGTTATCAAACACACACACAAACTTACCAAATACCAATCATAAAACCCATGGATATTCTTCATAGGTAGCCATAGGACTGAGTTGGTAAACTGAGTGCTTGCTAACTAAATAACTGTAACCAATATAAATAATTAAATATGAAATATTTAAATTCCATAAGACATAATTATGATATGTGCTATAATATAAAAAAACAATAACAATGAAAAGTGATTTTCTTTTTGCTTTAGTATATATGTATTAGTAAAACGATTATGTTGTTTATTTGTTTTAAGTATGGGGTGGCAATCATATTAAAACAGCAGCAACATAGACTAGGTCATACAAATAAAATACACTCCAATACACATGCACCCTGAATCTACACTGTTATTAGTGTCTTAGTTGTGTAACTGATATTGTGATGTTACTTTTTTGTAACGATTTTCAGTACAACTGTTTCATTTTGGAAAATAAAGTGAAACAGCTAACCTGTATGAAAGACTAAATACACTATACAATTATAATATCGCGTAATAATTAATCTATGATGGCAACTAATAATGATAATGTGCAATTTAATTACCTATTTTCTGAACTTTTAAGATGTTTTTCAATGGTTTCATATTTTCCCGTTTTTCAAATAACCACATCTAAACTTTGTAATAACGAAATTATTAGAGTATTTGCATTAATGTTTGTGCATATTTGCGATTTAATTTTCGTGTCTTTCGAATTCTTGCATTCCTTTCACTCAATGTGGAGGGGTTTTCTCCCACCTACATTTTTTATTTATCTCTACGATTATTTTAAATATTTGTTAAACTCCGAAATCCCTGTCCTTTAAGAAACAAAACAGGAAAGGAAAAAGGAAAGCAAACATATACACGTAGTTCAGTGGTTGCTAATGAAACTATCTGAATTATACAAGTAAATATCATCAAGGAAATATACTGGGATTTATTTAATATATATATTTTTTATGTATTTAGTGTTTTTTTAAGCTACATTTAAAAAATATAAAATAACATAAACAGACATATGCTAAAATGGGTTCAGGTTAAAGAAATATTCCGCTATAACAAAGAAGAAAAACAAAAACGTACTTTACCTAGAGTGTCCTTTAAAACAATCCCTCTTACACTTCTTGAGTGTATCTTCCTGTATCACGTTATGCGTGTATTAATGCATTTTAAGATTAATTATGTTGCTTAATCTTCTTAAATTAATGCATTTGCATGATTTAACGCACATATTACAAGTTACATATCAAATATGTGTATGAAATAGGCAAAGCAGAGAGAAAAGACTTCAACACAATTAAACACCGAAAACATGGTATTTTATGAGGAAGTGGTCGTTTGTGAGGCCTCTTGCAGTATAAAAGATAAAGGGTCCTCTTTGTGAATGAATGAATGTTTTCTGGTTTCCTGCGAACGAGTTTGGCTGAGTGCTGGGTGTCTGTGGGGGTAGGGTTTGGCAAGGTTAAAGGTCACAAACCTTATGGCTTTTTTTTTTTTTTGCATGACCACAGGACTTGGACAGAGAGGGAAAAGCAACAGAACAATATGACTTGTTTGGGAATGGCTTGTATAACGTCTCTTTTGGAGGAAGACTGGTAAACAACACAAATGGAGAAATGAGGCGCAGTAGATGTGTATATACACATATGATTTCATATCTATATAGAAGGTATCCAAACAATATCGAATGTCTTACCCCCTCCCCCCTTCTTAAAAAAAAGAAAGAAAGAAAAAATGCTGAGACGATTTTCACGCATGGCATAACTTTGTGTTATTATTTAAGAGCAGCCGGAGCGGGCTGGGACGGTACTTACCTAGCTGAGCAGATGTTTAACGCACATCTCCCTGCGGTGTCAGACCTCCAGCTTCACTTTCACAATGACTGCTGCACGGTACGTTTCTGTCTTTCTTTTTTGTGTTTGGCTTTATTGCTTTGTGCACAATATGTACTGCGTGTTTAATGTTTCAACATTTCATTTTTAATATCATATTATATATGTAAGCTGTTCTTGAAGTTAAAGTATCAGAGAATAAATCCGAACAAATTAAATGTTCAAAAGTATTTTTATTTTATTTTATTGTTCGTTTTGCAATTTTGGTTGGTTGCATAAAACGTTGCTTCAAATTGGCTTCCCATTGCATTTCTGTGTTTTTTCCCAAACGAAATTCATGTGGGGAAAAAAGCGAATGGACATGTAGCCTATGTAATGAACAATTGCTGAACTTCATTTCTTCAGAATTAAAAATGTGCATTGTGCGTGTGTGCTGGGGGGTGATCTCCCGGTGGAAGAGTGTGTGCGGGGATGCCTGTTGATGCATTTGTAAGGCACTTATGAAATAAAAGATTGCGATTATTTATGCTAATCACATGGAGCGGATGTACTTTCGCCCTTAATATTGTGGCAGGAGTGGGAGCCCGGAGACGCCCTGGTCCCGTCACATGACCGTGCGTTCGCGCCACTTTCGTAAACCTTTTCACCGTCCGCGGAGTCCGACCGGCCACACAAAGGTAACGTGTTGCTCTCTTTCATTTGTGATTGGGGTAGTTCAATTAAACGATCGGATGGAGGTTTAAAGGGGATAGTGGTCAACTTGTGCCCCCTTTTACCACTCGGTGTGTCGTGCACGGCGGATTTGCTTTGTGTGCGTCTGGAGGGGTGACACCGCATTGATGGCACGGCGGTGTGGGGCTCCATCGCAGATGCACAACAGTGCTTTTGCCCACTCGCTGTCTTTAAAACAAAAATGCATCATCTAGACCTAGCAATAAATCCGTTCCCTCCCTCCCTCCCTCCGTGCGGTTGCAGCAGAAGTTAAATCTGGCATTGTTGCAATCGAGCGCGCTTACATCTCATTTAGTTTTATTAAAATGTATTTGAAATTAAGCACCCCACCTGTTGTGTGCTGGAGTGTTTTGTGAGAATCGGGTGTGCAGATCGTTCTGCTAGTCGAGAAGGAAATGTAAGGTGCCGTGACAGCTCAATCCCTCAGATGTCTGTTTTTTAAGCCAGTCACAACCCTGTATTGTCCCTGCGGGCCGCCGGGGTTGCTCTCTCACGCTGGTGCGGGGCGGTGCGGGAGCAGCACCAGTAGTTTGAATCCACATGGCGCCCGGGGCTCGCCTGTGCGCACTGCAGCCTCCCGCACAACAAATGCTCATACTTTAGTTATTTTAGTTGTTTTGTTCGGCCAAAACGAGCGATCGGGTGAGTTTCCAATTTCATTCTCTTTCGGCTTCTTTCCGTACGTGAGATGTGGCGTGTAGCTGCTTTTAAAACAGTTGCACGGTTGTATGCGTGCACCTACATATTTGTCGTATTTTGAAACTGGAAAGGTAAGTATTTTTTATTTTGGCCTTGGATGCAATGTTTTTCTCTCTCTCTCCCCAATACCCATGCGGGGCAGTTTTTTTTTCGTTTTGTTTGGGTGTATTTCCCCCCCTTTTTTCGCCCCAATGCGATATTTGTATGTTCAGGAACTTAAATCGTTGCTAGCACCGAGCTCTGCCGTTTGGTTTTATGACTTGTACAGGTGGTAATAATTTCCATCTCCCGGAAACGGATTTGGGGGCTTTTTTCTGTGAAATTGTGCCTTAAACGCAGTCCCCGCAGACTCGGAGCACATGGCGCCGGAGTAGATCTGTTCCACTCGGGGCCTTGGAATTGTTACAATGTTTGTTTCTCCTGTGCGCCTGTGCAAGAAAGCAAAGTGCAATGTGGGAGTTGGAGTTTTTGCCAAATTCAATTTTATTTTTCATAGTATAGCAGAGCGTGTTATTGTAGAAACCGGGAGGCGCTTGCAGCAACTTGGAGGCAACAAGCAGGTCACTCTCTGCATTTATTTATTTGTTACCCTTGAGCTGCTAAAAAAAAGGGAGGAAAGAAGGGGGAGGGGAGGATTGGGTGTGTTATTCAATAAATGCAACGGAGAAATACAGAATCTGAGTTAAATCCCTGCATTGCTTTGCAGGTCCAATCTGGCGTTGCATGAATGTAACGAAGAATCGTTTCATTTTATATTTATGGAAGGGGTGATCTGGCGTTGTCCGACAAAACAACATTGCACAGCAAGAGTTAAGCATGCTCGTTTTTCAGGAATGGGCTCACTTTATTTGTCGGTATTGGACGTGCTCGCTCTTCGGGTTCAGAAATGGGGTTTAATTTAGAAGATCAGACGTCATTGTACAGGGCTGGGTGGTTGTTTACTAGAAAAGTGATAGACTCGTCCTCTTGCTCAACGCAACTGTTTATCCACCCACGTGTTTCATCATTGCAGATCACTCGTGCAAACGGATTTCGTGCAAAAAACCCATTTACACCTTGCTAATCTCAGCACCTACATTATAAATGCATATTTTAAAGTTTTGTTTTTAGTAGGCCATCAAACAGTACTTTAAGGTCTTGTGTTTTGCAACTCAAAGCTTTGAAAGAACAATTAATCTAAAACTTAATTTTCCCCAATGCAAAATCTTTCTCTTTTTCATTTGATCTAAACAAGGATAAATGCAGTTGTTCATGGGACTCCTGCTACAGTGTAGGGAAAAGGTGATTTACAAGGCTCGTCTTGCAGGGTTTAACTTTTCCCCCCTAAAAAGCTCCGGTGGCCATAATTGGCCAGGTCTTGGGGTCAAATCTTTGGCGCTTTTTTTCAAATGGATTGTTTTCACTCCGACTTCTTCGCCCTCCCAGAAAATCCGCCTCCATCTTAATCCGGGGACACGTGTGCTCTTCTGGCTCCTCCACGGCTCTGGTTGGGAGCGCGATCATCTTTTCAATGCATTTGAATCTTATTTTCAATAGCATTTCATTTGCTAGTGTAAGCATGCTTTGGCGTTTTATTTTTAATGACGTATAATAGTGATCTGAATTCTCATACTTGGTGAACTGCTGGTTAATTGAGCTCGTTTTGTTTTTCAGAAGCAAATTCAAGGCCTTTAAAAAAAAAATATATATATATATAGATCCGGAAGATCTGCAAAGAAGGCGGCTATTCTAAAACCAAACGAAAACGCATTCTTTAGTAATTTGAAGACTTGGAACAATATTAATGGAAATGCATTTAATTATATACAAGTAAAGTGTGCTTATTTATATATGCATGTATTTGTTTCAGGTAAGTATTCGTTATTTCCTTTGGTTAGAATTGACACGCAACCAGTGTTTTCCAGTGAAAGTGGTCGGGCAGGCAGGCGGCGATGTGCTTCCATTTTGAGCACGTTTCCAGATCTCATTTCGCCCACAAGCATGCGTTTTCTGTATCTGCTTTCCAAGGATGGCCTGTTTCTGGGCGTTTTGGTTGGGGTTATCTATTGGCAAGCGTGCAACGGTCCATTTTCCCCCCTCTTTGATCCAATTCACTCGCTGGGTGGTTGTTGTACTAGTTGTGACGACTGAAACCCAAGGTTGTTCACTTTTCCCGGGTCTTGGCCAGCAGGTGGTTATTTTATATTGACATGTGGCTAGAAAGGTGTTTCACAAACGAACTAATTGCTGTGCTCGGTAGTCACTGCACCCCGTGTTGAAACTTTCAAAATCTTTGTCACTTCAAACGTATCTAGTCGTCTTAATCGAAATTAGGGATGTGATGTTTCAAGCAGCCTTCACCAAAGTGCTACTGAAAACCATTTTGATTTAACCTATTCTTGAAAACGTTTGGGGTTCTTGTGGTTTAATTTAAAAAATGTGCATTGTGATGGGGTTAATTATGCACCACTGCTTCTTAGTCTTTTGAAGGAAGCTAATCCAACAGCCAAATGGCCAATCATTTAGTTGAAGGATACTCTGATTTTAGCAAACTGTTCTAATCCCTCCTCCTCGCATCTTTAAACTTTAAAACTATAGTTGCTTATTTGACAAATAAATTCAAAATTTTTAATCTTTAAGCTGGAATCCTAAATTGCACAATGTTTAAGATATTTTCATGTGCATTCAGCATTACTCAAATCCATTTTATTCCAAGAATGTTCCTTTCCAGGCATGAGATGGATTGCAAAAGGTCTTCATTATGGGTGACGTGAAGGGTTCTTTAATTGAACTGCTTCAAGACTCATTGTTTAACCTACTGTTGTCCTCAGGGTACCCCCTTAAATAATATAGAGGGCTTCTGTTTATTATATATGCTATGCACCAGTCAGAGGTACTTCATTGTCAAAAACTTTGACTGTGCCTCTATCATGCTTGGCTCTTGATGTTGCTAGCGAGAAGGCGTTGATTCTGGGTGGGCAGTCACCACTGATTTTCAAAGTGTAACAGTTTTCTCTTGTTTTTGCTTTTTTCAGCGGGTGATGCCACACCAGTGCCCGGTCCCAGGGGCAGCCTGCAGGCCGAGGGGTGCGGAGCGAAGATGGAGCTAAAGCCTGGGGTGAAAGGGGCTCATTGTTGTGCAAAAGTGCTTATAGTGCAGGTAGCCTACACTTCCTACTGCAATGCAAGCACTTCTTGCATTACCTTGCCGATTGCTTGCATGCTTTTCTTCCCCTCTCTCCCATCTCCCCTCCTCCCCTCTTCCTCCCTCTCTTCTAATTTGTCTGTTTGAAAGATAGTCCCCTGGTTGAGTCCTGTCCTGGGCCACTGTGAAAGTGGTAAAATTACCTGTGCTCATGTCTGCCCTCTGGTGGCCCTTGTGTTAAGGTGCATCTAGTGCAGTTAGTGAATTAGTTTAGAATCTACTGCGCTGGGTGCTCCTTCTGGCATAAGGTGCCTCACATTCAACTGCAGAGGACAATCTGTAATGCTGCTTATGCAAGGGGTAATATCACTTAACATTAACATATCAACCATGAGAGATTGAGACCTTTTCCTGGTGGTCGGATGTTTTTCTTTATTTGAAGGAGATGGGAATAGGTGGAAGACGTGTATACTGCTTATCCACACTTGTACTGCTGTAAAAAAGCAAAAGCAAAACTGACTTGTATGGCATTGTGTAATAACGAAACATCAATTATTCCTGTAATTGCTTAAAAAAAAAAAAAAAGGTATTGTAAAGCTTGAATATCAATTCCCGAGCTCTAAATTGTATGTCGGGGGGGGTGGGGGTGGCTGTTTAAATGTTCCGTTGCAGTTCTTTTGTGTGGAACTGGAAGCGGAAGCAGATTGCCTGGGCAGTTCCAAAGTGCTCACAGTGCAGGTAGTGCTGAATGATCTACTGCAACGTGGGCACTTCTAGTAGTGCCGGGCGCCTCTCCCTACTTCCCCAGGCTTCCTGAGGATTGGACCAGAGCGGCCTATGGGACCCGGTCAGTTTTGCAGGTTTGCATCCAGCTTCGAGATTTCTGCTGTGCAAATCCATGCAAAACTCGCTGTGCCTGTGACTGACGTAGCTCTGTGGCCTGACACTCGAGCCGGGCACCTCCCGTCAGCTGTACTGGAGCCCCTGTGTGCAGCTGGGAGCTTGTTAGCTACTGACTGACATTTCAGTGTGAACAGAAGGGATTGTTACTTTGTTCATGGCAGTTGAAAAGGACTGTAGGTGTTAATCTGGCATAGGAATACCTGAAGAGATGAGGGAGGCTGTTTTTTTAAATGTAAATGTTCCAAATTTCTGCGGATTAAAGACTTGGACTGCCTGAAATTAATTCATTTTTCAATTTGACATTTTGGATTATAAAGCTGTCCCCTATAAAGTAATCCCCTCCCCAAAACACACACACAACAAACTCACTAATGTCTTGTAAGCAGTGCTTGCATGATGACTGGGCCCGGGCCTGTTTAAACGGCACTTCCACTCCTGTCCTGAAAAGCATCCACGGTTCCTCTGCAGCATCTGAATAAGCAGAAGCACTCTTTCAGCTGCACTAGAGTATTTAGGAGGTTAAGACTGGTTGCAGTCGCAGGCCCAGATGATTTGGGCAGGGAGAGCGTGAGTGACTCATGAAGATGTATTATGAATTTTGGAATTTACAGTGACCCACACTATGGGATAGCCAGCTTTGTTTAGCTGCACTTTGGTTTAGAATGTTTCCCTGAGGAATGGGGATGTTCTAGAATGTTGAGTTGTTGTTCTAAAAGGCCATGTCTGTTTTTGGTTTTATGTGATATAGCAAAGAAAAGGAGAGAATAAGGAACATGCTTGTTATGTCTAGGTCTGTCATCGGTTTGGCCTAACCTGCAGCTACAAGAGCGCAAGGGGGGGCTTGTCAGTGCAGATCTGTAAGCTTGTCATTTGGCTTTCAAAGGAACAGTTAGTCCTTTAGGGTTAGGGTGACTGTCTTTACAGAGCCCTGAAAAAATGACTGCAGTGTGTGGGTGTTTACTATTGCTGTAAGAGCAAGGAACAGTCCTGATCTGTCCGCCTCCCAGTTTAAATTAAGCTAAACGAGAGCCATGGTATTCTCCTGGTCGGGGTGCATGGTCCAGTGTTGGAGTTCAAGGGCTTCTTCGCAGGAGGGTCCAGCTGTGCTTTTGACTCCCTGAGCAAGTTACCCATCAGGCTTGTCAGCCATTCTGCAGTAGCATTTATTCATCGCATAGTTCTGTCCCGTCCCCCCACAGCTGTCAGAAGCATCAGTTAAGTGTTTTTCTTCAGACCCTGTGTATCAATATGCCCCTCCCCCTTCTTCCTCCTCTGTTTGCGGCCTACAGGACCTCAGCTCCTGCTTTTTTATATGGGAACGAGGTAATGAATAAAAGTATGACTTGGCCAAATGTGTGATCAGCTTTCAAATTAAAGTGTGCCAATTTTATTTTAAACTAGCATGTTTGTAATGGTCTTGGTGTTTTTTTGGTTATCAAGCACCTTTTACCCCTCCCTCCCCCCCCCCCCCCATATACACAAGCGCGCACACACACACAAAGTGCATATCAAATTATAGCACTAACAAATGTGTTCTTGGTGTGGATCTTTTAATGCAAAATAAGGTATTCTGAGCTTTTACCAGTTTCATGAATTCAACTGCATTAAACTGGGAACTATGGAAGACTAGTTTAAATGGGAGGTCATTTGGACTCCACTGCCCCCCTGTGGAGCTTGCTGCAGCTGGCCGTTCTGTCTGTCTGTTTTCGGGTGGATGACGTTGCAATTTTAGCAGTTCTTCAAAAAAGAAAAAATTGCACGGTATCCATCTGTAATCCGCCAGATTATACTCAGTCTCGGCTTGCTGCAGCAGTGAGTCCACCTCCATGCTTGACATGACCATACTTTGGCTTGCTATCTCTCTCCATTAAATCCTGCATGCCCCCCCCCATTTGAAAGCGTAACCCAAGGTTAGCGGCAAAATCATGGTCATGTGGCTGCGATTCCATTCTGTCAGACTAAACACTTGATATACAGGTGCCTCTAAATTTAATTTGTACTGCCTGCATGTTTAATAAAATGGTATAAGGTACCTGTAAGGGATAATTTGATGTTTGAGCTAGAAAACCTGCATTTAAAAATGGGTCCTTCATAACCCCTTCCACCCTTTCCCCTCCTCCAAGGGTTGGTCATATCTCTTTGGATGTCCTGGTAAAGATGAGATAAACAAATTGTGTGGTGTTCAACTAGAGATTTAACCAATTGTCACAGAAATGTGTTCAAATAAATAATGAAATCCCAAAATGTTATATTTGTTTTTTTTTTCCCCTCCCCTAAGGGTTACTCTTGGGCTGTGTAACAAAGTTAAGGAAATCAAGGGGCATGGGAGGGGTGGATATGTGCTTCTGGTTATGAGTTGTCATTCTAAGGAATCCTTTATAATTTATAAGAGATGTTGGCCTCTATTCATTCAAATGTTGGAAGTGTATTGGAAAGCAATAAAATATCAGCCCTTGCCATGTTGACTGGCTAATTGATGAGTCTTTAACATTGAGACCGGTTCTACTGCTTCCAAGTTGCCAAGAAATGGTTTGTAGCCAGTGTGAAATCTGATTGTCCACCACTTGATGGCAGCAAATGCATCTTGTGCGGAAACTGAGTCACTGTAACAGAAATAAGACCTTAGAAATTTCTTCAGTTGACGTTTCCAGTCAAACATGGGCAACCATTTAAGCTGTTACAGCTGGTTTCACAGACCTCAGTTAGCACTAGTTTTCTAGATCACCGAACCTAAAGCTTTTTACAAAACTGGTGAGAATCATGAAACTAGCTCCTAAAGAATGTTTTGTATGTGGTTTTTGGAACTAAGTGACATTAATATGGACAGTTAATTTGCACATGATAAATAGTTGGCATGTGGAGTGTAGGAATGGAGGCCACAGTCAGTCTTTTCTTGCAATGTTTAATGTGCACTAGGGGTTATTTAGAGGATTATTGTGGGTTTACCTCAACTACATTTTTTTTTATTGGTTCATGATGTACAAACCAGAGGAGCTTTTCCAGATCAGCAGGGACACACGCACCCGGGGACACAAATGGAAATTGGGCTTCGAGGCATTCAAGATGGAAAACAGGAGACACTTCTTCATACAGAGAGGCGTCACAATCTGGTACAAACTCCCCAGCGATGTGGTTGAAACCGAAAATTTGGGAACATTTACATATAGACAGGATAGGATCCTTTGGATCACTTAGTTATTAATGGACACCAAACGAGCACAATGGGGTGAATGGCCTCCTCTCGTTTGTAAACTTTCTTATGTACAGATGTGCACACATGGGAATTTGAATAAATGTTCACTTTGACACAGGTTCAGGTGTAGATCCTGGGCCCTGACGTTTCACACTGTCCGCTGCAGTGACACCCATCCCTTATCACTCAATGTCTTTTCAGTAATTAATGTTGAGCAATCAAGGGGTTATAAACTGCCTAATACAGCAAACTGAATTGTGCTTTAGGAAATTAGACTTCTGTCAGTGTATGTGTGTATTTATTGGTTTGTAATATGCAAACTGGGAATGATACTTGCATGTAAATTGCTTCTGTGTTTGTGGCTGTCTTGAAATTTCTCCCTATCTGCTCTTAGTGCAGTTTTCTCTGTGAGATCCCGAAACCGTGTCAAGGGTATTCAAGCACAAACAGTGTTTACACTGTAGTGTTGGTCTCCTAACAGGATGATTGTTATATAGCACATTACATAAAGAGAATGGAAGGATATCCTGACTATTCGAGTATTATTTTTTTTATTCTACTTTAATTTCACTCTGGGAAGGAAAAATGAAAGGAATAATTTGGCAGGGAATTGAACCTGACTGCTAAATGTGAACATAGTGCTGTTTTAGGCTGAGATAAACGCATGCCTGGATTTTTTTTTTTTCTCTTCATCATCCTTTATCATTATCATCAGTGCCACTTTGCTTGGCATTTTCCCCTCAAAAATCTTTTCAGTATTTCACAGACTTCCTGTTATCTTCACCAGGAGACCAGTGGAAGGGCACCTGTGAGTGTTGCTCTGGGACTGGAATCTGAGCCAGTCAAACAACAATATTTGGCATTTACTAACAGTGCTAACTTGTGACCGTGATGCAAAAGACAGTGTGAAACCACTTATTAGAAAGATGTTAAAACTCTCCTCCCACACTAAATACTGGTGCTGTCTTAGTCTTGACATGCTTACAGTTAACTACAGCTGCACACTACCACAGCTAAGGAAAGCACATTCCTCTCTTTCACAGCACAGTGTGTAATGATAACAGGGTTCCTTCTCAGGGATGCTTGAAGGAATATTGAAGATGGCACTATGCCGAACAGATTAAGTGTGCCCTCTGTGACCACCTTTGAAAAGGGATTTGATTCCAACAGAGGTTGTGTGCTGTCTGGGGCAGGGTTTGGCACCTCTAGCCCTGGGGGATGCTGCTGGGTCCTCTGGGTTTTTATTCCCCCAACCTTAATTCTTTAATGGCACTAATTTGGATGTTAAATCAAATCATCTCTAGGTGCTAATCAGTTGCTAATTAGAAGGTATGTGAAAAATATGCAGCATTCTGGCCCTCAAGGACTGGAGCTGCCCATCCCAGGAGTCCAGGGGAATCCATGTTGGCCTATATGTATTTATGTGTGAGTTTTTTTTTTGTGTGTGTGTATGTGCCAACAGCGTGCTGCTATCAGAAATTTTAATTTGAAGGGGACAGGCCATGACATGCAAAAACATCAGCCAATATGTCACCAATGTTGGGAGAGGATCAAACCAGTGGCTGAAGATCAGTAGTGTAAAAAATAAATGTCATAGCTCAGCTGTAGATTCACTGTTGTAAGTTGAATGGAAGATGCTAAGGCCACAGCTGGGCCCTCCACAAATTGTCAGGTTTCAGCTGCAGCTAACTTGGCGGCAAGTTTTACCACTCCTGAACGGGGGTGCATTGCAGTTTTCAGCTTCCGCGGTCCTGCTGTGTTTTCCTGAGAGTAACAAAAATCAGGCGGACACTTATTTAGTTCTCGTTAACAAATAAAAACTGAGATTTATATTTTATAAAATTGATAGCTATGCCCTAAATTGAGCACTGAGGTTTTGTTGTTGTCCGGTGCTCCAATCAAGAGAAGGACTGAAAACGACTTGGATTTGGCGAGGCGCTGCTTACCTTCTCACTGAACATTTGATTGCTAAACATCCTATGGAGAGCAGTGAGGAGTAGTGGTTAGGGCTCTGGACTCTGGAGGGTTGTGGGTTCAATCCCAGGTGGGGGACACTGCTGTACACTTAAGCAAGTTACTGTATCTAGATTGCTCCAGTAAAAACCCAGCCGTATAGGTAAAAATAATGTGACATACTGTCACAAAAGTCTCCTGGATGAGGTAATAAGCACTGTACTTGTGATCACTGAAGTGCTAAGGGTCTGGAACACACTGTAATTATGATCAATTGATTATGATAACTGAATCTCTTAGTTTATTGCAGACTTGGAAAAGCCTTGTCTTCCTGCTGTGGAGTATCAAAATAATAAGTGGGAATCGCCTGCATAGTTTGCATTGTGTCACAGAATCTGAGATCATTGCTATTAATTTGCCTTGCGAATGGCTGGAGGTTTCTGTGACATGAAGGAATAAGTGGGTGGGTGGAGGTGAGTGCTGAGCGCTGTGAAAATTTGAGACCTGAAGCTGATGTGAGTTAGTTTATATAATGGGTGTTTGATCTCCCACGCCTCAGTTTCTTTAATTATTGCCATTTTACAGGATTCTGGCCTGCAAAGACAACTGTCAGCAGGAGTAACTTGCAGGAGATATTAATAGGCTTCTTGAGAAATAAGTATATGTATTACTGTATTTAAGGTCCATTTTGGGGTGCACATAGGGGATGGAAGTGAGGGGATTCTGTCTTTGTGGTGCTGAGTAGGACCTCTGATTTTGACTTATACGAGGGATTCCAGCACCTTGATTGAGCTCAGAAGAGCTGAAAACTGGAGAAACTTTGGCCTTTGTGTTTCGCAGATTGTGTTTTTAATAATGTCAAGATCAGCAGCTTTGTGAATGTGCTCCACAGATACAGGCAGCCTGAGGAAAGTGTCAGTTGAGCTGAGGGATTTTACTGCTGTTATATAAGAGAGGGATGACAAGTTACTGTACTAATGAAAGTTTTTTTTTTATGAAATGTATGTATGTATGTATTTATCTTTCCCTGAGATTAGCCTTATCAGTGGCTTTTTCCAAGACTGAAATAATGAGATCATATGGGAATAAGCTATCAAACGTTTTTTTTTTTTTTTTACCCAAGATAAGATGCAGTCTAACTTTAGATGGTCTGTGTGTCCTGAGCCTAATTAGTTGAAATCTGCAGCTGTAAGGATTCTGTAAGACCAGTTTTTGGCACAAGCCGGAAAGCTCACCCTCCTGTCTCAGCCTGAATGCAGAATGATTCATTTCCTCCCGCTGGATGTTCTGCCGAATGACCTGCCGTATTGATTAGGTGTCGATACCCGGGCAGCCCAGGTGCACCAGGACCGGAGAGAAGCCGCTAACGCTGCGGCGCCGAGGTGCAGGCGCGCGCACGCCCCGCCGGCCCCGCCACTTAAAAGCGCCCCGTCTCGCGCAGCCCCGCAGTCGGCGCGAGCAGCGGTGCGGGCAGCGCGGGGCCGCAGGAATCAGCGCAAAAACTCCGCCGCTCGGCTGCCCGCGACTGAGCTCCGGGACGGCAGCCCGGTTTTGTTATTCCCGTGTCGGTGTGTCTGGCAGTCGAAGTGAGTGTGTTCGTCGGGCTGGCGGAGGCGAGCGCGGATCCGTCCATTCACCCCACGGAGAGGACGAGAAGTTTTGAAGTCGGGCTGGTCCGTGGTGTGTTTGCGGTGCCCGAGGATGCTTCGCCTTCCCGGGGACGACAACAATATCCACCCTGATACTCGCAACATGAATCATCATCCAGCGGGGCTAGGTGTCTGAGGACCAGGCGCACTTCTGCCCTGCCGCTCGGGTGGACAGACATTGTCACGCACATAGACTTTCTTTACATAAATCTGCCTGGCGTGAGCGGCTGAGTTAGCATCTCGGGTGGGACTGTCGCTGGCACCTTTGCCCCCCTTTGCCATGGCAGGTGCCCGGGCGCCAGGTGTGCTGGTGCTGTGGTCAGTGCTGCTGCGGGTGGCGGAGCCCAGCGGACAGGTGCCCAGCTGCCAGGAGGTGCGCTCGTCCTTCCAGCTGCTGCACCCTGGGGTCAAGTGGGCCCCCGAGAGCCCCGTGACAGGTAACATCACCATTATCATTATTACTTTATTGTTAAATGCCAGTGCTGCATGAGTTAAATCTGTTAAATCGTGGCTATGGTTTTCAACCCCATGCACTTCATTTAATTTCTTTGTTGCATTTGCAGCGTTATAACCCATAGGGTACCGTACCTAACCTTGGCACTATGCAACTTTTTCAGCTATCAGACGCATGCACCAATAAAGAAATAACAGAAAGATCGCAGCATACGAGACAACTTCAAAGGCGGCCCACTCGTTTGCAGTGTTTGTGAACAGTTGCCTCTGTGTAAACGCATCCTTAACATGCGACTCTTTGAATATTATTAAAAGTCTTTTGGGACGGCTCCTACGCGTACAGATGACAATTATGTTTGCTTTCTGCGGGTTTCCTCTTCCCCGCGTCAACATTATTTACTGTCATCGTTCATGATGGTATGTATATTCAGTTCACCATTAAAAAAAAAAGCAATACAAGTTGTCAAATTAGTATCAGTAATTCAATATCTTGTTTGGCTATTTTTGCTACACAAATTACATATTTGGCAATGGCAATCGTCTTAATTTTATAATTCAACATTTGTGATAATTAGGATGTAATTTTGTTTTTATAACGTTACATTTATGTATACTTGTATTTTATTCTATTCAAATTCACGCATCCTACTGAACCTGCGTTCTCAGCAGTACAGAGGGAGCTGTTCTTCCCAGTTTGAAGCGGCTCACTGCTGCAACAAATAACCACTACAGAATAGTGATGTGTTGCTTTTAGGAAGTGTACAAATCCTCCTTATGGTCGACTTGTTAATTTGCTCTCACTGGGCACAACACCACCAGCCGGGCCTCTCAAACTACATCTTCCTCCCACTGTTTGTAGAAGTGTTTAAAAGCTGCATAGCACTGTTGATAGTTACAAAGCATTAAGGGAGCACTGAATAAAATATGAAACTGCATCTGACTTGGGGGGGGTAATGTAGCAAGGTTTACAACACTACATGGCAATGGTCTGTAGTCATAGAAAACTATGTATCAAGGGACAGTCAATTTTTGCTTTTCAGTTTTCTCTGGGAAATTAAATTTACACTAGGAGAAAATCGTGTTTAAAAAAAAAAAGTAAAAGCCTAATTGTTGTTGTGGCTGGGAGTATGATGTTATGGCTAATGGTGTGAACATGTTCATTTGTACTTGGCTGTGGCAATAGTGTGTGTGTTTTTAATTATATCAAATTAATTAGCAAATAAAAAAAGGGGGAGGCTGATGCTTATAGAATAGTTGTGATTCATAACCCTCAATATCCCTGTAGCCTTGGCAATTTACACTATTTAACCAGTGCATTGTTTTAAATAAGCTATTAAGAGGCCCTGTGCATAGACTCGTATTGAAAGTCCACGACACTTTGTGGGAGCAGGTCTGAGCACTGGCACAGACAAAGTGTTAACTCCCCTTCAGTACAAAGCAGTTGAAATAAACTCAAAATACTATCCTTGCATGCATTTTTGCATGATTAATGTTGTCACATTCTGGAGTTTTAAAAGATGAGAGGTGACTGAGATGAACAAACTGACAGCACACTTCTCAGCTTTTTTTTGTTTTTTACTGCAGAAAAAAATGCTTTGTGCTTTTTTGTTTCTGCTTGAAAGAAACTGTTTTCAATCTGGAAGGAAGGAAAATAATGAAATGCAAATCAAATGGCTCCTTTTGACACCTAAGCTCACTTCTCTCTTTATATGCATGAAGATACTTGAATGAATTCTAGTGCTCTTTTTATGTAAAGGTACAATAAGTTGAATCTGGTTCTGAAAACTTTGCAAACATCCTGATGTTTTAAGTAGAACAATTTAAAAGTGTGATGCGTCCCACCTTTTGTTCTGGTCCCTCAAATCTATTGTTTCTGTTCTGTTGTTTCTATTGTTTGTATTTATGTGAAACAAAATAAACTTTGCAAATTGCACTTTTAGTTCCGTACAACTTGAGATTTTCATTTTTGTAGGTTTGCAAACAATTAGTCCCTGGATTGTGTTTCTATTACCCATTTCACCTTCTGTCGAATATCGTTGTTTGAAAATGTTAACAAAATTCAATTTTGCCTGGAAATAGGAGAGACTTGAGTTGGTCTTTTTATTTTTTCTGTGTTTGTGTTTGTTGTCATTGCTGTGAAGAAACAGCCCTTTGAAATATATTTGAAACGCTAGTTAGGATAAAATTGAAGACTATCTAAATGCACAGTTGATTTGCAAAACATGGAACAAGGCCACTGGCCCCCTAGAGAGCTGTAGTGCCAGAGACAGCAGCATTTCTCTTCTTACAGGCTGCGGAGTGATTAAATGCTTACAATGTGTTCAAATGCCTTTCAGTAGTGCGGCATTCCTCAGAACGTGCACTTGCGGGGGTTTTGCAAAGTTCTGCTGCACACAGGCTAACTCGCTCCCAAACTCTGCCACTGATCCAGCCCTGTCTGGAAAATGAATCTGGACACTCCTAATTGTAATTGGAAGTTGGGCATCCCTGGTACAATAACAGAGCTGTCAAGTCCTCCTGATTGGGTGCCTGGGCTTTGCCTTTTGGGATCTCAGCTCTATACATAGTGCTTGTCTAGCAGATTTATTGCATTTATTTCTCTTGTCTTTCCCTCCCCCCCCTCCCCTCATCCCTCCCCCTGCTGGTTTCTCTGTCAGTATCTGTGTTTTTCTTTCTTTCTATCTCAATTTTTGTGTGTGTGATTTTCCTCCTTTAATGTTGGCCTCTCTAGCTCCATTTCCCCCCTCGGTGTGAATCGGAGCAAGTTTGTTTTAATGATCTGAGCAGTGACTCGAACATGTCATTGTTCTGATTTTGACAGAGCAGGCGGCAGGGCTTGGGTGGGGAGGGGTGCATTACCCTCCTTCCTTTAAGTGCTGTTCTTGACAAAATAACAGTGGAGCAAAGTTTAAAAATGGTTAAATAATTCTAATAGCAGAAAATCCCTATAATACGTGAAGGCCAGTCAGGCATTGCGTGTGGCAGTTAGGGAACACGTGTGACTTGAAGCAGTTCAATTTCAATGGAAAAGCTCATATTTCCACGTGAAATTTAGTATGTGCTATATATGCCAATTGTATATTAAAGCCACAACATGTTTTTTATTTTTTTATTAGGGCAGCCAAACAGGCATCCGGGAGTGATGTGATGAGCGAAGACAGTATTCTTTTAAAATTTAATTGTACAAAATGGGATTGCAGTATGGCACAATTTTGGGGCCATGAGGATAGGTTTTTGGCGTGTAGGAGATTGTGGAGATGGTAAGCAATGCGCTGATAGAGCCTGAGGATACAGAAGTGAATAATAATAATGCTGCATATAGCATCTAGGGAAGCCCAAAGGGGGCACAGGGATTTTTCATACGGAATGAGAACTAGCAATACGCACACATGTAGCACAAAATAACAGGAAGCAAGGTAAAACAAATACAAGCACGGTCTCCAGTCTGTGTGATGGGGGAGTCTGAAAATAACTGAGGCTCTCATGGCTCTGAAGGGAAGCCTGTTGTCAGAGCATAAAGGAGAACTCGTTTGCAATTTCCCATATAGGATTCTGTATTCAACATCCTGTTCTCTCACGCACACACACACGCGCTCTCCTTTCCCAATGCTCTTGCGACGTGTGATGTTTGAGAGCGATTAGAAACAATACATCTCAGTAGTGTGTACTCATCAGGTAGGGAAGCACATTAGGAGATGACATTAGACGACATAAGCTCTATTGCTTTACGAATAGGACTGGACAGTAGCAGCACAGAGGGACAGTAGGTCAACCTTGAGGTGATGCAGGATGCTCAAATTACAGCTCATTCATTTAATTATTTTTCCCTAAGGTTAACCTTGAAGAATTGGCAACTTACAATGCATTCGTTCTGTCAGTGTTGTGAATGCATTTGTGTATCTATCCATCTATATTTATTTATATTGATCACACAGTAATGCACAGTAACAATGTGGTGGTTCCATTTCTTGGTTCGGCAATGTTGAAGGGGGAAAAACAAACAAAACTAAAGCATTAGATGCATAACATCCTATTGTACATTCCTCAGCCCATTAATGGTATTTTGTATACAGAGCTGTTGCCTCCAGATGAACCCAGTTTAATTAGTACGGGGCCATTGGTTGAACCTGAGTGAAGTCTGAAGTGGGTTGCGCTGCACTCTGCTACTGATTTGCAACAAACAAAGTCGACAAGCAGTTCTGGCAGCTGAAGAGCACAACTCCTGTTATCTTGAGTGTTTATAATGCAAATGAGTTTGGCTAAATATCAAAAAATAATTACCGGTAGCAGGAGCAGTCTTTACAGTGTGACCGGACTGAGAAATTAAAATTAAACGCAAGGACGGAGCAAGCATAGACTTTTTTTCTTCTATAAAAAATTAAAAATAAAATTGCGTCTCTTAATAGATTGTTTGATTAATCGGACAAAGTAATGGGGGCACTCTCACAAACAGACCCAAACAAAACGACTGAAAACACAGCATGACAACTGTAAGTGAACAGTCCATTTATAATGAGTCCATTTATACAGTCCTTATAATGAGTCCTGTGTTAGCCTAGGATTGTGCAAGAACTTGTACCCTACGAATCCTCACGTGGGGCTTGTGTGATTGCCGAAAGAGGATTTTCAACATAGTCCTATTAATGTGGGAGAATATTTCATTTTCAGGGATGAAGAAAATTTGCTTCATCAACCTGGGCTGTGACCTTGATGAGTGCTGTAGTTATAAATCCTACAATCCTGTGCATTTCCTAACAAGGCCCGCTGCACTCTAGCATCCCAGCATCTCTCCTCCAAGACGAGTGTGCCTTGGGCTGTGGCTGTATTTGCTTTATTACAAACGATTACTCCGGTGGTTTGGTGCTTTGCTTTCATCTTGTGATACCTGAAGCATGCATTTTGTTTGCAGATAATTTTTTTCAGGCATTACAGGACCAGAATTTTGCATCACTGCTCCAAAGCATTGAAAACTTAAAATATTATTATTATCGAGAGTTCAAACCACTGCCCTTTTTAAATATTCTCAGCAGTATTAACACACACTAAAAACTACAGTATTTAGTATCAATGCTTCATTTTTCACTCATTTGAGGTCGTTGTCTGGTCTACTGTAAATTACCATCTGCCTTTTGAAAATGCGCAGTAAGCTGGTTAAATAGGTTTATTTGTTCTACCAACTGCAAGCTCATCCAGCATGGCATCTCCCTTAGGTTTACACCACAGCACTTAATGGCTCTGGAGATTTATACCAAGATCGTATCAAGCATTTTAGGGGTAATCCCAGGATAACTAATGATAAGAGCTTAATGCATTCAATGGGATGCTTTAGACAAGATTTATCCAATCAGGAAGCTAAAGGGTGGAGGGAGGAGGGGGTGGGGGGGATTAGACTGACCCCTCCAATTCCCCATGCTGCGCAGTGCGTATCAGTTTCTGTTTGACGGGAAGGCAGACAGGGGAAAAGGGGGCTGTGAAGTGACGGGAGCAGGAGGAACTTGACTCGGGAGACTGGTGATGTTCAGACGGGCTGTATCCCTCTCTCTGGGACTTGTAGCTTCAGTTCTAGCAGGACTAGCTTTCTTTTTGTTCAAATAAGGTTGTGTGTCAGGTGTGTGTTTCTGAATTCATGACCTCTAATGTCACCTGCTTGTCATTGGTGCTTCTTGACCAGCATCTATCTTTCTAACATATAAACTTAGCTGTTCAACATGTCTGGCTGGACTGTGAGTTCCACTGCCATATCAAAAAAAAGTATACACATAAAACAAAACAAAAAAACGCTGTCTGAGCTCGTTAAAAGAGTGAAAGCCTTGGCCGTGTGAAATGCGTGTTTGGTTTACACAGCTCTCACTGTGCCCACATTCAGGTCTGTCATGTAGTGTATGTGCAGAGGCAGTGATGTATAGCCCCTGCTGCACTGAGCCTCCCCCTTGCTGATTGAGTCAGGAGTGACACAGTGGCAGTGAGCGAGCGGGTCTGTGTGCAGTGGAAGCCTTTAAAGCGGCAGCCAAGCAGGTAGACAGGCAGGTAAGCTGGTAGACGGACAAGCAGACAGGTCAGCCTTAGTAGCGGCAGGACAGTAGCTGTGAGTGTCAGCCTGCCAGACGCACCCTGCAGATGCAATGAAATGGAAGACCTGCCAAGCCAGCAGATGCCGTCTGGGTACAGCAGACATGCAGCCTTTGCTCCGTTTCAGCCCCTTGGCACACGCAGCTCGTGTTGCTTCGGTCATCCCTCTCTTTTTTTTTTTTTCCCTTCATTTTCAATTTCCCTCGCTCTCTGTCCCTCTCCCCATTAATCCCTCTACCCTTCACTGCCTTTTCTCTTCCTCTGTCTTTCTCTCTCTCCATGCTTCCTTGGCTTACACTGTACAGGCATGGTAGAGCACACTCACTCACTTAGCATGGCTGAATAACAGTTAACTTGGTTATATCTGTCCTGCTGTGTGCAGTGATTAACACAGACTGGGCACTGGATCGGGTTGCACCCCCTTGTAGCATTTGGCTCTCTGTAGCCACTGCAGATTAAACCTTTACAGCTACAGCAACCAAAAAATAACACTAAACGAACAAAATATGCATTACTCAACCAAACATGTATTTCTCGGCATAGATGCATATAATGTATATCATCCAACGCTCAGTGAATCCAGAATTCCACACAATTCCTGACACCCCTCTGCTCTGCCATCAGTTCTGTTGATCTGTTCTAGATTTTAGATATTTCCTCACTGGATGACTGTCCAGAAGGGGGCACAGTTCTGAGAAAAAGCACAGTGACTCCTGCAGAGCCCAGTGTGTTTTTGACCTGGCACTGCGGATTAATGATTCGATATACCGTATATTGTAAATTAAATGCTGGGAGGAAAGGAACTCGGAATCTGCAATATATATTTTTAAATGCATTTGTGTACTGTTTGTTGGCTTGTTGTAGCCTAAAGATGCCCCACCCTCATTATTTTTTTCTTCATTTTTTTCGTTTTTTTTTTTTTTAAGCACCATTAATGAAAAGCATTTATCACAGCTGTGCTGGGTAGACAGGCAGGAGAAGCTGTCACTTTTCCTAAAGCTAATGATAAAATTTTCCTCATTTTAGCTGCTACTTTTCCCTGTCTCTCAAGCTTATATCGACTTAATTTTTTGCTCCATAACCTGAAATTAGCTTGATCTTATCTCTTTCATGTGTTCTCTGAGGTATTGATTTCAGATATTAAGCTGTCTATTCAAATGCAATGTGTTGTGTGTGTGAGGAATACTGGAGTTTAAGCTACTTATTGTGGCACTTGGGAACTGTGCCTACGTCTCTCCTCTATAAATGTGTGTACGTGCGTGTAGGAAGTATATCAGTGCTTAAATATTGATTTTTAGAAAATAATAAAAAATACATGTATATATATTTTACATGCATTTTAAATTATGCTTTGTTGTTACTGACAGGGCAGAAATCGATCATAGAAAACTTGGAATTTGGGTGGCCATGAAGAAACTTGACTCCCGCCTTAATGTTTGAAGTGTCCTCCTCTACACACACACACACACACACACACACACACACACACATACATATATATACTCACTCACGGGTCCAAGACAATTTGTCCCTAAGACAATTTGCCCGAAGACAAATCGAGCACCTTGCCTGTAATTGTGGGAGGGTCCCTGCTAAATTAATTCCATATCATGAGTTTATATATTTGCTTTATTGATTGTTGTGGGTGACCACGTAAGCTGAACGTGTGGAGATAGGTGAACTTACCGGCAGGGGTGTTGGACCTGCACAGTAGTGATGCACCTGTGGGGTTATGTGGTGGGGTTTGGTGGGGGATTGTTCCAGAACAGGGGTGGCTAACCCTGGTCCTGGAGAGCCACAGGGTCTACAGGCTTTTGTTGTATCCAGATCATTAACTGCTTAATTGAACCAATTGTGGGTCTTAATTAGACAATGTCCCTGTGTTCAAGGTATCCATTAATTGGTAATTAAGAGAGACCTGGAAATCCTGCAGGATTATGGCCTTCCAGGACCAGGGTTAGCCACACCTGTTCCAGAAGGTGCCTTAAAGAGAGTGGAGCTACCTCAATGCCCATTTTCCTTTGTATTTTGCTGGACACTAATAATAATGGCAATAATAAATCAATAAAGTAGTTAATACTGGGTAGTCTTTCAATACTATGTATCTGTCTATCTATATATATGAGCGAGAGAGCGCGCGCGAGAGAGAGAATTTAAATAAAAAAATCTATAAAAGAAATAACATCCCCACAACTGGAGTTCAACCCATATTGCCCGGCTCACAGCAGTGTTCCTTAACCACTATGCCAGCAGAGATACAAACTTAAATGTGAAACCTGTTTTAAATAGCCTACAGCCATCACAGACAACTGTCCTGATTAGTTGTAAATGACTGAATTATTGGAATTAATCTCAAATAAATGTATCAATTAAGAAAAAAATATATAAATACTTTTTATTATATATATTTTTTTTATACAGTTGCTTTCAAAAGTATTCACCCCCTTGGACTTTTCCACATGTCATTGTGTTACAACATGAAATCAGAATGGTTTGAATCAGGAGTTTTTGCCACCGATCAACAAAATGCCACTGATCAAAAAGAAAATGTCCATAAAGTGAAGAATATAATCTGCAAATTGTTCTAACTTACTTTTTGAATGCATAAGTAATCACCCCCTTTGCTATGACACACCTGATTGAGCTGTGGTGAAACCAATTGTCTTTAGAAGTTGAATGGAGTCCACCTCTGTGCAATTAAGGTGTGTAACATGATTTTAGGTTAAATACACCTGTCACTGAGAGGTCCCACATTTGGTTAGTACATCCATCCATTATGCTGGTGTGGGTTGTGGGGAAGCCAGAGCTGATCCCCACAAGGGAGGAATACACCCAGGACAGTACACCAGGCAACACCCTCACACATACATACTGGGCAATTTAGCATGGCCAATTAACCTAACCCACATGTCTTTGGACAGTGGGAGGAAACCCATGCAGACACAGGGCAAACATGCAAACTCCACACAGAGAGGCACCCCAAGCTGAGACTTGAACCTGGGACCCCTGGAGCTGTGAGGTAGCAGTGCTAACCACCACACCACGTACAATTCCTAATAAAAACTACATCATGAAGACGAAGGATTATTCATAACAAATCCGGAATAAGGTTCTTCAAAAGCACCAATCAGGGGTAGGATATAAGAACATGTCCAAGGCATTGAATATCCCCCTGAGCACAGTAAAGTCCATTATTAAGAAATTGAGAGAATATGGCACAACTGTGAATCTGCCTAGATCAGGCTGTCCTCAAAAACTGAGTATCCGTGTGAGAAGGACACTAGTCTGGGAGACCACCAGGAGGCCTATGACCATTCTAAAGAAGTTACAATCTTCCATGGCTGAGCTGGGAGACACTGCATACTACAACAGTAGCCCTGGTGCTTCACAACAGTGGCCTTTATGGGAGAGTGGAAAAACAAAACCATTGTTAAAAACAAACTTGGATCAAATCTTGGCTATAGTTTGCCAGAAGGCATGTGGGAGACTCTGAGACCAAGTTTCTGTGGTCTGATGAGTCCAGAATTTAGTTATTTTGGTCTCAATGCTAAGCAAATTCGTTTGGCGCAAGTCTAACCCCACACGTCATCCTGAGAAAACCATCCCTACTGGTGGTGGCAGCATCATGCTATGGGGATGCTTCTCTGCATCAGGGCCTGGAAACCTTGTAAAGATAGAGGGCAGAATGAATGCAGCAAAGTACAGAGCAATCCTGGATGAAAACCTGCTGAAGTCTGCAAGAGACCTGGGACTTGGGAGCAGTATTACCTTCCAGCAGGACAATGACCCCAAACATACAGCCAAAGCCACACTGGAGTGGCTTAAAAACAAGAAGCTCAATGTCCTGGAGTGGCCCAGTCAAAGCCCCGACCTCAATCCAACTGATATGTGGAAAGAGTTGAAAATTGCTGTTCACCAAATGTCCCCATCCAACTTGATGAAGCTTGTGTAATTTTGCAAAGAAGAATGGGCAAAAATTGCTGTGTCCAGATGTGCAAAGCTGGTAGAGGCTTATCCACATACTCATGGCTGTAATTGCTGCCAAAGGTGCCTCTATCACATATTGACTGAATGGGGTGATTACTTAAGCATTCAATTATTTTCTGTTTTGTATTTGTAATAAATTAATGTTGTAACACAATGAAATGTGGAATAGTCCAAGGAGGGTGAATACTTATGTGTGTGTGTGTGTACATATATATATATATGTTATATGACTACAATAAGTGAAGGCACAAATGCTAGGGATACGTATGATGGGAGTGAATTGTCATTGGCTGCGAATTTGAAATGCCGCGGGATATTTGACGAGCTTCCCTCACTCACACACCAACCCACACTCGCACACACTCTCTCACTCTCTCTCTCACACATACACAAACACACACCCACTCATTCACTCACTCACACACCGCACACTGCTTTACATTTGCAAGTGCCCTGGGAGTTCCTAGTTGGTTGTGTTCCGTGTCATCAATCAGCCCTGTGTCGGTTTTGCCAGTCAGGTTAATCACTTAAACAGACACTAAGTACACTGGGAATTGGTTCCCCTTTGTAGCCCAGGTATTAAATTAAAAAAGTCAATACAATTATTATAGACCTTGGCCATGTGGGGACAGACCCCAACCTATGATATGGTCTCCCGCGCCCCGCCCTGTGTCATTCCGGAATGTCTCCAAATTCTGTTGTGTATGCTAAGGAGCAAGAATGTCTCTGTGTGTGTGTGTGTGTGTGAGAGAGAGAGAGAATGAGAGCAATGCATTGCTGATTATCCCTGCATTCTGTTCTCATTTCTTCCTGCTAGAGAGACGGCACCTCTCTGTGCTTCATGGGGATAGCTAGTGCAAAATGTGTATATATATATATATATATATATATATATATATATATACTTTTTTATATATAAAAAGTAATTGTCATATTTAAGCAACAGAAAGGATCTGTGCATTAATAGTATAGTGTTTTGTAATCCTAAATCCCCATCTGCCCATTACATTACAGCTCTGGCCAGGAGCTCTAGGCTGTTGCACAGGATAACAGCTCTTCAGTACCTTGCATTTATCGGATAAAAGGTGTCAATTGTTTAAGCTGTTAGAACAAGACACTGTTTTCCTACAGTCTTTCATGCAGGGTCCTCTGCTGCTTTGGCTACTTTGAACAATGGCTTTTATCTCCTGTAGAACTTCTGTATGTCTCTGTGAGCCTTTTCAGGATATAAGTTTAAAGATAATTTTCTTTATTGAAAATTAAACCTAATTATGTTTTTGTCACTCTCTATTTGTGTTAATTTAGCATTAACAACAGTGATCCTGTACTGTAATCGATTGGGTGCACAAATCAAATCGGTGCTATGGGAGTTAGAGAGTACAGAGTTCACATGGCCAAGGTAGACCATATATTCTAATTTATTTATTTATATATTAATAAAAATAATGACAATCTGTAGTATATAAAATATATATGCATGTGTCTGTGTGTGGCGTCCAGGTTGGTCAGTATGTTTAAGAATAGCACTGGATGATGGTTAAACCCCATGTAGCCTGAGCTGAGGCACTGTTAAATGATTCCTTCAGGATGGTTTTTCAGTGATATATATTTTGTATTAAATGGCAACATCCTTGTCACTTCATTTTGTAATTTAATAGCTTCGATTTGCCACCACAAAGGAATCAGGAAATCCAATTATTTCTCTTGATAAATGACCTTCAGATAGCTGGCAGCTTGAGTGATGTCTGCTAGTTACCTGGAATTTGACTTTTGGGGAAATCATACAGTATATGTAACTTATTTATTTATTTGAACAACGTTTCTCCAATCTCCAAGGAGACGGGAGAAAATGTGTAACCTAAAAAAAAAAAAAATCTCAATTTTTTCATTGCTGTGTTTGACAGTATTTCAGTGTCTTTTTTCTTGTTTGCTTCCTTGCTTCCTTTCTACCATGCAGCAATTTTGTAGTCAGCATCCAGCAAGGAAATAGAAAAAGGAAGAACATAAAAAGTTTCTTAATCTGTAAACCAGCTGACCGAGCTATCTTTTTCCCCCTGTTGGCCAGGTTCCGATCTGCAGGTGTGTCTTCCCAAGGGCCCCACCTGCTGCTCCCGGAAGATGGAGGAGCGCTACCAGGTGGCAGCCAGACAGAACATGGAGTTTGGCCTGCAGGCCTCCAGCACGGAGCTCAAGTTCCTCATCATCCAGAATGCAGCACTCTTCCAAGGTGAGCACTCTGCGTGTGTGTGTGGCATAGAGAAGGTCACACAGCACCCTTGGTTAGAACATCACAAGATGCTTATCAATGCATCAACATGAAAAGGCCCAGTAACTTGCATTCAGGTATTTGTAGCTGTTTGAGAGACCAGGCGAGGGTCTGCACTGTGACAGAGCCATTATACACACCGGAACACACACACGTCACTAACTGCACACATGAACACATGCATACATGGGTTACGATTTTGCATGTGGAGGAACTCTTGAAACATTACCTCAGGTCTGCTGTAGGGAATCACACACTAAACTACATTCTGGAATTGTGTGGTGGATGGCAGGAAGTGGACTTATTACATGGCTGCTGCATAGGGGGTGTACTGTGTTAAAATACATTTCACATTATTTTAATTCAGCCTGGTCCTGTTCTGCAGAGGTTAGTCATACAGCTCCATTCTTTCGTCTTGTACAGTGTGACTGGCATCCTTTACATCACTGAATGTGCTGACCGACATTATTGTTGCTGGATAACATACGAAATAAGTTGTATAATATGGGCTTAAAGAACTGTATAAACTGCTGTTTACGAATACAAATAAAATACATTGTGATTTATCAAAGGAAGCTGACAGCCTCCTTGTAATTAGCATGTTTTTAAAGGTATTAATTAGAACTCTTGGTATGCCTCTGCAAAAGTCTGAGCTGTGTAGAACTGGCAGTTTATTTTTTGTTCCATCGTCTTTATTTCTTACAGAGTGAGAGTGTGATCCATTCTCCCTGTGCTACTGTTTTAGTTTTTCAATATCTCCTGAGTAAATTCAATTAAAAACCAGGCATTCATGAAAATGTGGATGGCAATGGGGTTAATATTTTTGACGGCTGTGGTTTGGTGGTGGTGGTGGTGGTGGTGGTGGGCGGGGGGGCAAGGCGATGGGTACTCCTAAACAGGAGAAATACTAGATACAGAAACATGAAAAAAGGAATTAATATATCGTTGTATAAAATCAGACTTGTCCATTACAAAACAAAAAAAGGAAAAAAAATCCATAAAATGGAAGCAAAGCCTGCAATAGCTTTAGTGCTGTACTGTAATGAGGTTAGCTCTTGGTTGTTTGGCTTCATACAGCCTTGTTAGAAATGGTTCGATGCTAATTGCTTTAGGATTAGACCTGAAAGAACTTCCAATGAGCTTGGGGACTATCTATAAAATCCTTGTCTTATGTATTTATTTTTTGTTTTGTTTTATGCCGTCTCTGTTTTTTTGGAGTCCGACTCTCCCACTTGCCTTGAGGGGCCAGAGACAAAATAAGAGTGTAACAACCCAGGAGGAAACTGAATTACAGCAGGAGAAGAAAGCTGGCTTCTCCGAGTTTATGAAAAAGTACATGGTGTGTCTTTTAAAAGTGTTAAGTTGGGTTAGACTAGGAAACCTGGGTTTTTGTCAGCCCAGCCCCCCCAGAGCTCTGTCCTCTGTCTTCCCCATATCCCCCTCTCTCCCCGCTCTCCACCCTGCGTCTTCCAAATCTCCACTTCCCACTCACTCGCATACCTTCTTCAGCCAGACAGTTCCCCCGTGACGTTTCAGGCTTCAACATACACCTCGTTAAACAGTCGTTAAAACTCTGTGGCTTTGGTATTGGAGGGAGATGAAATGACACACTCGGTACACCATTCCAGGGCCCTTTAATTACCTCTCCCTCGCGGTGTGTTGGAGGGCTCCTCTCCAGAAGGTGTGCTTTTGCTTTGCTGTGAAGTGCCAGGATGTGGAAAGCAGTCGTTAGCAGTGATGACAGCACCTGCTCTCCATCCCTTCACCTGTTCACTTCAGAACGTCACTTTTGCTTTGATGTATATTTTAAATTGTGTTGTTGCTCTGCTTTCTGTTATTTTCTGTGGGAACCTGGATGCAGCTTGTTTTTGTATGAATTTCCGTAGAGAGTTCTTCTCAGACAGCTGCAACTGGCGTTTGTTTTTTGTTGCATTCTGTTTTATTGTATTATGAAAAGTTAATGAAGGCTTTTACTACAAAAGAGAGTCAGTTGTTTATTACAAACTGGGGAAAGAAACAACTTTTTTTCTTACTAGTTTGCAATGAACAATTTTGAGAGTTCGTGCTTTGGGTGTTAGTGCTGCTTTTCACCTTCAGTTATACAATAGAAGCAGCCTTCTATTAAATTGTGTGAAATAAGAGTGTGAAAGTTCAGGGCTCTATTGGGGTTTTTAAATATAGAAAATAATATCTTTCATCCAATCCCTTGTAATCTTAGGGGAAGAAGGAAGGGGGAGAGAGAGAGAGAGAGAGAGGTAGAAGAAAAAGAAAAATAACACATGAAAGGAAAAATACAATAAAAACAGAAATTTAAAGAGTGGAGGATAGGGATGAGTAGTACAAAGAGATCAGTAAGTACAGGATAGAGGAGGAACAAAGACAAGGGCTGAAAACCAATATAGAAAGAGCCCGAACAAAGGTTGTTTTGATATATAAAAAGTGTCTGTGCGTTCCACTGTGATGCAAGCCAGAGCGGCCACAATAGAATCGGCACTAGGAATGTAGATTTAAAAATCAGCTTTTCATTCTTTCTCCACAGGCTTTGTTTGCTTCAATTAAAAAAATATAAAAAATAAAAAAGCATTGCATGATAAGGGCAGTCAGTCACTCAGTCAAATCTTGACAAAAACTCATCGGTTTTGCTGTCAGGCTCCCCTGTGTGTCCGTCAGAGTGATTGACAGCTTTAATTCCTGTCAGTTTCTCAACTCTAGGAGAAATGAGGCCTTAACAGAAACCTACCATGAGCTTCAGTTACAAAAAACAATAAATATACATAAAACTGTTATAAACACTTATTTCATCCTTCCTCTCCATATTAAAGAAACAAACATCGTCTGTTGTGATGGTTGGAAAAGTACATAAATAGCCCCAGGAAGGACTGGCCTTTGCACTGGTATTTCTTCAGGGTGTGCAAAGTGCAGCAGAATTACAGAAAGGGCTTTAATTCAGAATAAAACAACAGTGTTGTCAGTGTTGTTTACCTTCCCGCAGCCATCACACCCATGGGGTTATCTGCTCTGCTGCAAATTTCAATTCAGGGCCCATGAATCCCCTGGTGTTTGTACAGACTGCCCAGGGGCTCCACAGAGACGGTGTACTAGCCACTTCTATCACTTGAAAATTAAACTGCTTGTAGAAAGAATACAGAATTACCTGTCCCACTCATTAGAGGCAGAGGCTCTTGGTAATTAGATGACTCATCTCAGAGTGATCAGATCCCATGAGATTTTAAAACTTTCGATGATTATTAATTTATTATAATTTAATATGTAAAATAAAGTTTAAATCTGCATTTAGTGTGGAACATAAAACAATGTAACGTTTTTCTGCATTAAAAACACGCGGAATGTTTTAAGCATAATAAAGTCTTCAGTTGGTGACACAAGCTGATTTGCAAAAGAAACTAAAATAAAACGCTCTCAAGTCAGGGCTTCCAAATCATCGGAATCCCCAAGTCTTCTAACACCTCGTTTACTTAGTGAGTATTTTCTCAGTTAGACTTTTTGAAACATTTTCAGCTGCTAAAGTGTTGTAGATTTCAATTACCTTCAGATACAATTTCCAGTATGTAGGAGGTAAAAATGAGTGCACATGAGGATTCGGTTCAGAATTGGTGAGCTCACTTGGAGAGAGGGAACCCCCCCCAAAACAAAATGAATAAGGGTTGGGGCTCTGAGGTGTAGGAAGGGGTCCTCTCTCTGTCTGTGCAACAGGAAGAGAGGAGCCTCAAGGGTTAATCGCCAAGCTAGTTTGCAGACTGTGACCTGGAGTGTCTGATGGCAAAACGTCAGAAATATGAAAATGACAGCCTGGAGACTGACAGAATTTTAAATGGGTTTTCGAAATGTTTGGCAGGGAGGATTTGTGCCTCTAAATTGGCCTCTTGAGCCACTCTCCGGCTGAGTCTGAAAGCACTCCGTCGCGCCGTGCTTTGCAGTTAGAGCACAGAGGTGTTTATTTTCACGCCTTTGCGGTGCAAACGAGCCTCGGCCTGGGGAGCGGGGGATACTGGTGCTGACAGTGCGAGGAATGCCCCAGATGTGAATTCCACAGGTCAGTATTATCCTGGTGTGTGATTGGCTGCTATATGATGTATTTGCTTCCCCCCCTTTTATTAGTCACAGCTCATCCCCGACCTATTATAGGAATTGCATAAGTACAGTACGATCATTAGCTTTGCAGTCATTAAAACTGACCTTTGGGAGTTTACTGCATACTGTGCTCACTATGCCCCCACCCCCCTGAACTGGATACAGAGCAACAAAATGGAGCAACAAATAACTGCTCTTTACAATCTGTTCCAGTGCAGCTAACCATGTAGCTGTGTTAATTATTAAATTAATAAAATCATTAATAAGATGTGCACAAAGCCATTAGACCTGGTACTGACCTGTGCTACTCTATTTTCTAACAGCTGTTGGGCATTATCGTTAGCCTATAAAAATACATCTAAAAAAATATTTTGAGTCTTTTTGTTAATGGGAACCATGTTTCCACATCATGAATTATAACATTTTATGTCCATAATGAAACGCAGTCTTTACCGTCTGCGGCACACTGGACCGCCTGGCAGTGGGAGATTAAACATTAACTTTGACTTTTATCTGAAACTGTTTAAGAGCAGAAAACAATTTAAAAAAGGGACTAATTAAGCAAATGAATAGTTCAATTAAGGGCTCGATTTATGTAATTGTGAGCTCAGCTTGAAAAGTGAGAAGAGAAAAGAAGCTGGAGACACAGTAGGGTGTCCCAGCCTGCGATTGGCAACACCTGCCTTAAAGCAATGACTCCCAGTTTTATTGAGCTTTGAAATGAAGTTTGTGCTTGACAGAGAGCACGAGGGGATATCAAGGAGCAGGACTGTGCTAGAGGTTTCTGCATGTTTAAAAGCCTCATTACCCCTCACAGGAATTTAAACTTTGGATGGAGGTCACTGATAAATCTTTGGTTGATCAATATAGCCCTGTCATGTTATTCCTGCCAATACTGCATGGTACTTTGGGCTGGATGTAGATTTGAATTCAAAAGGCACTGAGAATTGTATTAATTTCATTATTTTTTTTCCTTTATTCTTTCACAGACATTTATGGGGCAAAAATGTAATTCAAGTTAAGTTCTCCTGCTACCGTGGCAGGTTCGGTTTCTGGGCTTTTGGCTCTTTCAGTGGAGACACCCTGCTTGTGTGCTTTGAAGGGTTTTCTGGTCTTGGATGATGCTGTGAGATTTGCCGCTAAGTGCCCGAGAGTGAAATCTGGGCATCTTAATCCGGTACCGTGATCTGACCCCTACCATTCTTGGGAGAGTATGTGTGCTTTGAGTAGTTTTCTGTATTCTCTCCCATGGCATGGAATTTTAAAATTTATTTTTTGTGTTTTCAGACTTGTAGGATGCTTTCAGTGCTTATTGCCATTTGCGGGAAGTCTTCTGGATTTGTGGTTTGCATTTACAGAGCCAGGAGAAGACAAAGGATGAATCCGCTGTGTAGAATCAGCTTAGCATCAAATGTCTCTGCAGTTTAATGGTGGGCCTGGGAAAAACAACAGCAAAAAACAAAAAGAGGGCAGGAGTGATGGCAGTGGGTGGGCTGTTTCTCATTGAGCCAGCTGGGAGAGAGATACCGGAGGGAGTGCCTGGGTAATTGCGTTACAGGACTGGCACTGGCGCTTAGAGAGGCCAGTGTTTGATGATGTTCACAAGCCCCTGCAAAGCAAATCCACCTCAGAACTGCCCGAGCAGTAAATGGTTAGTGGGATCTGTTTGGCCAGCTGTATTTTGCCATGTTTATGGCCGTTCCTCCCTACTTCCCCTGGCTGTCCATCTTCTCCCTACATTAGTGACTCACTCGATCTTAAGGACTTTAGCCTCCGCTTCATTTCTCAAACACAATTTTTTACTTTATTTATTTATGTATGTATTTTCCCAGGCCTTATTTTCTCTCCAGTAATTTTATTTTCAGTAAAGAACGCAATAAGAGCACATGCTTCAATAAGGAGCCTGGCTGGATGGTGCTAAAAGTTTCTAATATGTGCCAGAGGCTGTGTTTAATCACTTAATTCCCATGGAAGTGTCTCAACAATTTGGCAGAGGCTGTTTTGTGTAGTTTTGTTCAACAAGAGGGGAATTATTTGAAAGTGGAGGATAATGCCTGTATCTACCCAAAGACACAATTAACTTTTGAGAAAAGGAGAGCAGAACAGGTAATTGCAGGCTTAGGTATTTATTCATTTATTTATTTTTAGAAGAAGAAGCAGATCTGCTTTCTATGTGGCAATGGGATAAACCAAATGGCTGACACTTTGACGGCAACAATGGAAAAACAAAAACCCTGCAATGCTCTTTCTAACATACCTGCTTTACAGCTGCACTGACAGCAATGTGTAATGGGAGTGGCAGGGCTGTGTGTTTTGAAGGTAGGGTTCGAACCCTAGTCTACAGGGTCTCAAAACACATACTCCGGCACCCTGCAAACATCTGGGTGCAATGCATCTAGCCCCACTCCTGCGTACACATGAGGCTCATAAGGAGAATGGTCTGCAGACCTGCCATGCTCTCTCGGGGCTCCTTAATTCCATTCTGTTTCAGGTTCATAATCCAACCAGAAGTCAATGAATCCAATTTTGCATGCAAGCCCGTGCTTGACAAATGAGTGGCATAGCTGGAAGGAAGAAGTGCTTTGAAGTGGCTACTGACTGGGTACTGGAGCTGGCACCTGTCATTCTTGTCGGTGGAAAGTGTGACCTTAAAGTCATAGAGGTGGGCTTGGGCAGGCCTCTAACAAGCGCTTAATTTCACAGCCCTGTGATAAACCTCCTCTACCCAAAGGGCAAGGAACTGAGGTTGAAGCCAGGTAGGCAGCACTTTACACTGCAAGATGCATGCTGCCCGATAGAGCAATGCACCCTCAAGAGATGATTAATACTACTACTATTTATTTGATTTGTCTGGCACTTTTTTAAGGTGAAACAAATTGTAGAAGCTACATTATACATTTAAAAAAAATCAGGACTAAGGATATATATTGTATACAGAACTGAAAAGAATACAGAATGCAAATAATAATACAGCCAAACTAAATACAATACAGAATAGTGCATTGTGAGTTAAGTATTCATCTACTGTTTTATCACAGTCATACTTCTTTTTTTTCATGCATTTTATGCCATGATAATTCTTTAACAAATCAACAGCACAGAGGACAATTTGGATAGCGCTTTAACAGGCATTTTCAAAATCTGCACAGCAGCATTGGCATAATAAAGGCCAAGCGTTTCACCTGGAGAAGATTTTCTTTAGTGGAAAATCATGCTTTTGCATTACAGTTAGTTTCTTTAATGCAATATTTTTGTTATTGGGTGTCTGGGATGTTGTCGCTTTGCTGTGTCTTTCTGATAATTTCCAGGCTCCTTTGTTTTTTAAAAAAAAAATGTTTTATATACATTGAGGATTTGTCCCAAGAATCGCAGAAGAGGTGGAAGGTATAAAAGCTAAGAGAGGATATCAACTAAGCAAAAGGAAGAGAAACAAAACATTTACAACAGGCCAGCATGCTTCTCTCGTGCACACTCTCATTCAGACTCACACTGGCACTCACCGGCTCACTCACTCAGTCATGAAATAGGACAGAAGAAATCTCGGGACCAAACAAATGTAATGAACAGATTTGAAAGAAGAAAAAAAAAAAGTCCTGCTTGCCCTTGGTTTGGTTTCTCTACTGTAAGCTGGGTTGTTTCTGCTCAGCTGCAGAGTCACAGGGGAGGACAGAGACTGTTGGGTCAGGGGCTCAACAGTGCTGTGATGCATCTAGCTTAACCTGAAGTATTGAAACTGTCTCTCAGCATTGTGTGGTGCCCCTCAAAGCCCCCCCCGCGATCCTTCGCACTGAACGATATCGCTTAGAATTGCAGATTGAGCGATATCTTGAGCGAGCAGTCCGTTAGTTAGGATCCTGCTGTTAGTTTTGTTCGTTTTTTTGGTGGCTTTTGATTCTTGTGAGATGAGACCTCCCATTGATTAATCAAGGGTCCCAATCTCATCACAATCGTTTTGTAGTAAACCATAGATGTACTGTGAGATATATTAGTTAGTAATCCACTTAACACACTTAACTCTCTCTCTCTCACTTACTTACACTCTCACACACACACACACACACACATACACACACACACACAGACAGATATTAATTACACAAAACTGTACTCTCTGGATATAACATGCACATCAAAGTGAATCACTCACACACAAGTGCTGTATATCCACAGCATGCTGAAATGGATGTGAACATGTTTTAGTAGCAGTGGGATAAACTGCTGACATTGTGTTGGAGTGGAGAAATTGCTATCTTGCAGTTAGGAGATAATTTAGCAAAACGCCTTTCCTGCTCCTGAGTGCATCGTGTAATTCGTAGATATTTTACACAAGTGAACAGAGGAGATCTTTGTGGGAGACAGATGTGTATTCAACATTGTGTGCTGCGGGTGTGCCAGCGAGGGGGTCGGTGTCAGGTGGAAACGGGGGGTTTGGGAGGGGTGAAAGTGTTCAGAGGACTTTTCCCTTTATATTTAATTTCTCACTTGACTGCAGCACACTGCTTAGAAATGACTCATGATGTTTCCCTGTCTGCTTCCCCCGTGTCATTATGCACACACATTGGGTCACCTGTTAATACAAGACCCCTCAGTGTTACTCTGCCACCGTGACAGAAAAGTACACACAGTGCTGTGCCCCTGTTAATCAAATGGCGTCTATGCTGCATTCGCATTAACCCCCCATCAACATCACTGCCAATAGTATAATTTGAAGTCTACACTGAAGTGGCCAGGTTTGTTCATTTGACCATAATAGTACAGTGCAACAGCTTTCTCCGGGAGTGCTTAGACGTGACATGAAACGGTTTTACCAGGATGAGTTTTCCACATGTTTTGAACAACAGAGTTAAAAAATAAAATAAAAAAATAGCCACGTTCTGTTCAGTGAAAGTGTACTGTGGGCGTAATATTGATGTTAATGGAAAGCGCAGAACAGGCTCCTCATAAGGTAATGGCCTTTATTAACAACAGGCCTGTGAAATTTTGCTCTGCAGTTGAGGCTGGTCTCGCTGGCACAGTGGACAGACCTCTTTAATGGACAGTGTGGGGGAAAGTCACCAAGCAACAGCCAGACATGTCTGCTCGAGTGTAATTTAGTATAAGATTGTGGGAGGATAAGGGGCTCGTGTGGCTATAGTCGGGGAAAAGAACAAAGAATAGGGAGGAGAAAGGAGTTTGGTGCTGGAAAATGAAACTCTGTGCCATGCTTGCCTGACCTGGCAAGATTCAATCGGGGGCGAGTGGCAGCTCTGTGGACATCACCTTCTCGCCTGCACGCTCGCCCTGTGAATCCCTGCATGTGCTCAATTAAAATGTTTCGGTTTAGTGGCACCTCAGCTCCCTGCGTACCTGTGGGTCGTTTGAATGTCTGCCAGGTTTGTCTGGATTGATTGATCGACAGTGATTTATCTATTAATTTATTTTAATGCCATGGCTGCTTGAACATAAATGCATTTGGTAAATGGAACAGCTCTCCGCAACGTTGGACATCTAAACCCCATTCACACTGAAACAATTACCGGCAATTTGGCGGCATTGTGTTGCCAGCGTGGTCGGCGTGGTCTGTTTTCTGACGAGGTTCCTATTCTAATTGCTGGCAAAATATAATCTCTCTATACAGGCAAACGTGTTACCCCCTCACACTGGGTTCGTTTGAAACGAAATCGGTTCTGTTCGTTTGCTTTGAAACAATGTATCAGTGTGCTGGCTGTTCACACTTGTGTACAAACTGCTCAGTTCATTTGGAAACACTCGTTTTCGTGGTTCACTTCCGTGTTTTCTCAGGATTCTCAGGATATTGCAATAATCAAGTGAACTCGGTTCGTTTTTTGTATTAATAAAACACCGGATATTTAAATTTTACATCATTAGTGTATACGTAATTGCACCATACAATAACAAATAAGTAACTACATGCAGTAGTCTAACGCTAACACATTTGACAGTCTACTTCTTATACAATCAAATACATGGGTGCGTAGATGTGCGCAGATCTGACCGGCAAAGCAATTCAGTCTCAGAATCTGTATCATGAACGCATCTAATATTTAAACACACTGTATGCAGTTATTGAACACAACAATATGCTGCTATACTTGTGAAAATTATAATCAGCGTTACACTGCCGAATGGTGATTGTTTTGCCTATATAAAAATATATAATAACACAGTATTGTGACGTCCACTAAATATCCATCTAGGAGTATTTTACTGCTACTGCTAACAAACATATAGTACTACTTTACATAATAAATAAAATGAAGGTTTTTTTATAGCAATTGCTTATTTCTGACACTTGTTTTCTCACACAAACAAAAGTACAAATAAGCCGCAAAATTATTGAAAAATGAATCGCTCACATGCAGCATATATAGATAAAATTGTACACTTGTATTAACTTTAATGTGCATTATATTCCATTAAAAGAGAAATACCTTTGTAACACCCTCGATGAATCCCCAATATCCAATTGTTGTCAGTTTACTGATGTTACTGTTAACAATAAGTACGTGAACACAATCAAATGCGCATGTTATCTTAACTGGTACTGTACAGTCAAAACTACACGTTATTGGGTGAAAGGTGTGGTTCGTTTTCTTTTTGAAAAAGAACAGAGACCCTACAATGTCACATTCAAGTTTTGCAGTCGAACCGAACTCGGTTATTTTGCCAAACGGACCGAGACCCAATGTTTTCATTGGTCTCGGTTAGTTTCATTTCTGTTCATTTGCCAAATGAAATGTGATGTTCACACTCTTCTCCAAAGGAACCGAACTGCCCTGAATATGAAACAAACCTCTAGTGTGAGTGAACGAGCCTTTAGACTGCATTACAGTGACAGTGACGATAGTTTGTTTCAAATGATTTAATTCGATTTTAATGCAGTAATGTCGAACTTTAAAAAATGAAAAATAAAATAAGTTGTTTTGAGCAATCAATCAATCGCAGATTTGCAAACCCAGACTTTTGGGAGATCTAGATATGCACACAATGTAATGTCATGCTTCTCATTTATTTTAGATGATTTAACTTTGCTTCAGTGGGTCAAGATCCTGTACAGTTCCTCTGGTTACATGACCATGAGAGAGCCGAGTCTCACTGGGTTCAGTTGTTCAAATGCTCTGTGACCACACCGCAAAAACACACAACCATACAAACTGATGAACTGGTCATAGCGCGAAAACGCACCTAGATTGAGGTATCGTTTGCCTTTCCCTCCTGACTAGTTCTTGGTAGTGAGTCCGAAGCGGTTAGAACCAATAGCCCAGTAAACTCAATGGAAGGAAACTGGCAAAACGGGGAAATGAACGAACTTGTACAAACACGTCCAGAATATGGGTCCGTGTCTCCTCCCCCGAATCCACAGGCTTCTGTACAGTCTCATTCCCAAGGCTACAGTGGTCTTGCTGTTTTCTGTGTGAATAGGTCCTTGCCGGCACTTTTCCAGCATTGGGGTTTGGATGCAAACAAAACCAAACCAAACGTAACGAAAACAGTAACCCCATAGCCTATTCTGAAGAACCTAAACAGAATCGCAGACCAGGAAAAAAACAACTTCAAAAAACAGACTCTACCGAGTACTGTATGGGTATTGAGCCCTTTCTTTGGATGTGTCTGGTTGTCTTCACTGGAGCCCAGACACTGTTCCCACACCCTGCTGAGAGGTGTGAGCTGTGTCCAGGCTGGGGAGGGAGAGAAGCCTCACTTCTCCTTGATAGCACATTGTGTTTGTGTGTGTATGTGTGTATATGGTTAGGTGGGAAGGGAACTGGATTTTGTTCATTCTCTTTTGTTTTCAGTAAGTAGTGTGTTTGCAGCCACAGTTTGCATGCAAGGAACTGTGTTAACCTGCTCCTGCTTTAGTGTCAATTTGCTTGGATGAGAAGTCTGTGTTCACAGCAAGCCACTTCCCGTCTCTGACCTGCCTGTCTCTAGCTCGGTGGTTTGCTCGGCAATTGAGAGGGGATGCGGTTACGGAGTGCAGGGGTACGGCAATGACGTCCTTGCGAAGGGATCTAATGCAAAAATCAATAAGTACATAAAAACCCTGAAGGTTGGCACAAAAGGAAAACAATCAGAAATCGAAAGCTGACAGTGATTTATAGACTCTCGCTGAGGCCTGAGGTCACCGCACTTAATGTCCCTTAAATACTGAAGCCTCTGTCTCATACAGGCATCTAAACAGCCCTAATTACTGTAGTCAGCACCTGGGTCTGCCAGAGAGAATTGCCACGTCTTCATATTGGGCTTCGACTGCATGCGTGGACTGGTAATCGGTGTCATGGTGGAGGGCCTGTGTGTAAAACTGTATGGCAGTCGTCTAAATCTATTATATATAGATAGACAAGTAGGGACAAATACAAAAATATATATAATAATTAGTGTTTAAATCAATTTCTGTGCTTCATTTCAGGTGTACTTTATTTTCCATGTTTATACATTCATTATGCCATGTTACTTTGCACAAAGGAGCTCAGGGAAGACAAAAGTTTTAAATGTCAGGCAGTGTGACACCAGAATCTGGTGTGTGTGTGAGAGCAAGAATGTGTGTGTGTGTGTGTGTGTATGGGATTGTGTGTGCCTGTGCATGTTCCAGCGATCTGACATATTCGCAACATAAAAAAAAAAAAAAAAAAGTGCATTTTGTGTGGGTGGGGCCATTTTTTCTGGTTAAATTTTGTTTTTCTCTGCTCAACATATGGTGCAAAGTTTTTCCCGCAGTGAAGAAATCTTTACGCTGCGCTCGCTCCAACCAAATGATCTGGTGATGGGCACATAAAGACCGAGCTCTTCCTTTTTTTTTTTTTGGTGGGGGGTGGCTGCCTCGGGGTGTGCGATTCTGCTAATGAAACACGGAGTGACACTTTCCTCTGTGAATGGCCCCGCACACTGACAAATTAAACAGGAAACAGGGCAGCACTTCATCTTAAGGTTACATGAATAGAACTCAATAAACACTCTATATGGCGGAGGATGAATCATTCCCAGGCGAAAATGGGCATCGTCAAAGCAACTGTTACCCTGCTCTAATCTGACAATCCCACATTCTAATAATGTTTGTATAGACTGTGATCCATCATCTATTGACAGTATGTAGGTTGTTTATTAAATGCTGTGTGTGTAACCTTATTATAAACTGTCACCCACAACACTTGTTTTATTATTTGGGATATTGGGTGCCAGGGCCATGCGGTGTATGTGTGTGTGTGTGTGTGTGGAGAACATAAGCAGGGTGTCTTTCGAGTGTCTCAAACCCTCGGCCAATCTGATTCCTGTTGTAATCTTTGACCTCTGGCTTGGGGCCCAGCCTATTGGTTGACCTCCCATCGATGCGCTTTGAAGAACTTCCACTGAATCGCATGAAACTTTTATCTGTGGTAAACGGCATCCTCTTTAACCCCTTATACCTCTCACACACACCCCCGGCAACCTCGCAAAACAATGTCTATCTGTGTTGACAACCCACCTCCTGCACCCTGCCAACCCCAGCCCCTCGCTGGTGTATTTAGAGTGCGAGGGACATGTATTTTTTATACTTTCTGTATTATTAAACATCTTATGCAATGCTGAGCCCCCTGAGAATGGCTTCTCACTATATCAAAGGGCTGAGAAGCTGGCTGTCGGGAGCACAGTTCGGAGTGAGCATGCATGTGTCAAAGACAAAAGTATTCATCTTCCAGCAAAATTTATGCAAAATAAGCAAAGTAGCAGAATCTATCACATTTTTTATCAGATGCTGTATGTGTACATATCTCCACTGCAGCAATATTACAATACATTGTCTTGTTCTGTGTTTTGTTTCATTATGTTGTTATTTATTAGCTCTCCAATATGTATCCTTAGCACTGTATAACTTTTTTTTAACAGTTTTTATTTTATTTTATTGTTGAATGTGAGTTGCCTGTAAAGCAATAATAATTAGTATTACTTTTACTTGCATAACACTGCATCACTAAAACAGAGGTGGGGCCAAGGGTGCTGTTGGACCCTGCTAACTGAGTTCAGCCACCTTCCCGTAAAGAAAACCTTGATAAAATAAACGAATGAGAGCGAGACAGACATAGGGGGCATTTCTGTCTCATTTGGTAAAGACAACAGCCTATTTAAAATCTGGAAGAGTGAAGCGCTTAATGATCCCCCCCAGGGAGCGGTGTCCATGTGGTTGTAAAGCCAGCACATAGGCTGAGTCTGTTTTAGGCAGCGGGGGAGCAGGAGAGCAGGCCCCGCTGTGCTGAGCACGCGGGATGGGGGGGGGGGTGCATGAGTGATTTTAATATGCAGAGAAATGTTTGGGTGGCTGGCGAATTTGGACCCCCATGGGATCTGTCCAACCCACCCAGGAGTCCGTCAACCAGCCATTATTAATATTGGATAAAATGACTTACAGATGTGGCGTAAGTGGCTGAGTGGCTGCCTCCATCCACCATGACCATGGTGTGAGTGGCTTGGGGGGCTGGGGAGTTCCCACTGCTGATGTTTGTGTTTCCCCGGCACATTTGGGCCTCATGCAACTGGGGAACTGAATCCTTCAAAGTGCAGTGGAGTGCAAATCCTTGCTAGGACACCACAACATTTTTACAGCTTGGGACACAAACACACACACACACAAAAGCACATACAGACACACTCCTTCATTCTTAGAAACTCTTTCTTGATTCCACTTCAAGGTTATTGGCACAGTTTGGTTGTTGCTCACAAGTGCTTGTCTTCATGGCATATACTGTAAGATGGGCATAACCAGCAGGAACTTTTTTGGGGGGGCTAGTCCGTGGCAAAGAAAAGTTGGGGTATACAGACGTGCCCAACTGCAAAGGATACAAAATTGACGGGGAAATAAGATTTTCATTCCTGCGGTCATCTGAGAATGTTAATCCTAAAAACAGTAATAATAATAAACCAATAATAATAATTGAAATCACTAATTCATGCCAGTTCGTCTTAGATGTTACAGTCTCTTATTGAATGAAGTTATCACGTGACCATCACCTACTAGGGTGATATTAATAATAATGTTTTACAGTAGATGACATTTGCCTCAGTTGGCTGCTCTGTAACAATCAATATTTTATTTGATAAAAAGTTTTTTTTTTTTATACCCCTCATTGTGTCCCTGCTTTCTAAAACATTACTGCATAAGAGGAATCGAATTAGACTCAAATCACTGCAGCAGTTGGGTTGATGCTTCCACCTGTCTTGTGACTCCTTAAATCATTCTACACATTTCACCCTATTTGAAGATCTGTGTTCATTTTTTCTTCTAAATTACATTATTTGTATTCTGGACTACTCTAAATGATTTGCATGTACGTCCTCCCCCATTGTCTATGAAAGATTATTATAGAGCAAATCAAGTAAAGAAACAAACATGCAAAAAAAGAGAAACAAAAACGAGTGAAGGAAAAATAAAGGTACAATGAATACTTGAGCATTTCAAGTCATGCAAATGTTGCACTGGAGCAAAATAAACTATATCTGTGAAAGTCTTTCACGCACACACACACACACACACACACACACACACGCACACACGTTCACGGCTACAGACGAGGGGTGACTAATTTGCCATCATTACATTTCCCTTACTTACAAAAGGGATGTAGAAATGATATATTCTTTAAATAATAAACTTTACTTTTCCTTCTCTCTCTCAGTGCTGCCTGAGAGCTTTGACTGCACAGTTAACCAAGACCTTGTTAGTATTGATTTCCCTGAGGTGGAGCACCCTTTTAATTTATAATTCATTCCTGTTAGATGAGTAGATCTTTATGCCCCCCTCCCTGTTTTCTTTCAAGAAGCAGAATCGCAGAAGTCGTACGAAAAAAATAAAATAATTAAAAACTCAAATTGTGCTTTGCATTTAACCCACAGTGTTATTCTAAAACTAAACTGGTCACCTGCTCAAGACCCCAGTAGAAGAGACCTGGTGAAAAACAAAAAAAACAACAACACTATCCATTGGGAGCCAAGCAGCAGTCAGTGAAAGCAGCGGTCTGTGGTGGTAATCCCATTCATGCCTCTGGGAAGCCTTTGCCCCACCACTCCCGTCCCCAAGGGCCTGGGGTTGGGGGTGGGGCTGCAATACCAACATGTGTCAGACAAGCAGGGTTTTGGAGGAGGAGGACCTATAAATATTTCACAGGCTGTCGTCACAAAAGCTGTTTGCTGAACTTCACCGCTCCAAAGACCTCCCTCTGAAAGGACAGTCTGGGCCCGAGAAGTGGGCGCTGAGAGCGAGAGCGCTGTAAAGCTTTATTATTTTAGTCAACTGTGAGTGGGAGAAGGAGCAGAGTAGGAGAAGAGAGGCAAGTGGGAGGAGAGTAGAGGGCCTGCAGGGGGGGCTGGATTTAGACAGGCCTCAGAGACCCTCTAAACACAGGACAGAGCAAAGGACAGCCATGCCTGCAGGTTTTGAATCCACCTTAAATCCCTAACTTCCTATTCGTAGAGCTGCACCAGCCATAGAAACATGGTTGTAAAGTATAAAACCTGCTTTATTGTGGAACTTCAGGACCACAATTGTGCGCCACAGCTCTAAAGAGAAGAAATAAACTATTAAGTATTATTAGTACTAGTAACAGTAGGTGTAGATCTGGTAGTAATGGCAATTTTAAAAGTACAATTATAATCATGCTGTGTACTTGAATGTAATGTGAATGTAATGGTTCCTAAGGAAAAGTGCTTCTGTGTTGCACTGAGTGTCCAGAAATGCACAACCTGATTTGGACCGAACACTACTCCATAACCATCTCTGCATTGTTGTCACATGAATAACAGCCACAAAACAAAATCAGCGGCCCCACAATGCAAGGCCATGCAAGCGAGCCTCCGTCAGAGCTTAATCTATGCCTGTCCAGGCTCCTGTCTGAAGACAATGCTGATAAATTGTGTATAAACATAGCTGTGTACCTATTTTAATTCATATATATGTATGTATATGCCTTTATTTATTTATAAAGTCTTAATTTCATTTTACCTTTTCGCTACATGCCATGGGAAGTTCACAGATTCATGCAGTATTAATCAGTGACTGATTACCCCTAGGCCTGAGTGTGCCGGGCTGCATTCTTGACGCTTCCTGCAGTTTAAGTAAGATGTTCCAGTGTAACAGCATCTTGGCCTTTTACTGAAAAATTAATTATCCCAGCACTCTCTTTCTCTCTCTTTTCTCCCCCTGGGCCTCCCATCATGCGTCTCCTCTGGACATGTGCCCCTTGGTTGAGCATCAAGAACAGCTGAGCCGGGGGGGGTCTCTTCTCTGCCCGGCTGTGCACTCCTGCAGCCCTCGCAGGACGGAAAGAGCTCCTGGGTGGGGCACAGTCTAGTGCTAGGGTGGGCAAACTGTCAAAAGCAGAGCAACTGTGGGTGTTGGCAAAAGTCTTGTTTCTGTCACCAGGCCCAAGTTGCTGCTTCCTTTTATAAAAATGGGCCGTAGTTTACCTTGGTGAACTTTGATGGGGAAACCTTGGCAAGGCAAAGTACTGCTGAATGTGTGGTGTAACCTTGACAACACTAGGTGAAAAAGACACCCAAAAGTGCTAAATTAATGTGCATGTTGACTGAGGTACTGAACTTTCAGAAGAGATCTCTGTATGTTTGTATTCTATTGGTGGAAATACATATACACAACACTTACCCTTTTCATCCTGATGTTAAATGAAAATGCTTGATGTGATCTGAGACCTGACACTTTTCACCCTCCCAGTGTCTTTTCCCTTTTCCCTTTCATTCGGGCTGAGCTCTGATTGACTGAAATGTGATGATGACTTTGCTTGTTGGGGGCCAGACAGCATGTGTCCTGAGTTTCTGCAACAGGACCAGGGCTGGTGACCAATGTGGTGTGATAAAGCTGTGGAGGCAAAGCCCAGCGTATAAATAGCCTGTTCGGTGTGATGCATGTAAATGGAAAGCTTGTCACATGGGCTGAGAAGGCTGTGGATCAGGGGTGATTACGAAGCGCTCCATTAACCGCTGCACCAAGTCTGAGAAGTGGGCATTTCCCTTTTCCACTGTCCCGCCTTTTAATGCAACCTAGGAGAAGCTGCTACTGGGAATGAGCAACATAAACTGGAATAACACCTTTCCTGGGAAATATATTCTGCACTCCCCCACGGCCAGACGCCCCCCCCCCCACTCTCCATTCCGGAGCAGGGCTAGATTGCCTTTGACACTTCTGGCAAAGTCTCCCCAAGTGCAGAGTGTTTGCTGGCATTTCATTGTGCATGCAGACTCTCTCACTTCATAGCCCCTGCAGAGCAGCTGGTTTCCCGAGATGCACACCCCCATGGGCTGCTCACTCTCACACATCGTCTGCACACCCAGTGCTGCATCCCCAAGCCCAGACCCCGGCCTTCTTTCTCAAGCCGTGTCACTTCTGATGCACCCCTGAACATCCCACTGTCTGGCCAAACCCCCTCCAGCCCCCCGTCTACTCTGTGTCTACCACCTAGTCTCCCTGGGCCAGGCTATAAGCACAAGCTGATTTCACTGTCTATCAGTCTCCCTTGTTTTTTCCATTACTCCCAAAGTTTGCACAACAACACACTTTATTCATTTTAGTGACTTGTTTTTAAAGAAAAAAACAACATGATTTGGCCGTCAATATGAGAGAAGACAGGCAGTGTGTCCCTCAGCCACCCTAGACCCATTATAAATACTCTAAGGGGCATCTTTAATATGATGGTTTGCTGTGGCTATGTAAAGCTTGTGGCAATTACACTTGGGGATAAACACCTTGATCTATCGGATGTGTTCGATTTCTCACCAAGAAAACAAAAACAATGAAAAAGCAGCAGATTGAGGATGACATTCAACATGTAGGAAGGAATATAATTTCCCTCCATATGGCAACGTCTGGACCACACGGAAACCTCGGGGGGCCAGATGTTTGCCTCAAATCAGGAAGCAGGAAGGTAGGAATTCAGGCAGGTTTTTTTTTTTGTCCCCGTTAATGCATGGATCTGTGAATCCCAGTCCCCGGCCAGGTTCCTGACGATGCCTGTCTGGCTCCCGGCAAGAAAATCGCAGGAGAGAGTCCATGTCCGATGAGCTAGCAAGCAGGTAGGCGTATGAGAAGGCCACTGTTCTTATGATCTTCAGGCACTGGAGTCTACTCCCCTTATGAGACTGGTGTGGATGGTTTCCTGGGGCATCATCTTATCCCAAAGCCCTGAAACACCATTCCAAGCCCCGTCGTCGTCATCTCTCACAGGGATTCATCCTGTGAAGAGGTGTGGCCCTTCAGTCATCTGCTAATCGTGTGGTCTGTTCTGATTCTCTGTTCCTTCTCTCCATCCTGGCCGCACCTTTCTTGGGTTAGCCTGTATTTTCCTGGTTTGTGCCGCTCTGGGCTCTGGTCAGGTGGTTATGGCTGTCGATATGTGGGAAATGAAAGGTGATGGGAGCAGCCCTGTTGCTTCCCGAGTGAGCTCTTATGATTTATGCACGGTTTATGCAAGTCCTGAACTCTCCCCACTCATTCACACATTTGCACAGCTCACATATAAACAATACTGACATGTGCCGATGTGACACTATGCTATAGGAACTGAACCATTTATTTTTTAGTCTGTTTATGACCTGTCTGCTGTTTTCACATTAACATTTTCAATTATTTTATTAATTTATTTTCTTCTTCTTCCTCCAGTATACATGTTATGTGTGATTTTTGCACCCCATGGAATAGTTAGAGAAACTTAACTTAAACCTGCAAAGGCCCCAAGCACCTCCTTTCAGATTTATGCACTGTATTCGTTTACAGTAATTATTATTTATAGTTTGGCTTACCATCTTGCCGCGAGAGAGCGAGAGCGTGCCGAGAGAGTTGATCTGTGTCTGCTGGGCTGAGTGGTGAGAGGCGGTGGTGGCGGCATTGATGGATTGCACTCCAATGACAAATCCAGTGTTAGATGACAAATTAGTTAACGGTATTCAATAGAGGGAGGAAGAGGCTGTTGATTACCCCAGCGGGTTAGTGGAATTGATGGGGTTTCTTGTGTGAGGGGCTATGGAAAAAGAGAGAGAGAAACAGATACAGTAATTCTAATCAGCTTTATAGGAACCAAGTCTGAAGGTGCTTTGCAGATGTGGACCGGGGAAGCATAGAAAGCTGCTGTGAGTTATAGTGGAGCAGGATGTTAGGATTAGATTGGGTACCACGTCTCCCACTGCCTGTGCTGCTGCCCCAGGTGCTGTCTCTCTCTCTCTCTCTCTCTCTCTCTCTCTCTCTCTCTCTCTCTCACATACAACAAGTTGCCATGTTGCATCAGGCGGACTGTGTCGGGAGGTTGGGGGTAGGGCAGGCAATAAGCGATTAAGTCTGCAGGAGGTTTTATGTATCGCTTGTTTGCGGCCTTACGCTCACTTTTAGTCTTGCATCGAGGCACAGATGGGACAGAATCACTGCGATTTTTCAGCTTTGACATTTTATGACTGAAAACTGTTTTTACTTTACATTTTTTACACAAAACGTTGGGTTGTGGAAAAGGGAAACAAAAAACAAAAAAACACTTGAAACTATTTATTTATTATCATCCCAGAGAAGCCCTAATTTTGAACTTTCTGTTGCTTTGTAGTTTTAGCAGACAGTGATTTGGCTTTTGAGACCAAGCCTTTGATAAATTCCACCCTTCAACCGAAGTGTTGCTTATTTGCAGTCAACGCTGGCTTTTAATAAAATGTGCCTTAAGTTAGTAGCCTCCCAGGTATCAAAGACAAACTGCTTTAAAATCACTCCCTCTTTGCGTGTCTATCTTTGAGCAGATGAAGCGCTATGCATGACGGCTGCACACTCCTACTAGACACCCTCTCTTTATATTGACAAATCTCCCCTCATAAAGTTTTATATTGGTACTAAAACGCACCCATCCCATCTGTGAAGGCATGATAATCAAGAGGCACGCATTGCAATCCATTTGCATGCGTCCCAAACTCATCGCTGCCGTCTCTTTATGGCTGGGCAGGGAAGCGAAATCATAACTCACAGATTTCCCCTCGTGGAGGAGAGGCAGTGCTGGAGGGTTGGTTTCATGTGGAAAAACGACGCTCCCAGCTTGTGCTCTCTTGTCTCAAAGTGGCTGCCGCTCTGTTATTCATTGGATCAGCGTTTTTGAAACTGGGGGCACTGCTGGGGTTGCAGGGAATCCACACAGGAGTTCTTGAGATGCAACAGATCTGTCTATCACTGTCTACAGCACACTGTATTTTAATATATGTTTGGGAGTGTGTGTGAGTGTGTCCCTGTTTACTTACAGACCAAGCATAGAAGATGGAATCATTTCATTCTTGTAATGAGATGCATCACAATTCCTGTTGTAACCTGTTGCCACTCCTCGCGTTAATGGCCGTGGCGTTGCATCCTACAGTAGGACAGGACAAAGCCTGGTATGTTCCTTTCAACAGAACAAATTATTTCCTTTCTTTATCAGCTTCAGTCGACAAGCTGTCTGCTGTTGTGTTAACTGTGAAATTGGCGCATCAGGTGTTACGATGCTGTATATTAACGTAGCTGGGAGCAGAAGCGTGGTATTAAAGCCTTTCTCAGCAGCACCTATTAGCTCTCTCCTGTTTAAAGTCAGTGTCTGTGCAACAAAGCGTCAGATGCTAGCTCTATAATGCCAATCAATGGGTTACACAAGGAAGAAAAGTTCATTAGGAGAATTGTGAGTTTGTGGAGCAGATCACCTCATTAATCTGCCTTCTTCTGGGCCTCCCAATTAACCTGTGCGGAGACGGGCACTAACAGGCTGCAATGCATTAAGGGGGAGCCTGGCAGCCAGCATCAAAGCAAACTAAATAATTACAGAGGAGTTTTGAAGGTCTGCTTATTTGTATAGAAATATCACAGATGTCAGGGCTCTGCAGGGAAAGTGCAGCACAACACAAAAGAAACAAAGCAGGATACGGCTAAGGCATGATGAGCGAGACATGACAAGATGTCTGGATACGAATAATAACATGCAATGGCCTCCAAATCTATTTATTCCCTTCATGCAGTATGACTAAAAGGTGATTCAGCAAGAATAATCTAGCTGTATCCCATATTTGTTTATAAAACACGAAGTGCCAGATATTTCCAGAAGAGGGGGTGGAGGGAACTGGGGGGTGCTGGGGTTTTCCAGATGCAGTCAGAACCAAGGGCAGTATGGAGCGAGAGTGAGAGAGAGAGAAAGAGAGAGAGAGAGATGATGGGGGGTAATGGGAAAGGGGGTCCTTTTTTTAAAATAAAGATTACAGAGGAGAATAAAAGAGACGTGTGGAAGAGGCACAGCACAGATTGTGTTCCTTACACAGCACTGGGTTTTCACATTCAACTGTATTGGGCTGATCTTGAGTGGGATGTCATCTGTGTTTATTAAGTTTTCATAAAGCCTTTGAAATATGCAGAAACTGGGGGGGTGCTAAATGAATGCTTGATTAATTAAATGAAGGATAAAGTGAAGTTGTTAATAACGTGTGCAGCAGCAGTTAATGTATTATTCACACTTCATTAACACTAAGACACACATTAATAAGCATTAATTTGCCATACCATACAAACCAAAGCTCCGCTGCTCTTTTCTCCACATATATTTTAGTTTGGTTTCTTTCTTGCTTCAGCCAGAACCACAAACCTGAGCATGTGGTGGGTATGGCAATAGAAGAATAAATCACTTTTCATCCTGGAGATGAGCAGACAACAAAACTAGGGCATGGGGTCAAACTCCTGAATAATGGGGATTGCAGTATTTAAAGGATGACCTTTGAGGGGCTCCTGTGCAATTCCCCACATATTCAACAAGTACAACAACAAGTCTGTTCCCTCCTGTAAATCCTGGGAAAGTTCTAGAAATCCAGGAGAAATGTTTTGTAGACATCTGACAAATATGCAAGGTCACAGATTCCCAGATTCCCTTCTTCTCATTTGTCTCCTTGTTCTACAAGCTGCGCAAAATACTCAAAAGCATTCACCTAACTGCACCAGAGGAGGGAAAAGCTTGCATGTTTTATACTTCTCCTCCTTCTTCTATCCAACTGGCACACTGTTGTTTCCATCTTGCTTCTACTTCAGGCCTGCTTTTCAAGTGTATTGTATTATAAAATCGCTCACCCCATTGACTGCCGTTGGCTTATTCTGTGTAAGTGTGGTGTTTTCCTTGGTGTAGCTTCATGTTGTGCATGCTGCAGTGTTGCGCATTTATTGTTAAACCACTGAGCCTTTGCAAGATGCAGAAGCTGCAAAAAGAGTGAGGATTGACTAGCTGTGAGGGCTGGGGGTGTAGTTGGGCACGGTCATGGAAAACTTCATGCAGAATTGTCCTTGAGGAACAGTGGCAAGCCTTGCTCTCCCTCTGACAATCCTCTCCACCCGACTAAGTCAGGTTCCAGGCCCCTCCAAATGCATCTTGTAGTGACAGTCTGCATCTGCTTAAGAGAAACATAAAAACCAAAAAACAATCCCTGAATAAATCAACCAGGAGAATCATAAAATAAACAGTGCAGCCTCCTGCTGAGAGCTGAACTTTTGCCATTAGGCACAGATGCAGTGTAGTGTGCTCACTTACCGTCGCTCCACACTGTGACAGGAGGAGAATTCCTCAGCAGCACCAGGATAAGCGCAGCAATCCTTACATAAATATCACCATGCATTTACCCTTCATTGTGTAGTGCTGTGCTGCCTCTCTGTTTTGATGCTGTCCTGCCCTCTTTTGCACCTGACCCACCCTGGTCCTGGATGGGCTTTACCAGGCAAGTGCTGTGGAATAGTGGCCCTCAGCTGGACGTTCCAGTTCTTAAAACAGGTTCCACGGAAACATAGACTTATTTTAAAATGACAAAAAATATGAAAAAAACAACAACTAAAAACTATAGCAGCCCATCTCTTGTAAGAGCCAGATCTCTGCCCTGTGAACCTGAAGCAAAGCAGCCTTGAAAAGCGGCGATCCCCGTAGTACAGGATCTGTCAGCATGTCAGAGCCATTCCAATCTCATTTGCCCAGATGCAAATGATACACGGTGAACACATAATCGCATGATGTGAAGTGCTTTTTTTTTCCCCCTCAATTGTGAGGAGAGCAGCTGTGAGTAGGAAATGAAGGAGTGGGGCTGTGGTGTCTGACATGCTGCAGAAGTGGCACACTGGAAAAAAACACAACACAAACTCACACACAACAGACAGCGGGGTGCCACTGGAGCTGTTGGTGAGATGCCATCAAAGCATGATTCTCTTTTTGCGGTCAATTGCCACAGCCCAATTTCAGGTGCCATCCAGTGTACATGACTTACAGAGAGAGTTCAGCACCACGGAGAGCGCCTCAGTCAGCACACAAACACTCAGCCCTCTCCATGTTTAACCTGCTCCATCTGCACTGCTCTCTGTCCTTCCCCCCCCTCTCTTAGTCCTTTCTAGTACTGAATGCCTGCCTTTTTTTCTCCACTGTAATCTTTTTATTATAAAAAAGAACCCTTTCCCATTACCCCCATCATCACCTGTCTTCTCTCTGTCTCTCTCTCTCTCTCTCTGTGCTTCATCTTCGATACTAGATCTTTCTTTTTTCATCACCATCATCGTTGTTGTCTTCTTTTTCTCTTTTTTCCTGAGCTGTAAAGTCAGACTCTTTTCTCTTGACAAGCAGGACGCGCTGCGTGGCATAATAAGTATTTTTTTGGATGCATTCACAGTGTAAACACAAAGGGGAAAGGAAGGAGTTGGGTTCCGCTGCTTCATTTAAATTTCCGACTTTGTGATTGCCAGTTCCCGGCTCTGATCCTCTGTGCTGACAAAGGAACCTCTGGGGAAGGAATAGGGATGGGGGTGGTGGTGGGGGGGGTGTGATTGCTTGTCTCTGTGTGGTTTTAAGGGGACCAGTGACACTATCGCTGCAGCACAGCTCGGATCCCACCGGATTACTCCATTGCAGGTTTAGGCTGGTTCTGCCCCCTGTCCAAATGATTTGGCTGCGTGCTTTACAAGAGAAAAATAAAAACATTCCCCCCAAAATCGAGCGTGGTGTGCTGGTGATATTTCTCTCATGGGAGCGACAGAATTCTGCTCGGGCAATACCATAGCTACAGCGACCTGCAGTGGCACCTCCAGTAAAAGTTTAATTTTTGTTTCCATTATGCCTAGAGCTGTGTTGTCAAGTAGGAGTTTGGAGTGGGGCTGGGGAGTTGTGTGGCCAGCAGATACATGAGCTAGCCCATGATGTTTATATATGTCTCAAGGCTTCAGTGGGTGGTGTTTAGCATGGACCTGCATGGTCTCTCAGGGTTGTGTCACAGAGTGACTGTTGATCCCTGCGGCTGGCTTCACTGTCAGCAAGGGCAATGTCTTCTCCTTTTTCTTGTAATTATCCTGCAGTTTAGTAAGAGGGGAAAGAAAAGAAATTGAGCTTTATTGAAGGGGGCTTTTTAGTGAAGATTTTATTTGCCAGCTATTAACCTCACACTAACAGTCACTTTGCCACTAGTAATAATAATACTATATATAGACTGTAGAAATGGTTGTACTTTAAAAGCCTGATTCTGTGGGGAGTTCCACACACCCCCCTTACTAACATTCTGTTGACGATATTGGTAATCCTGACCCCTCCTCCTTAGACCGGAGAGGTGTGGAACTCCTTGCCTTTTCTTCCCGTTGAAAGTAGGTCACACTTTGCCGAGTTCTGCCTGCCACTCTGCGTGCTATGTAGGGCAGGCTGCGTGGCAGATTTGCTTTGAGTAAGAAGCAATCACCCATCGCCGCACCGGACCAGCGTGTCAGCATGTGGGCCCGTGTCATGCCAACCACTGGGAGAACAGAGAGGGCCAGCTAAACAATTAGGGATGAATTCTGTGTGTTTCAATAAGTAAATAAATCAATACATACTGTACATACATACATATGTACGTATGGCAATTAATTTAAACCAATAGGGCAGCATTGGGTTTCCTCCTCATTCCACTGGGATATCCATAGGAACAGTGCACTGTGTTTCATACTGACTTTCCAATAGCTGAGTAGGCTCTGTATTTGGGTCATGGTGTGTTAAGGCTGGGGGAAGAAAACTTGGTCCAGAAGCGTGCCAATGTAGCGCCACTTTCCGGCTTCTGCTCACAGACCATCTGGGCAAGCATTTAGGCCCACACAGCAGGTTTGTATGTCAGTAAGCCACTGTTAAAAAGGAAAAAAAGATGATTGAGAGTGTTGAGTGGTTCTGTGAGGATGTTCATCTCTCTGTCTCTCTCTTTCTCCGTCAGATGCAGGACATCTTGCCTACTGTCACAAAAGCCTCAGTCTGTTCTCTGCTGCTCATGGCTCGTGTGCTTGCCCTGGTGCCATTTACTTTAAGAGCGGCGGCTCTCCCCCATTAGCCCATGGTGACGTGCCTCTCACCTTCAGGATTAATTATGCACCGCTGGCCCCTGTCTGCTTAAAAGGGTCACCTCCTAGCTGGTGGGCATCTAGACGGCAGCGCTGGCCATTCATCAGCGCGGCTGAGACAGAGAGGTGAGAGAGGCGAGCTCCCACAAGCGTGCTGCGCTGATTAAAACGGAACATTTTATTGTAACGGAGAAGGGAATCGTTTTTTAAATAATCACCCGGAGGGAGCAGCCAGTCAGGGATGAAGTGGGATCAGGGCTGTGGTGCAGAGGACAAGCTGGGGAAGGGACTGGGGCTTCAGGCACTTCCTCCTCCATTGCTAGTTTTTTGTTCTCTCCCCCCTCTCTCTCCATTATGGGGGGCTGTAAAAAAAATTGCAGAAGCTGACACTGCAAGAGCAGCGTTAATTAGAAGGGCTGCAAAGTATTTTTTCTTTGGTCACGGCTGCTGTGAGCGCAAGGTTAACAACGGTAAAAGTAATAACGTATACATTGATAATGATCTTAATAGCATCGCACGAACCTTATGGTGCTTTATTCCTCCAAGTAATGGCAGACTTGCAGAGCAGGGGGGGAGATAAGCGCAGGCCCTTAGATAGGGAATCACCCGGTGTGTTGGCAGGTGGTTCGCGGTAGAGGTCTTCTCCCCTGAAGTCGGTTTCGTTGTGGGAGTAGTGATCTGATGCATGGAGATGAAGTCAAACCAAGGGTTAAAACATGATTGTGTTGAGACAAAAAAAGAAAAAATACCCCAGAAAGAAAAAACACACCAAAACTAAACCAAAAAAGCTTTGATGCAATTTGCAAGTCTGTACAAGAAGAATGTGTGAAATAAGTTATATTACAAGTGTCACGGGGGTTATTCGTTCCGAGGGCCGTGTGATAAGACAGGGAGAGATGGAAAGAGACAGAAGCCGAGTTTGAGAGATCAAGAAGAATAGGCTTCTGCTTAGCGGGATGGCCACACAAAGAGATGAGAGGGAGGAAGTGAAAGGGAAAAACTGATCCATAGAAAGAAAAGTAAGGACAGGAAAGCGGGGCAGTGTAGTATTTGTGTGGGTGTGATAAAGTGACGTGAATAAGTGTGAGAGGGAGAGAGGGGAGTGTGACAGTCTCTTTGATCAGCACTATGCCTGTAAAGGTAAGCATGACATTATGGTTGCAGCACGTGGCACGCTGGAAAACTCTGCAGCTAATTAGAAGGAAAACAGAAGTAAATACGAGCCTACAGTCTAAATTAGAGTACAGAGCGCTTTTGAAGTTTAACTTTCCTTGCATTCGCAGTGTTCCTTAATGACACTTCAGTGGCTCCTCATCTCCAGAGTTCTGTGCGCTTAGTAGAGAATCTAGGACACTGATGACTTCCTCTTTGATTTAAAAGAGGCTATTGACGGGACAGAATCCAGTGTTGATTTAACCACCAGCTTTGAACTTTTATCGCTCCAAGTGTCACCCAACCCCCATTACCAACATTTAGCAGCAGGAACGGTTTATTAACTTTATTTATAATGACAAGCATTAACAAGGATATAATGAGGATCATGGTAAGAATACATTTGTTCCACTCCATGAAAATGGAGGCACACATTCCAGTTCTCTCAGGCAGGGCTGTATTTTCCTGGGAGTGCTCTGGCATTCCTTTTCTGTGTGTGGTTTCTGGCTGTGTTTCAGTAGTTCACTGTGCATCTCCCATCACTCCATTATAGCTGGTATCTCTCTCCTTGTTCTGGGTCTGACTCCTGCCGAAGCTAATTCATTAGGATCAGGCTGTGATCAATCACAGGGGCCTGGCAGTATGTGGTGGATCCACAAGGCGCTGAAACATCTGTCTCAGCGCGAGTTGAGTTGCTAAGAACCCCATGGAGTTAGCTTCGTACCGAACATATTCCTTTTTCCTGTCTCTCTCTTTTTCTTTCTCTCTCTCTCCCTGTCTCTCTTTTTGGAAGCTCTTTTTCATTCTCTTTGAGGAAGGCTGTGCGTGTTTGTGTCAGTTTTAATGACTGCTTTTTTTGTATGTGCATCTGTGCGTCTGAGTGACTTTGTGTCTCTCTGTTTGTGCGTGTGTGTGCGGTGTGTTGGTCCTCCTCGCCCACTGGCATCCTTGCCCACTGTGGTTCTCTTTCTCTAACACCGGCATCCCAGGTTCTACATTAAGGAACTGCAGGAAGAGGGCAGCATGCCACTCTGCGGAGTATGGCCCTGTGGGTGGCAGACATTTTGCACATCACGGAGCAGCAGACTGTCCATGCCCACACTTAGCCTTACCCTGCAAAACAAACCAACAAGCTGGCCCTCACCCAAAACACACAGTCTCCTTCAAAAGTCATTATTTTAGTTTTCCATTCCCCGGATCTATCCTGGAGACAAGTATTTATGGCTTTGTAAAGTGTGCTTTGGGTGAGCGCTGGAGCCAGGGCTGATTTGCAGTGTGCCATTCACCCGCAGCCTCTGCTGCCAGATGCAGGTAGCAGAGAATATTTGTGTGCCTGAGCCCTTATATCAAGGGCATATCCCAGAACAAAACCTGTCTAGGTTATTTATTTCCATTGAATGTAAAGTCTCCAGCTCTGAATCCCTTTAAAGAGAAAGGGAGAGTGAAAGGGGAAATGCTCAAAATGGAGTTTTAAACTGACATTCAGGAGGAGGAAAACCCCAATCTCTTGCATTCCACCTTACCAATAAAATTGGCAACAAACGCACTTTCTCAGTGTTTGTTTGCTTTTCTTCCCTCCTCTTCCCCGAACACCACCTTTACAGCTGCTCCCTGGCTCATTCCACCTAGTGGGGGGGTGTGGGGGTGACTTCCACTGGCCTCATCCACACGGCCAGGGCACCGTTCCCTTTGTCCAGCAAAATAAACTCTAATATTTACCTTCTACTACTACATTTGTCAGTTAGGGATGTCTGAACTCCTGAAGTGACCTCTGCCAGTTAAGATTTGAACTCAGACAAGCATGACTAAGCGTCTGGCACTGTAGCAGGTGTATAAACTGTTTTTAAATATTGTATCTTTATACATTTTGATATGCCCTTTACAGTGTTAACACTAAAACTCCTGACACCTTTAGGCTCACACTTTTGTTTTCAACCCACTGTTTTTGTTGTTGTTGTTTTTTATATGTGCCATTTTTACAAGGATACCCCCACCAAGACATGGAACATTCTAATTTAGGATTCTGTCAATGCCCATTTTTTGCACTTACTAAGAGAATACGGAAAACTGAGAAATGCAACCACTTGCCCTTTGGCATGGGGTCCCTCACAGTCCACTGTGTGTACTTGTTTGCATTGCGGTTCAAAACAACAAACTTGCAACTTCTGTGTATGGAGGGATCATGGCTGCTCTGAAGATGACTATCAATAAAAGGCAGTGTGGTTTAAAGGATGCTGTTTAAAAGGATGCTGGCCTTTCTTCAGATGGTCTCACAAATAAAATATTGCTTGTGATGTGATTGCAGTGAAATGGGCTCGGTTTTAATCGGCCAGGATGACGCTGCGATGGAAACGCGGTATGCCATGTGTGGGGTTTTGATTCCTTCTGGTTTGTTCACTTTTGATGCTTACTGTCTGGCTGCCTCTCCACAAAAGTCTCTTTAAAGACCCAAGCCCCATTTTCCCAACGAAAATCTACATACCAGATCAGGATCAGACACTGCCTGAATTGCTTTCAGCAGAAACATGACTAATAAATAAGCACCAGTCTCTGGAGAAGGTGAGAGAAGGCTTTGGATGTGTTTGTGTGTATTCCAGGGTCGCCTCCTCCTTCTTCCTTTTTTTTTTTTTTTTTTTTTGTCTTGATACAGTATCAAAAATAATTAGGGAAAAATATCTCTTATCTCTCTCTCTGTCTCTCCCTCCTCTCTCTCTCTCTCTCTCTCTCTCTCTCTCTCTCTCTCTCTCTCTCTCTATCTCTCTCTCTCTCTCTCTGTCATTCTTCATGCCCTTGTCTCTAAGTAAAGGATTAAAAAATATATATATCCTCACCTTTGCACATCTATATTTTCATTTTTTTCCCTCAAAAAGAAGCTCAGTTTATTCCTCTCCTTTATTTACATTCCTTCCTCATTCATTTTCATATGTTTTTATTACTACTTTTCTGTCTTTTTTTTGCAACAGTGGAGGCTGCAGCTGCTCGCTTTTTTAGTTTTTGGCAGAGAAATTATAAAAGCTATCTGTATCAGACAGGAGGAGAGAGAGAGAGGCGCTCTCTCTTCTCCTTGGGCTCCCTGCAGTGTTAGCCTGTGAGGACCGCCTAGCCACTTGTGAAAGCAGATGCGAGCGTTCGCCCTTTGATCTCTGTGCCATTCCCACAACATTAACTTGACATTTAAAAATATTGTTTCTGAAAGCCATTATCCCACTGACTTCTGTACTTTGCAATAATAATAAATAAATAAAAAGTTTCTCCCTGCGTTCTTATCCTGATCGAGAATCTTAAGGGAAGACGAGGAATTAATCAGGAGGAGGTGGGAGGGTGATTGGAGGGGTAAGGGAAGAAATAATAAAAGGAAAAATAGATGAAGGCGAAGACAATTAAGTGGGTATTCTTCTGGGTCTGTTGCGGTTTGAAGAGGAGAATGAAAGCAGGGGTTTGGCATTCGCTTAAGAAAGCCTCTGCTATCGCTGTGTTATTTGTCAAAGCCCGGCAGAGCCAGGTTCAGTTGCAAAGGCAAACAGGGTCTGCGTGGTGAGAGAGCGTGGGGCGGCTTTCATGCCGAAGCCAATATCAGAGGTCTGAGCAGGTGAAAAGATACACTCTCCCACTCTCCTCCTCCTGCTCCCTCTCCTCCTGTGTTTAGATGTTACTTTAAAAGAAATACAGGGTTTTGATTATCGTAAAAATCAATTTCAGACAAGACGGATCAATTGCAGAGATTGGCCTCCGCTGAGTGCTTCATTGCGCAGAGAGTTGCCTTGTCACGGATTTGTCTTGCTTGTGCCATTGCGCATACAGTGCATGCTTTCAAGTCATCTTCATGTCTCTGTTTATTTATTTATTTATTTATTTATTTATTTGTTGGACCATTATTATTCTTTGTCATTATTTGTGCTCTGAACCTGCCAGATGAAAGCCCAGTTTCCAAAGTGAAAACAAAAGAAAAGAACCCAAAAGGAAAAATCATCAAAAAGGCCTAGAGTTGCAGCAGGAACCAAGCAGCCCATGAAAAACCAACATGTCAGGGCGGGGTGTGGATAAAATCTCTGCTAACGGGATTGTGTTTGTTGGGGCAGAAACCTAACTAACTGGCACCGATGAGATATATGTCAGTTGGTTTAAACTCTATTGTGACTCAGGGGCACTGCAATGGAGAGTTCTCTGCAGTTATTTGGCAAAATGTGTTGGTTGGGTGTAGGTTTAGATCATAGGGCTGTGCTTGATGGGCTTTGAAGTGCCCATTACATAGCCCTATCTCGTGTGACAGATCGCTCCACACCACTGACTTTGCAGATCAGCGTGAACAATCCCAATCCCTACTGCAGGAAACAGGACACAGGGAAGGACCATTGCAATGCACCGCTGAGGTATACATTTTCAACCCACTGTGACCAATAATAATTATAATTATAATTATCATTTAAAAGTTAGAAAATCCCTAAATAGCCTTGCAGATCGGCCGTGGTACACTTCTAAAAGCACGGCACTTTCACAACAGCATGTAAACAAACTTTGAAGACCGTTTGTTCTCGCTCTCTTTCTCTCACCAAGTAAACTAAAACGGGACTATCAAAGGCTAATGTAAGTGGACACCGAGGAGTCACATCTTTCAGGGAAAATTGAACATGATTGTCTGGCATTGCAGCTTTAAACTGAAGATTGTATTTCTGGCAAAAGGAAGGCAGAGGAGGGGGGCGAAGGAGGGGGTGGGGTGTGTGTGTGATCTGAGATGGAATGCATATCTTTGTACATAGAGCATGGGTAATTGAAAGGGATACAGAGCAAATCTGATCTGTCGAGCACTGACTTATACTTATCCTTACCTGGCATCTGTGTCATTAAGAAAAAGATTGCTATTGATCCTGGGGGTGCAGGACACTCCATCGTAGGCCAGGCTGCTGCCTGTCTTCATCCTCTCCCTCTCTCTCTCGGTCTTTCTCTTTCTCTTCTTCCCGCTCCTTGCCTCTTTCCGTATGTTCTCTCCAGTCTCTCTCTCTCCCTCTCTCTCTGAGCTTGATCGTCTCCCTGTCTCCCTCTCTACCTGTAAATTCCAGCTAAAATACAAAAGGGCCATGCGGGGGCTTGCCTGGTCTGTGAATTGAATACCTGCCCGGAGGACCATAGCCCCCAAGATACCAGTCTTAGAACTCTCTGGCTGAAAAAGAAAATGCCTGAAAGGAAACGAGGGAGGCAGCAGCAGCCCAGGGTCCCTCTGTAGTACGAACCTCATACTCTTCAGTACTGGCAGCCTTCCACTCCCACTCCAATCCATTACCACTCAGTAACCCCAGCAGCAGAACTCACTCAGGGTTTGGAAAGACAGGAAAAAAAAAGAAGGTTCCCCGCAACAGCAGTTCGCTTTGCTGTGCTTTTCATTTCCAATCGTATTTGCCAACCAGGGCCCTGAACAGCCTGCTGCCCACCACAGCATACTACAGAAACTTTGAAAGACATTGATGGGCCCTTTTTTGCGTTGGGACGGGGGCAGTTGTTGCTGCGGGATATCCTTCAAGGGCATGTGTTTTCATTCACAAGGGGATTGCCGTTTACCCTATTTGTCCCATTGTTTTCGGCCAGTTATGTGCTTGATACACTGCCAGGGCTCCATTCTCCATTCGCCACAAATCAGGACAGCTTGGACCTGTTTGAGGGGGTGCTGTACTGCTTCTGGGCCCCAATGCACAGACCTGACTGAAGCACACCTTGATTTGTCTGTAGTGATTTGCCTCCCTTTTGCGCTATGGTAACCTCCTGTGGAGGTCTCCCTGGGCAGGGTCCAGGGCAGGCCTGTTATTTCAAGACCCCTTGGGGGGCTCAAACACTTTAAAGAACGAATAATAGTTGGTGGTGGGTGGCGTTCCAAAGAAATATCATGTTGCACATCACAGTGTGTAACTGTCTTGCGTAATCCCTCCTTTGGTCATTCAGATCCTGATTGGTTGGCAACCTTGGATGCGTGAAGAGGTTGTCGCTGTGGATTTGTTTGTGTGACGCACACTCTCTTGATCTTGGACACATATATATATATATATATACACACACACACACACACACATACTCCCACTGCCTTTGCTCTCCCTTGTCCCTCAGTTTGTAACTGCTCTGCCACCTGTCTATGAGATGGATTTCTCTGTCTGCAAACATAACGTTACTCCCTAGAAGGCCAATCCCCGTAGAAAGTACTGCTCTCAGGAAATGTAATCGCGGTGTCCGGTTTCACATCGTGGCCTTTTATAATAATGAAAAAAATGCAACCTAAATTCTGAAAAGTCCATTTGTGTTTATTTATTTATGTATTTTTCTGCCTGCCGAAGCGTCCCTTCTTCAAGATCCCAGGGTCACTTAATTTGCAAAGTGATAACTCTGATTTACTGGCATCAGTAACTGGAGACGCAAAGTTCAGTGTTTTTCCCAGAACCCACGGACATTTTCCACTCTTTCAAGAAGCCGAAAGCCCAATTCCCATCTCTGGTCTGAGAGTCGGGACACGGATGGATCTGGTCAGGAAACTAGACTCGTTGACGGCACTGGACAGCCCATCTGTCAGCCCATCCATCATCTCAGAAGCTCGGCCAAAGTTTTTTTGGTCTTTTTTTGGATAGGGTCACAGAGCATAATAGCCTAGTTTTAAAAGCTGTATTACATTCACCTGAAGTACTGAAGCCTTCCAGGAGTGTTATGGGTCACAAAACACCATGCATGGAAAAAGCAGTGTTACTGTTTTCTGTTATTGTATCTTTGTTTGGTTTACAATGTACAAATAATATGCATGCAATATGAATTGTAGTACGGCTGTACCAGAATACCATCTGTGCGGTGCAGCAGACCACACCAAACCCAATCTCCTGTGCCTTTACGTGCACATTAAACTCCCGACTAAACTCCTGATACCCCACATCACATCGTGGTGCTTCTTCAAGCCCTCTGTGTCTCTCTCTAGCACTCTTATCTAACTGAAATGGGCAATAGTCAATCAGTGGGCCACACAGTATGGGAGCGAGTGATGCTGCTTGTAGACAGTCTGTCTGCTGCGTGCTCCAGCGTGGACTCACACTTCAGACGTGCAGTCCACACCTGGGGGAATGTGTCTGGTCTACCAGGCTGTCCACACCACACAGCAGCAGGGCAGTAGAACATAATAGAAGAAGGCGAACCACCAACCCCCCCAAGCCACTGACCTCTCTCTGCCACTGCAACCAGAGCCTGTGTGTATGGACCTGATATCGACTTGGGGTTGGGGGGGGTTTGGAGGCAAATGACACAGCACAGTGCATCGCTGTCTTGGCCTGGTCAGAGACGGATGTGAAATACTATCCTGCCGTTGCACGCCCCCCAGGGTGGACCAGCTGCGGTTAGAATTGCAGACCTCCAGGGACAGAGAGTTGGCTGGGGGCGGGGGAGGGGGGTGTAGCTAACTCTACAACAGGCAGGTCTCCACGCAACAGGAATGGCAGGGCTGTCAGAGGTCGTACATTCATCTTAACTCTAGTATGTGATGGCACCTCATTAGGAATATGTATTGGCCTTATTGCTCAGCTAATTTATTAGAATTTTCAAGCAGGAATTATGAGGTATGAATTAATGGCCATTGAAAGCTAAAATTAGATGACAGGGCAATACATTTCTCACCAGCCTCAAGTATATATTTTTTTCCCATTTTTCGTATTATCACTCCCCACGTCACCATGTTTCAAGATACAGGATACAAGTAAAAACAAAATGTCCAAAGACATTTACACTGGCGCAGTTAAATCACAGGTCAGTTACATCACACAGTTCCAAACTCTGCAAGTTGCAAACTGCGTAAATGTGGTTTGTCTGTTGCCTTGTTTGGTGTTCAATGTAGTTGGTCATCTGGGTTTTCTTTCATATGTAAACAAACAAACAAAAGAACATATGGCCCTAAAAAATATTTACTGTTTACAGTTCTTATTGCCAATGACTGTAACAGGGCATATATGGTGGAGACCCATCCTGCGGTCCTCTCTCGCCCCCTCTGGCGGCTGTCCCACAAATCACATCTCACTTCCACTGCTTTTGAGAGGAACAATACCTCACAGGCTGAGGGGCTATCACCATGGATCATCCCAGGCCTTCTACCTACAGCTCACATCTCTGTTGCTTCCACTTACCCTGGACTCAGCCAATAGGCCCTGCAGCTTGGCGTTTCAGCACACATAACTATAACAGATGCTGCCCATTAGCAGAAACCCGATCCGTTTAATGTGCGGGCCGCGAGAAAAAGAAAAAGAAAGAATAAGCAGAGAGAGGGGATAATAATCAGTGAGCTAAGTGCAGCCAAATAAAATTCTCCTTTGCTTAATTCACTCCAAGTCATTAACCCCCTCCTCCACCTCCTCACTCTGTTCTTAAAATTACCCGTTGAAAAAGATCCCATAGCCTCCCCCCCACCCCCCTGGATTCAGACTTTAAATTATGACATTTTCACAGCAGCCATACTAATAAGAAACCATTTGCTTTGTTATTTTTTTAACCTTATTCTAATGGAGGAGCAGTGACTGCCAGTCTCCAGGCTGAATGGCAATCAGAATGCTTTATATATATATATATATATATATATAGACAATGGGCAGAAAATAAGAGCCACAGTCCAGGCCCGGCCCTAGCGGTGCCATCACACCATCACACCATGTTGTTAGTAGCCAATTTGTGGAGGTTTGTTTTTTCTTTCATCCACTTAGACAAGGGGAGGGATAGTCATTATTGGTGTTAACTGTCCACTCAAGTGCTGTGTGTATTTACTGTGAGTAATCATACCTTCCTGTGAACTTGCTGATTGATCGGGCAAGCTTTCTGGCTTAAATTTGCCTGGAACGTGCCTGACGCTAAATGTGCTCACAGCTGCCCTTGCTCATGAATATCACCCTTCATCTGCACAGGCTGATTTGCAGGCCATCTAACGAGTCTCGCCAGCCCTCGGCCCTGTGTCTTTTTAATGAGAGAACTTGAATCATTTTAATCCCTGATTTCACATCAAATCAGTCCCACAGGGGGGAAGGGGCTTCTGCGTGTCTTTTAAATGTAAACCGTTCACTCATCTGTTAACTTAATCAAATAACACTTTATTTATATATGTATGTAGGCTATGTATGTATGTTTTCAGCAAAATCACTATCAGTTTATAATTGAATGTTCCCTGTTCAACCTACAGAATATCTGCCAAAGTAACCCCCCTCCCCAGCACCCCCCACCACCTCTTCCTATTGGAGTAAAGCAGCACCTTATAGGAATGCACAGAACCGAGAGTGAGATGGAGTGCAGGCTGCCTTTTTTGGTGCTCTGTTCCCTAGTTGCTTGTTGGGGATGGTGGGAATCAAGAAAGGAGAGTCAAGGATGCATTTTGTCTATTCAACTATTCTCAATTAAAAATGTATTAGAATATGGTTATAGATATTTTGCTTATAGACTATAACTGTCTATAGCAAACATTTTTTTTTTCTGGAATCACATTCCTATCAAATAACGTTTTAAAATAGCATAATGCAGCACATATAAAAAAATACAGACAGTTGCAACATCTCCCTCCCCCAGAATGCACTCTTCCCAGAATTTATCTGCTCTTTAGGAGCCATGTGTGTGCTTTGTTTTAATTAATAAAACATAACCTAACTATTTAACCATTAAAACCTTTTTACTTCCGCATGTTTCGTGAAATGAAGGTGTGCACCCCTTACTTCTGATTCATGTTGGTGTAAAAAAAGAAAAATGACAATGGTTTCTAAAACAAAACAATCACATTCCTCTTTCCTTTCATTGTAACCCTCCATCTACATAACTATGAACATACTATTACATACCAGTAAAAATGCATATTTATACAAACAAACAGTGTTTATGAAAGTTATACATTTAACTAGTCACTTTTATTATATGTGGTTAAATGCGCTAAAAGCTCTATTATTATATACAGTTGCACTGCAGTAAGGGAGCGCAGACTAAAGCCACTTGATCACAGGGGCGTTCAAGATGGATGTGGAGGGGTGTTGAGGTTGCACAGACTCAAGTTAACTCCGCTTTGCATTCTCCATCCCTTCCTCAACCCCCCTCCGCCCTGCTGAGTTTGGCCACCAGCTCTGGCCTTCTCCCTGCACACCCTCCACTCATCCCATGCTGACCACGTCTCACGACCAGAGGCTCGCATGAGGCTGGCCATGCTGAGCAGTGGGGGTGAAAAAGTAGTGGTTGCAATTTCTTAATCCACAGAGCAGTCTCAGAGCCATCGTAGATCATCCCATCACTTTCACCCCGAGGCTTCATTCGGTTAACGTCTGCCCTGTTGGTGGCTATTATGCAACATATGGTGGCTCCCTCTGTGTCTCACATTGATGAGCGGGGCAGCACTCTCTGCGTTAGACAGACTCTTGTATTTAACCTTGCTGTGACGCAGAGATGCTGACAGCAGCTGTGTGGGCATCAGTGGACTCTTGTCTGGGCTCCCCTTGGGATCCATGCGGTGCACCCTCCAGTGGGCCCATGGCTTTTTCTCGGTGCAGGCGGATAACTTTATCTGGCGTGATGTGAGGAGAGGCTGACCCTAGTATAGAAGAGTGGGAGCTCACTTCACACTTTCTGGCAGGGTGGCTCTGAGCACAAGAGATTTATTTTTGGTTAACTTTGCAGTGTTTGTAGAGAGCACATTCTAGAAGTCACGTCGCTTCAAAATCCTGGCGTCACATGTACGCTGGTGGTCACGTGGACCTGCTTGCTGGAGAAGAGCAGGGTGCCGGTGAGGAGGAGAATGAAAGGTTTGATGGAAAAACGTTTGCAATCGAATCCCAGCAAAGCAAATGTGCCCTCTCATTCTTGTGTTCTCATTTGAGAGCGTTAATACGCCTATATTATCAATAATTTTTTGGTAGATTTTTTCCATTTCGAGGTGTATTTCAGACAGATTCTCAATGTAACTCTCATCATTTTTCTACATGAATAAATTCATGGGGGGTGAAGGGAGGGTGGAGTGAGCTTTTAGTTACTCTTTAGTTACTTTAGTTATGCCAGTGGAGCGGTCTGACATCAAAGTGAGGGAGCACAGGTGGACCGAATGCAAGACTATCCTCATCGGAAGACCATGAACTCTTATGTAAACGCTTATCTCAGAAGTGTGGGGATTAACAGCGAGTGATCATATACAGAGAGCTAGTTTGTGTTACAAGCCTCATTCACCGCCCCCCCCCCCCCCCGCCTCCCCTTCAATCCCCCCAGCCTTGCAGCACAGGCTTGTTCATTTGGTATGCAGTATGTCTCGTGGGCTATTAATCAAAGAGGAAGGGTGTCACTGGCACAGCAGGAGCTCAGCCTGGAAATCAGATCAAGAGTGGTGCCGGGCTGCTGCGGTCAGGGCTTGGAGGGTACTGCCAACGTTACAGTTTTTTTTCTTTTTTGTATGCACACGTTTCCCATTAATTGGCACACTGTGAATCCCTTTTTGTCGTGCGGCCCAAGTGGATGAGACCCTCTCTCTCTCTTTCTCTCTCGCATGAGAACTAGCGAGGGGAGAGAGGAGAACTGATAATGAAAGCAAATGGAGGCAAAATCAGGTGAAGGGGCACCCCTGGCACAGCCCTTGGGGGAGGATGTGCCTTGGATTTGACACTGGACCTGCTCCGTGTGGCATGAGTCATAAGCAGAGCTCAGGACGGGCTGCTTATAGACGTGTTGTGGGAAACACCACTGTTTCACAGTCTTTCCAAGCCTAAGGCACACCTGGTTGTAAATATTTAAGAAAGCAAAATCCTGAAATTCTAAGTCTGCCATGCCAAGTTTTAATTAGCGATACAGCTGAAGGTGGGAAAGGGATACATAGAGGTAGTTTGTTTTGAATTGTTTTGCAAATATTTACATCAAAATAAAGTTGTTTGAAAATGAGGGTTATTTGTTGGTCTGGGCCAGGGTTAGGGTGAGTCCCCAGTAAATGTAGGTGTTTGTTAAGGTTGGGGTTGCATTTCTACTGAGTTAACTGAATCAGGTGCAGATTTATACGGGCCCAGCTTGAAATTTTGGTGTTGGCTAGGGGGAGTTCAGGCTGTTCTCAAGACATTTAATGGAGCAGGTAACCTCCTAATTTAATACAATAGTGTATCCCGTCGCATCTCTCCATTCGGCATTGTAATGCTATATCAAAGCTCAGAATGAGCATATTCTAATTACTGTTTTTCATTTTCATCCTCGTATGAAGTGAGGAATTCAATATTGATGGTGCGTAGGTTGCTTATTGATGAAATACAATAAAGCACACCTACTAACTCAAAGTATTTTGTGGTAGACTAATCTTTCTTTAATTCTGTCAGGAACTTATTTAATCTAAACAAATGAGAAGTTTATTTGTATTTATTTATTTGGCTCCTGCATAATTTTACAAAAATCACAGTTGCCGTGGTTTATAAACACTGCTTTATGCAGCAACAATAAAAAGCTCTCCCCCTTACACACACACACACACACACATACTTGGTGAGCTTTAGCAGATGTTTGAAGTGTCTGACTGAAATTCTCTGAGGTAATAATACAATTTTTCTTTTTGCTCTTGCTCTTGCTTTCTGTTTTTTTATTAGAATGTTGTTTACCTCTCTGTAACCCTCGACTGGAGCCTTCAGTCTAAACCTCCAGGATGCCCCCTCCTTCCCCTAGCCCTGTGGGCCTTGTGCAGGCATGTGTCTGGGTATGTGTCTGGTGCTTTAGGAGTTCAAAGGGGATGAACAGTAAGGCACTATATTTGTACTGCAGCCCTCCTTTTCGTCTTCTGCTGCACTTGGAAACCTTGAGCAGCCTTGAGAGCAGAAGAACAGATACAATTTAGTACTGTTACACTGAACCCCACAGCTCTGGCAGTACTGCACCTCTTAGATTATAGCTGGCACAGCTGCCTGGTCTCACGTAGCACAAACAATGCTCACGGGAACCACTTTGACGAACCACTGCATTTGTACTGGCCTGTACTTCAGACATGTTCTTCAAAAGCAGCATCACAGTTAGACACCTTGCTGTTCTGGACAAAAACAAACAACTTTTTTTTTTTTTTGGCAAATGCTTAACTTAATAATACAAGTCACAGTTCACTGGTTTGGCTATATTTGGCTGAATTTCCTTTTAAATTTATAATGTAAGTATGTAGAGTGATAACTCAAGGCAATCTGGTCACATCAATGATAAGATAGAAATGCAGAAAGAAAAGTAAACAGAAAAAAGCCAGAAAAAGCTCAGGAAAGGAAAGGCGTGAGAGGTCATATGACTCTACTGTGGTTATATTAGCAAGGCACAAAAAGCACATAGTGACTAAGGGAGTCCTAGTAACTGGGGGGCAGTAAATATAGCTCAAAAAGTGTTGCCAGGAATTTTAGAAAATATTATTAGATACATAGAATGTACCCATTATATTTCACTTGAAGTTTCTGAGCCAGTGAAGACTTCAGAATTGCCAATCACTCTTCTTATAACCTCCCAATTTCCATCCATCCATTATCAATAACTGCTTCCTTCAGTAGAGGGTCACTGAGCTGGAGCCTAACCTGGTAAGCATAGGGCACAAGGCAGAGCAGCCCTCCCACACACAATTTAGAGTGGCCGTCATTGGGATGGGGGAGGAAGCCAGAGCACACAGGGAGAACCCACGCAGACATGGTGGACAGGCACACTCCCTCCACACAGGCAGACATTACAATATGCCAGAATCAAACCTGGGACCCAAGAGATGTGAAGCAGCAGCACTAACCACTGTGCCACCATATACCTCCCAAATTAGAATTGGCAATTGCTGACACACCCCTAATACAATCCTTCTGTTTTTGTGTAGGAGTTAGGGATTATCCCAACCCATCTAAACTCTATATCCCTTTGAGATTGACTTTTCCTTCTCATCTCAATGAAGATTTGCATTTCATAATCCAGCCGGTCCCCTTCTTCTTTTTCCATGTCTTTGTACTCTGCTGCAATCACAAATTTCATTCTGATCCATTTGATTGTGTCGGTGCACTATAGATAAGATTTCTTTTATTCTGTGTGCTGTAGTCCTGAGATGCCCGAGACTCAAAAAGAGTTAATTTTGTGTTGTCAGTTTAAAATGCTTCTGATTTTGGCTTCAATGCTTTTCTTTTTAATGTGGTGTTGATCACATCTCTGAGACCAAATTTTTCACTGCTACTTTATCAGGATTAAAATGGGCTTTAATGTTCTTAAACCCATGAAAATGCTGTTTTTGTGTGCTGAAAGGTCACCCGATGATTTATTTTGCTGAACAGCAGCATGTGGTTTTTTATTTTTAACCTTTTTCCTGCTCGTTCTTCCTATCACTGTTTACTGTGTTTCGACAGATGACGAACAGGGACATGGGACTGTATTGTCACGATCATTTCAAACAAAAACTGTGCCAAATGAGAAGGACCGTTTAAACTCACTTTTACATGTCTTAAAAAGCTAAAAAGTTCAGTTTTCAGCAATGCCTTCTGGGGTGATGTATTTTCATGAACTGTTGATGAGTACTTGATGAACAGTATGTATGGAAATTTAGGAAAAAACAGGATGCTCACAAGGGAAATGCTCCCCCATTTCAGAAGAAAGATTAATTGTCTAGCAAATATAGTCCATTCTAGTTAGAAACCACCTTTTTGGATTGTATAGCAAGAGATACATTATTAAAACAGATGAGGTATCCCAGTAATATTTGTGTGATTATTCTTCTGCTTTGTACCACATGAAAGGGATATGTTTGCAAGTTCCTTTTTTGAGCTTCACTGGCATTTCCTTTCCTGGTCTCCACTGGGCAGTCTTGTGTGTGTTTTCCATGCACCTGTGTGAAGCCATGTACACTTTCCCTTCAGAAAGTGCTGCCCCGTCTCAGTTTCTTCTTTGAAAAGACTCTGCAGCCCCCCACCCCTCCCCCCTCTTTCCAGCCTGCTTCAGAGCTCCAGACACAACACCGCTACAAAACCAAGAGTGCAGAAAAAGACCAAAAAACTCTGAAGCTTACTGTCTGATGTCAATGTAATTCTTACACTGCTTACACCGTAATCTCAAGGGCTCTGGCCTTTAAAGTACTACAGAGCGGGCTCTCCTCCTGGCAGCACAGTCACTTTTGTTTGTACGTCTGGCTGACTGGCCACAGAGTTTTCCTCCCCCTGGGTTTCAAAGGCAGTGCACTGAAACCTACCAAACTGATTAACTGAAGTTCACTGCATGAGCACCTGAAACGCAGTTGCATTTAAGCTTGTTGCAGTGAAACACTATCTATCTATCTATCTATCTATCTATCTATCCAGGGCCGTGCACAGACATTTTGGGGGGCATGGTCTGAAGCAAAAAAAAGGGGCACCGTACACCTCCGGGGGGGCACTGATGGGGGCATTTGTAGATAAAAAGGGAAAAAGAGCAGGGAGTCAAGCCCCCCTGGGGTCTATCTGTGCACGTGCCTGTATCTATCTATCTATCTATCTATCTTTCTATCTATCTATCTATCTATCTATCTGTCTATTTATTTATTGTACAAGGCATGTAGTGACAGCAGAACTAAACCCTGTGATCCTGCAGATTCTTTGAAGCCCCTGTCCTGCCTGTGCTCACTGAGCCTGTAATATGAGGGATTAGGAGACTATATAGCAACCTAAGACCAGCACAGACCTGTATTACAGCTTAACCCTGAGCACTGACTCTGTGACTTATACTCCGTTCTCCGAATGTGTTGTCTGTGGAGATGCCGGCCGTTGTCTGTGGTTGTTCTGCTAAGTCTGATGCTTTTGAGATCCCTTCTGTCTAGGTGGCTCAGGAAGGGCTTCGCTGGTCTAAATTATCTGAATGGCTGGGCACTTGTCTTTACACCTGCTTCTGTTTACCTTCACTGGGCAGCGAGGCAGGTTGTGTTGAACACTAACACACACTGACACGTGTACATGTAACACACCGTTCTACGGATGACCTTACATGCACTCACACACACACAGACATGCCACCACACCAGCGCAGCAGTGCGTGATCTCGGAGCAGTGTGCAATGGAGAGAGAGAGCCCCCGTTCTAGAACTCCCCAACACTCGGCTGGAAACTCTGCAGCCTAAGGTTCTGACACCAAGCACAATGAAGGACCCACAGCATAATAACTTGCCTTGCATTATTGGATCCAGTCTGCACCACTTCCGAAACAGTTAACCTGCGAAATGTGAAATATTTCTTCATTGCGTTTCTTGGTGACACACCCACCTGTGCAGTGCTCTGTGACTGTGCGCTGTTATGCCATGTAGTAAATCCAGCCGTGTGACAGAGGGTTTTGAGAGAGAGAGTGTGCGGCAGCAGGTTTCCTTATCGTCCTGCTGAGGGTCCTAAATCATTCGCAGCAGAATTCACTGCCAGTATCTTGTAAGCGCACGCTGACACACTGAGCACTGTGCAGCCTGCCCTGGGGAACCATGCATTAGTACCAGAATAGAGAAGGTAAATGTGAAGAACCTGCCCCACCCAAAAGTTACAAAATCTTGATATGCCTTTGTGCTGCCTGTATTGACTATTTTTAAACCCCTAGAAAGATCCAGGCAGTGCTTTTTTTTAACTGTGATTTTAACAATTGTCCTTAAGCATATCCAAGGAGTTTGGATACAATATCACATTCATTCTTCAGATTGTAGTTATGCCTTTTTATGTAATTATTCCAAAGAATACAAATAACCATTAGTATGACAGCTCACAAGTTTTGCAGTCCAGCCTGTATTGTTTTTGCCATCGTTGGTTCAAAATGCAAGAAGCTCCCACTGACCCCTGCTCCAGTTCTTCACCCCTCTGATGCTCTCCCTCTCATTCTTCTTCCTGTCCTCCAGAGGCCTTCGAGATGGTGCTTCGTCACGCCCGTAACTACACCCTGCTGATGTTGCGAGGGCAGTACCGGGAGCTGGCGGCGGAGGCAGGGGCGCCCGTGGCCGAGCTCTTCTCAGACGTGTCCCTGTACATCCTGGGTTCAGACACCAGCGTGGATGATATGGTCAACTCCTTCTTCGATGCGCTCTTCCCACTGGTGTACCGCCGGCTGCTGAGCCCTGCCGCGGCGACGACGGCGTCAGACAAGTGCATGCAGACGGTCGCTCGGGACTTGTCCGCGTTCGGGCCTGTGCCCAAGCTCATCAAGACTCGCATGTCCCACTGCCTGCTGGCCACCCGCGTCTTCCTGCAGGCGCTTAACCTGGGGATTGAGGTCATCAACACCACCGACCACCTTAAGTTCGGCAAGGATTGCTCACGGGCGCTGCTCCGGCTCTGGTACTGCCCGCACTGTCAGGGCCTGCTGGGCGCCAAGCCATGCCAGGGCTTCTGCTTGGCAGTGATGCAGGGCTGCCTGAGCCAGGTGGCCGAGGTGCAGCCCCACTGGCAGCAGTACATCGAGGGGCTGGGCGTGCTGGCAGCGGGCATGCAGGGGGCGTACGACATGGAGACCGTCCTGCTGAGGCTGTACTCACTGGTCCGGGATGCCCTGCAGCACGTCAACAGGAACCGGGTCCATCTCACCGCAACGGTGAGTGACGCAGCACTCTCACACACGCTCACACACACACGTTCATACATGTTCTCAGACACGCTAAAACACACTCACATGCTCACTCACACTCTCACACACACACATGATCAGACACACTCTCTCACACACAAATGATCAGACAGTCTTATACACATTCACACACACTCTCATGCTCACACACTCAAACACACTTATATTCACACAGTCACATAACAAAGCACATGCATTCACACTAGCTCATACCAGTGTATATATGAACATATACACACACACACACACACACACACACAATATCAGTGCATAACCCTACAACAGATGAAAATGTTAACCAATTAGAAAGTGCTGAATGTTTTGCATTAAGTTGCATTTACCTAAGATCACCCCCCTGTGCCTTCATGCTGGTGTGACACAGGCAGCAACATTATTAACTGGGCAGTATATTATTTCAGCAAGTCTGTGAGATTTCCATCGACCGGGAGTCTGCGGAGAGCGTGTGTTCTTGTGGTTACAGTGTGCAAAGTGTCTCCTGTGCTTGACCGTGTGAATGCATGTGCGTCAGTGTGTGTCCAACAGTGTGGACTCCGCCAGCGTTTGGCTTTAAATATCCAGCGCAGTGTAGGTGCTTGTGTAAAGTGCAGCACTTTGGCAGCTGCACCTCAGAGTGCCCAAGCTGAACAGGCAACAAACCAGAAGAGCATCTCCCAGGTGCTTGGGGGGGTTGTGTACTCTATAGATGTTAGGGGAGTGTGTTACCTTAGCCTGCCCATTTGGGCCCCTGATATAGATGTATACAGACAAGGACTTAGCCACCCTGCAGGTTTCGCCATGCTCGTAACAGCAGGGTCCAGGGTTCAGTGTTCCTCTGCTGCCACCGGAACGGGCGGGTTTTCCTTTTAGTTTTGCTGCCACTGAAACTGCCACACAGTGGTCAGACTTACATGGGGTCTGTGCCCCTGGATTTGGATGTGAACCATGTAGACCTATGCATGTATTCCACAGTGAGTTGAAAAAACTTGTGCATTCATTAAAAATGTATAATTAATGAAGGTTACATAGTCTGAAATTTCATCAGTTTCCCGATGGGAGCAATGCCTCGCTTGAGCTCTGACATTCAGTCCCCCTGTCTCTCTCTCTCTCTCTCTCTCTCTCTCTCTCTCTCTCTGTGTTTAGCCGTATCTTTATTTGGGTCATTGCATTTATAAAGACAAAGGCACGCTTGACGAAACACACTTTGGCTCACCATAGTTGTTCGGAAACAAACTATAAATAGACCTCAGCATAAGGTGCGCTTTGGGGAGCCTGGTTCACTTGCATGTCTGCGTGCCTCCATGGGTGAGGGATTCCACGACATGGAAACAACAGAAGTGCCCTCACAAGAGCACGGGCACGCTGGCTCTGAAGGCTACAGCTGTGCGTGCACAGGCATGTGTCTCTGTATGTGTGTGCAAAGACATGTTTGCGTTTGTGTCTGTGGGGATTGTTGTAAGTGGAGGGGGGAGTTGTTTATCAGCAGTGACATACAGAGAAGTCTAACAATCCACCATTAATGGCAGACCTTGGGGAAATAACTCAGACACCAAATGGAGTCTTTACAAGGAGGTTTTTCCGAAAGTGACTGTGTTTGATCAAGATAGCTTGTTTTTTTGTTGTTGTTGTATTTTTTTGTAACATCATGCAGTAATGTCCAATCCAGCCCTCTACCTCTCTCCCTATCATCTCTCCCTCTCTCTATCCCCTCTCCATCTCTCTATCCTCCCTATCTATCCTTTCCCTCTCTCTGTCTCAATTGTCTCTCTCTCTGAAAAGTCTCTCTCTATCCTCTCTCTCCCTCTCTCTTACACACCTCTCCTCTTCCCTCCCACAGTCTTTCCCCTTTAGCGTGTCTCTGTCTATGTCTCTTCTACTCTTTCATGACAAAACAGAGGCAGGTTTATTCTGATCAAAATCAATGCCTTTTAAAAAATAAATCTGTATAACCGGAGGGTGAGGGGAGCTTATCACACAATTAGACCCAAGGAAACACTTTTACCCCCTGCAGCCCTCCTGTATCATCCTTCCCTCCTGCCCTTTAGTTTTCACTTTTCATTTCTGCTCTCTTCCTGAACATTTCTGCCACTCTGTTCTTGCTTCCTTTCTTTACTTTCTCTCTCTCTCTCTCCCCCCTCACTCTCTGTCTGTCTCTCTTTCTCTCTCCCCCCCACTCTGTCTGTCTCTCTCTCTTCCCCTTATTCACCACTAAGGGAAGCTGCATGATTTATGAAGCACTATTTTTAACAGTTACTGTGCAGAACAGAGAGGAAGGCTTTAAGCTCTGCCTTCAGGGGGAGATAGGAGAGGGGAGGCCGTGGGCTGGAGAGCCTCTCACTGTGCCTGTTCAGCCTGGCCCCAGTAGCTCTCAGGGCTGCAGGCCACTTTATAGACGCACTCAAGCTCACTTAACCACACGGGTGCTTTGTCACCTGTCACTGGGTTCGAGTGTGAGACGCGTGCCAGGGCTGGTAAGAGATCCCCATACGGAGGGCAGCAGCGATGGGAATCAATCGATGGGGATTGATTGGTCATGCCTGTGCAGGGGCTCCAGCATAGCTTTACTCTCCACAAATCGATGGCCCAAAAACCTCCACCCCCACCAGCTCGAACCAAAGATCGAAACAAAGCACAGTGGGTTACCGGCTCATGTCTCTGACTGGCAGAAGGCACTGGGACGAGCATCTCTCTCGGAGGCCAGATGGGAGAGAGTGCAGGGGTGATGCTGCCAGGCTTGGCTGTTCAATACGTCTTCAAGCCAACTTTCAAATCTTGTTTTACTCCCCTTTTTTTCCCCTACATACCATTTGCTCATTTTTTCTGACTAATTATCCATAACTATGTGTCGGAATACATAACAATCTGAGAAGAGTAATTTTTCTTTTTTCCTTCTTTTTCTTTCTTTCTCCTTTTCTTCCTTTCTTTATTTCTCACTGCATTTTTCCCAGTTTTGCATGTCTTATACTTTTACTATTGTTTGTGTGGCAGTAAAGACCACAGGTTACTCTAGAACCCGTACCGGTGTTCTGACACAGCACAAATCTGTCCAGCCGGGCTGACTGAGCTGTGGTACTCGTGCACTCCCTCACTAGTGTCCTGCCTGACGATCAAGAGGGTGGCACCGATCAATACAAGATGTCACAGTGTGATGAGTTGCCTCTGAAAACCGAAAACTTGGCAGGAAAATAATTGCATATTAAAATGATATAGCAAGAAAAGCAAACAAGCAAACATACTAACAAACATTCAACAACAACAACAAAAAAACGTAGCTCCCTGACCCACAGAATATAGTCCCGCGACAGGGACAGTCAATGCTGTCTGACGATGCAGAGCGAGGTTCTGTTTCAATTGTGAGGAATTATTTTGTTTTCCATCCCTGTGCGGCGCCCACGTGTTTAGCTAATAAGATTTCAAATCTCCTCCAGACGCGTGCCAATGCTGGAAAAGAGATCCCCACATGGAGGGCAGCAGCGATGGGGGAATCAATCGATGGGGATTGATTGGTCATGCCTGTGCAGGGGCTCCAGCATCACTTTACTCTCCACAAATCAATGGCCCAAAAACCTCCACCCCCACCAGCTCGAACTGAAGATCGAAAAAAATATATATACGCACACACACATCCTGGAACCTGCTTTTCCTTTTCAGCTTAGCCCGGGGGCAGGAGAGTTCAGTGCACCTTGTACAGCGCAAGAGGAAGTTAATTACTAGTGTGCTTCCCCAGTGTGAGAGGGCGCGTGTCTCCCTTAGATAGGAAGCACATGCTCCTGTGGTCTTCAGTGGAGCCAGTACCTAGAATTAAAGTGGATGCAGCTGGCCAGGGAAGGATGGAAATACTCTCAGTACATCCATTCTGACCCACCTGTGTACTGGCTGTGAAAAGTGAACAACATGGATTTGGATTTGGTACAAGACCTCCAGCCACTGACCCAAAGTTTCCATGGCGTGATCATCATGTTGACGCGTCAAGCTTTTGATTACTGCATGAGACTTTCTTCTTACAGTCCCCTGGCGGAACACAAAGCACCTGACTTGGATCTAAGCACTCTGGAACATCCCCGGTTCCAGAAGCACTGCAAGCAACTGGGTCAGCCCCGGTCTCCTTCAATCAATGTAGAGCTCTGAACAGAACATCTTCCCCACCATCCAGTGTAGTCTTCCGCCTTCTTATCCTGTTGTTTTACACACCTAAAAGAATTCCATCAATACAATTAGTGGTAAAAAGAAAACAGCCTGGGAATATTTTTTTCCTCCAGGTTCCTGTTATCTCATTTTCATGTTTCATCTGAGATCTATAATACAGCATGTGCTCACGAGAAACTGTTCCCAGCACACGTGCTTAGTATAAGCCATCCCTGCTGATTTGGAATATAGATTTCTAAAGCATAATAAAGAGACTCGTTTGCACGGATTTAATTGGATTTATTTGGAGAAATGGAGATGTTCCTCTGGATGTGTTCAGGAGTGGAGTAGCTACTTCTGAGTGGAGTTTTCTTAGCATAGTAACCATACTGTGGCTATTTATTCATGAGCAGACACCCTTACTCAGGGCAACTAACTGTTATCACAACAAGATTTCACAACGTGTAATACAGCAAGTGGAAGTCAACTAAGAGGAAATGCAATGCAGGGGTAGAAGGAAAGGTGTGCAGTGGGGTCACAATAGAGATAATGTTCTTACAATTCAGGCTATTATTATTATAATTAATATTCCTTCCTCTTAGTGAGTACTAGTAAATATTCCAATAGATTAAAGTGAGTTAAGGCAGGTGTTACGACTCCCACTATGTAGTGGTTTATACATACATACATATAAATATGTGTGTGTATGTGTGAATGTGTATTTACGAGATGTTAGGCAACAGGGTTTCAGGTATTACCTCTCCAGAACCAAATGTGTCCTCTGTCATTTTTTTCAGATGAGTTCTGCATTATATCAATGCAGGTGATTTTGAGCTGTGTCTTTTCAGAATAGGTGCCTGAAGATTTCAGCAAAGGGAGGGACTCGATCTGAATTTGCAATAAAACAAACAAAAAAATGAGAACAATTACAATAAATGTAATACCATTTTAGTAGTGGCATTCATTTTCTCAGGGCTTTACAAAACAAAATGTAGAAGACTCACACAGTGTTTTTATGTTTTGTTTTATAAAGTCCTGAGAAAAGGCCTGTCAGATTCCAGCAGGGGCCAGTGCTCCTGTGCCCTCCCCGGCTTCTTTTTGAATAGCTATTGGTTGTTAATAAATGGCTGTCGTGTGTAAAGAGTACAACAACCAATCAGGAAGGTTTTATTTCGTTGGGGCATTAACAATTTACAAAAGCGAATATTAGGTTGAGACGAAAAGGGAGAGTGTGAGTGAGAGGACAGTTTGACAGGGCAGTGAAAAGTCGATTATGAATCGCAATCAACAGGATGTTTTAGAGATTTCCTTTGAAGAAACACTCGCACCTTCTCAAATCAGTAGTGTTTAGTTGTTGCTGTTTCTTCAGAGTTATATTTGTAATATATTACCTTGTTATAGTGTTAAAATATATTTTCATTCAATTGCATTGTTCTGCAAAGTTCATACTTTTTATATACATTCATTTATTAACTAAAACAAACAAAATAATACTAATTGTTCACGTTATGTATTGCTTGTTATTTATTGTTATAAATTATGGTTTAGCTCACAAGTGTTTTTTTTCTTGGTGAAGCATTTTAGCACCTTTTTGCCAAACAACCGTATATTGAGCAAATAAGTGCTGTTTTTTATTTTACCTATTTTTATATATTTGCACTGTAATATTATATAAGGGTCCAGGGAATGTTACACTCATAACTTATTATTCAGACATTAATTTAAAAAATTGCATGTAAATATTTGTATAACACTTTGTTGTTTACACCTCCAACCCCCCACCTTTTGGAGTGTCCTCTTTATTGACAGTTCAGATATGGTAACACTAGCTGGCTCTGGTTCTCTCAACTCATTATCAGTGGAGCAGTAACTTTAGCTAATGGGTTTAAAGGGCCTTCTTAATGTACATTGTTAAAGATGCATTCCAGTGATGTTGGGGGGGGTCTACCCATTCTGTCCAATCAGGCATTTTATTTATGTATTTATTATATTAAGGGGACCCTATTTGTTTACTAATACCATTCCCTCTTGCATTGAACAAATGCTCAGGGACGTGTCCATATTGAAGCACTTTTGAGGCAGTGGAGAAGTTGTCTTTATTGTCTATTGTGTTCATGGCAAGAAGGTATCACTGTTGTCTATTGTGTTAATGTCAATTTTAAAATATTTTGTTCACTAGCAAATGGTAGCAAATGTGGTAAATTTTTGCTGGATTGTTATGAATAGCCCACCGTATCCTTGTAATCTGCTTAAACCTTAGCTTACAAACTGAGTTTTTAAAACCCATTTACAAAAAAAATCTTCCCGGGGGAGCATGCCCCCGGACCCCCTTTGCAGATGTCGGCCCTTCTGTAATAATCATGGCCCCCTTATGGCTCCCTCATTTAAAAAATCCTACAATCGCCCCTGACACACACACAAACTCACCCTCACACTCACACACACAAACAAGCAAATCAGGACATTAACACTCTCCATTATTAAACTAAATAATTAATGCATGCACAGCAATCATTTATTATTCACCCTGCATGCATAATACACCTGAGACTTCCCTATTAAAACAATGCGATCTAATACTTTAATTGCAGGAACGGTATGAAAGATTAGTCCTTTATGTTGAATACTGAGAGCACTTTTGAAGCAGCAGACATAATGCAATACAGTGCATTTCGCTGTGCACCTGTGTGTGTATGTATGTATATATGTATTTGTGAATGTGTGTGCATATGCGTGTGTATGTTAATATATATATTATATATACTGCCCAAATCCCTTACTGTCCCTTCTTAAATATTCCCTCCTTCCATCTGACAGATTGCAGACCTTTAACTGTGCACAAAGTAAAGAATACAATCTGCTCAGGGAAGCATCCCCAGTTCACTTGCTGCACTGTGCCCTGCGGTAAGGAGCCTAGGCAGCCAAGAGTTGGCTGTTCTGGGGAGACGCTCTGCCTCCCCCTGCCATTATCCACAGGGAGACTTGTGCTCAATTTCTCGCCATAGCCCGAAACATGTATATGTACAAGTTTTGATGCATACTAGCTCTGAACTCTTGATAACATTAGTCTGTATATATACACTCACCTAAAGGATTATTAGGAACACCATACTAATACTGTGTTTGACCCCCTTTCGCCTTCAGAACTGCCTTAATTCTACGTGGCATTGATTCAACAAGGTGCTGAAAGCATTCTTTAGAAATGTTGGCCCATATTGATAGGATAGCATCTTGCAGTTGATGGAGATTTGTGGGATGCACATCCAGGGCACGAAGCTCCCGTTCCACCAAATCCCAAAGATGCTCTATTGGGTTGAGATCTGGTGACTGTGGGGGCCAGTTTAGTACAGTGAACTCATTGTCATGTTCAAGAAACCAATTTGAAATGATTCGACCTTTGTGACATGGTGCATTATCCTGCTGGAAGTAGCCATCAGAGGATGGGTACATGGTGGTCATAAAGGGATGGACATGGTCAGAAACAATGCTCAGGTAGGCCGTGGCATTTAAACGATGCCCAATGGGCACTAAGGGGCCTAAAGTGTGCCAAGAAAACATCCCCCACACCATTACACCACCACCACCAGCCTGCACAGTGGTAACAAGGCATGATGGATCCATGTTCTCATTCTGTTTACGCCAAATTCTGACTCTACCATCTGAATGTCTCAACAGAAATCGAGACTCATCAGACCAGGCAACATTTTTCCAGTCTTCAACTGTCCAATTTTGGTGAGCTTGTGCAAATTGTAGCCTCTTTTTCCTATTTGTAGTGGAGATGAGTGGTACCCGGTGGGGTCTTCTGCTGTTGTAGCCCATCCGCCTCAAGGTTGTACGTGTTGTGGCTTCACAAATGCTTTGCTGCATACCTCGGTTGTAACGAGTGGTTATTTCAGTCAAAGTTGCTCTTCTATCAGCTTGAATCAGTCGGCCCATTCTCCTCTGACCTCTAGCATCAACAAGGCATTTTCGCCCACAGGACTGCCGCATACTGGATGTTTTTCCCTTTTCACACCATTCTTTGTAAACCCTAGAAATGGTTGTGTGCGTGAAAATCCCAGTAACTGAGCAGATTGTGAAATACTCAGACCGGCCCGTCTGGCACCAACAACCATGCCACGCTCAAAATTGCTTAAATCACCTTTCTTTCCCATTCAGACACTCAGTTTGGAGTTCAGGAGATTGTCTTGACCAGGACCACACCCCTAAATGCATTGAAGCAACTGCCATGTGATTGGTTGGTTAGATAATTGCATTAATGAGAAATTGAACAGGTGTTCCTAATAATCCTTTAGGTGAGTGTATATGTGTGTAAATGTGTGTGTGTGTGAGTGTGTGTTTTCACGTGCTGGTTTCCTCGTGTGTGGAAGGGCAGAGGCGACTCACACGGTGGGATGTGGGAGCCAGAAGGGAGTGGTTAACCGATTACAATCCAAAGGGCTGAGAGACACTGATAGAAGTGAGGGTGTTTTATGGCTGTCAAACAGCACTGGCTTATCTGTTGATTCTCATGTAAATTTTTGTTTGTCCAGCCCTGGGTGAGATTAATACTCTCTTAATGAGCTGTTTCCTTGCAGATTACAGTCACACGAGGGGGGTCGCAGTCTTTCCAGCAGCTCGACCCCTGGGGCTCTCTCTTTACAAGCACACGAAATATCGCACTAATCTGTGCACCTCCGGGTGAGCAGGGAACCGTGTATCTGTGCAGCAGACAAGAGCACAGAATAATGAAGGCTCCTTAAATTGTTTATCAAGCTCTGTTATTTTGTTATCTCTCTCTTCTTTTTTTTCTACCTTCTCCTCCTCTCATATTTTAGAAAAATGCTGATCACAGTGAACTGATGGTAGCTTAAGGTTAATCAAGCCAGGAGTTGCTTCCCCTGACAGGCAAGCTCTTGTCATGTGATCTCTGTTGGAATGTGCGGCACTGTCCTGGTGTTCTAATTGCACACTGGCTTCTCTCTTTGGACTCCCTGGTTCCTCTGCATGAGAGTGAAATTTCCACCCTGTAATTTTGAATAGCTATCTGTGATGTGTTTATTAATAGCAGTGACTCTTCCCTCTGGGACTGCAGTGAGGCCTTACCAATCGTCTGCCAAGGGATATAAATCCACAGCTCATAGGATTCTTAATGTATCAGTAAGGTGGGCCCAGTTTACCCACTCCAGGGTGATTGCTGGAGTTACGCATCAGGAAGGGGCTGCAACCTGGGCTGGTCACTAGACACACCATGTTTGTGTCATAAAGCGTGAAAATGCCCTGGAAATTGTCCCCTGCACAAGGAAAAATGTGGAAGAAAATAACCACAGGGCTCCCTCAGAGGTGTTACTGAGCACCAGTAGAGGAGTCTTTGAAGTCTCCAGGGGTCCTGCGGTGTGGGGTCCATACACAAAGTCTGCAGAGTAGCTGCCTGTGTTGTGCGCAGTTTTAAATACTGATGCCCTGGCAAATGTTTATAAACCATTAAATATTTTGTGAATGTATAAAAGCATGACAACTGCCAAAACACTGTAGAAAACATTTAAGTAATAATAATAATAATAATAATAATAATAAAGTATTTATTATTAGACAATGCATGAGTGACAGTGTGGCTGGCTGTCATCTGCAGTTGCCAATTCTGAAACAAGCTTATTAAACTGCTCTGGTCAGGAAAACTTAAAAAAAATACTACAATATGTAAATGGCCTGAATAATAATTGCTAATGCGATAAACTGAAGTTTGTTGGACTGTTTTGGCTCCCTGGTACTGTGAAAACAGTGGCATTCAAAACTGTTTGTTGTAAATGGGCTGAGTGTGGTTGAGAGCTCATTCACTCTTCCCCCATACTGTCTGCTCCACACTGGACTCCCATCACTGCTGGTTCAGCCCACACAGATTTTCTGCACCTTGTCCCAGGACCCTGCAGCCTCACTGAGAACGTGTATGTATGTGTACTGTAAGTATTGGTAGTACGACCCAGTTAGAAAAGTGTGTGTGTGTGTGTGAGTGAATGTGTGTGTCTGAGTTTTTGTGTGTGTGTCACTGAGTTTGTGTGCGTGTGTGCATGTGCATGTGTGAGTGAGTTGCCGCAGTCGGGGACGTGGCTCTTGTTGCCCCAGTGCCGCAGACTGCTGACTGACAGGCTGTCTCTCGTCTCACTGTCTCGGGCCCGCGGAGCTCCTCTCCCTCCCAGCAGGAGCAGCGCGGCGGACGTGGTCGCCCAGAGCCTCGTCTTTTTAATTGTTTTATCTCTAGCAGGTGATTAATTCCCACCCAGCCCATTCCCTTGCCGACGTAAACCATATTAAAGCGTCGCATAATGTAATTTAATGGGAATGCGCTGCTAGATGAAACATCGCTGACAGGGAGGCAGGAGCTGCTGGCTGGAGCTGGGGGAGGCTGTGTGACCTATAGTTAAGAACTGAGAGTGGGGGCTCTGGTGGGGTGGGCAGTGTGGATGGTGGTTATAGTGGGTGGGGGGGAGAGTAATGCTCAGAGGCTCAGGCTGAGGAAGGTAATGCTGTCCTAGTTCTCAATGATAAGGTGCCAGCAGGCAGGCTGTGTCTCTATGGGGTTTAAGATAAGAACCTGAATGAGAGGTGGTGCGGCGCTACTGAGCGACGGGATCGGAGGCCCAGGCAGGGAGGCAGCAAAGCCAGGCTGTCTGTGGGGTGGTTATGTCCGCTGTGGGCACTGCTGCTGTCAGAGGCTCTGTAAATGTGTGCTGCAAACCTGTCCTCTGGTGTGTTATTGGTCACAGACGAGGCACTGACGGGGAGGTGGGGGGTGGGGGGTGTGGGGTGCTGGTGCCCCATGTGGATAGAGTTGATTAAGTGAGAGGGTGGCAGGCTGTTCCTCTGCTGGGAGCTGGAGGTGGGAGAGCAGAACCCCCCTACTGGGAATGCAGCCATCTTATCTCAAAATAAACTAACACGAAGTGCAGCAGAAGGGATTTGTCTACAGTCACCATCACAAATTGCACAAGGTTAACAAATCTACAATACAAGACTCACTTGAAATATGTGTCTTCTTTATTTATTTATTTATTTGTTTGTTTTTCTCAGAAGACACACCTTCTCAATATCTCCATTAGTTTCCCTGGGAAAAACACAGCTGTATGCAGGGAGTTGGAGTGGGGGCAGACTTTGAACGTTTTGGATTGTCTTTGAATAATAATAACAACTGAAACCTTTAACTACATTGAAAACAGGTCGCTTGAGAAGATAAACTATTATTTAACAACACATTAACGACTACCAACGACAATCATAATCATAATAATAACAGTAATAATAATAGTGTAGTAATAATAATTAGTAAAATGATGATGCATCTGTTATGCATCCACTGTGCTGTATTGTCACAGTGTGTGTCAGTCTGCTCATGTCTCAGCATTGACAAACGGGTGCAGGCAGCGGGGCAGCCTATGGGGACAGCAGCCTGTCTCTGCCCTCCCTAACACTGACGCCCTGTAGCAGTCTCTAATCCCTAATGAAGATGTTGAGCACAGCCAATTTGCTTTATTACCTTTAATCAGTATTCAGTTGGGATGGCAATACAGTATTCACTTAGGAGAGCAATACAATTAGTTGTTAGTGGTATGGCAGATTTAAGTCTGTAATCAATCCCCAGGGAAATTAAAATGGCAAATCATTAACCACAAGCTAAACATTACCGTGTATTTGCATTTTTATTGCACCTGGAGAGAGAGGCCGATTGTGCACGGCAGTGTCTCTCAGACACAGGGTTACATCCCGCTGGCCTGAATCTCCGTTATGGTTTTGTTTAAAAAGTTCTTCATACACATTTTCGATAAAATGAACAAACAACAATGAAACAATTAAGTAGTCTGGTGAGAGTCATGGCCATAATAACAACAATAGTAAAAATAATTATTATACAATATGAAAATCACTCCTCACTCAGCTTTTGTGCTAGACAGATTACATTTTGTACAGTAATTCTGCTTCATACACAGTATGGTTCAAATGCCAAATAACACCACAGTAAAACTGATCACAGTCCCTGAGAAATGAGCACCTTGCTTTGTGTGTAGTATGATTGCAGTTGTAGTTGCACCATTATAGTGTAGTACACTACAGTACATTATAATACAGTACAGGATATTAAAGAACAACATAGTATAGCATTTTACAGTACAGTGCATCACAGTATAATACCGCGCTTCGTAGCACAATTCAGTGTCTTACAGTACAGTGTAACAGTAAAGTGTAGACAGTTATGGCAAAAACACAGTAAAAGGTAGCGTGGTGTACCGTGGTATAAACACAGTGAAGAGTTGCAGAAAATAGCACAAGACTTGTGGTGTGTGGTAGAAGGTTGATTCTTTATTCTGGCAGCTGCAGGGGAGCCTGACCTGAGAAGTTTCCTCAGACAGTCTCCACATTTCTAAGTTACATTTGGTATTTTATGTTTTGTGTACAAGACAGAGAAGACAGTTCTTTCCTTCTTGATTGGTGCAAACAAGCTTACTAAGCAAACTGTAACTAAATTAACAAGAGACATTTAAATTACTTACTACATAGACTTTATGAATTAATTACCTCTTGGTCAAGGATGCCAACACAGCAAGTATTGTTAAACAACACGATGCAGGGCAACAACAGAATGCAGAGCCATAAGATAAGCTATAACTATATTTAAAATGATAGAAATAACCTATACAGTTGAGAAGGCTGTGTCAGCCATTGCCAGCTCCAAAGAGTAACAGAGAAACAGAGTCAGCTTTAAAACTCTCGAAATGTAAAATTCTTCACACTGTAGTGTGTCCAGTGCTGGACTGTGAAAGCACTACGTCTGCTTGATATTCTATAGTAACTAGAACAGTCTGTATTGCAATGATACAGCTACTAACCTACTTACATTTACAGACTGTTACTGATGCATACCACTCCTGACCTAAATCCTTCTACTACTACTTTGATTACCAATTTAACCTGCATACTGCCATAAAAATAATGCATACCCAGTAATATATCATGCAAAACATTCTGTCACCAGAAAGATGCTTTAATTTCTAGTTATATTCATTGTTGTTACCAAGTTACTCTGTTTGTAACAGCCCGCTGCAGGTGTTGTTTCACAGTGCTGAAGTAGGACACTCCTGTGCCTTGGTTCCACTGGCTTAAGCGTCCGTGCCGTGCCATCCCGTGCCGTCCCAGAGCTTTTTGTAAAACTAGGCAATTGTAGCAAGTCTGTCCCCTGTTGTGGGAGGAGTAGAGCGATTGTGGGTTTGTTTTGTGTTTTGTTTTAAAAACAGACAGAAAACAACACTACGAGCGATAAAGCCTAATGTGGAAAGGACTTTTGTGTCTATTTTATTCTTTATGCTTTACATCATTGGAGACAACGTAATAAATACACGTTTCTGTTAAGAGATATTAGGAAGAGCTAAACGTGTATATTCAGACAAGCATAATGTGCAATAAAAATAGATATTTGCTATTTATTATTATTGTTATTGTTATTTTTGTAATCATCATCATGTGCTAGTATATATGTATTTTAAATGGCACAGCTTGACTCCCTTAACTTATTACTCTTACTACAGATTTGTAACTGCAAATTACATTTTTTGCCATATTATTTATAATTTACTTAGCAGACGTCCTTGTCCAGGGTAAATTACAGTTGAAAAAAATTACACATGTTTCATGATGAATCATACAGTAACAGCAGCTACAATATAGCAGGTTAATTTAACTAAAGTGTGCATGTCACAGTCATGGCATTTATGGACTTATGGACGCATTTATTAAACCAGTCCTTAATGTTCTAGAGGGAAACCCAGATCTGCTGTATTTATTTATTCATTCATTTAAATGGGCACGTTATCTAAATCGTGTTCGCCTTCATACTGCTTGTCTCTGCAGATTGTCCTGCACACCATGCACAAAACGACAGCTTGAAACACCGTCCAGTTGTTCATCAAATATTAATAAAATCGGCTTCTACCGATCCGATTATTATCCTCCAGTTTATTAGTCAGGGCACTGCACCGGTCCTGTGAAATCCAAGTTTTTAACACACTTGAATATTAACTGTACACAGTAATTGTTTCTCTATGTGGATTTCACTCCATGCTGCTAATAAAAGTGTAATTTCTTTGTGATCTCACACGGCACTTGAGATTATATCTTCCCGACATAATGTATCTGATCTCTTCCCTGTTTGTCTCAAATCCAGCACACATCTCTCTTCTGAAAGAGAATGATTTCCTCAGTGGGTGACGGACACTTACGGCACGTCTGGCAGCAGATAGTTAACCGACCACAAAACCTGGACGGGTCCGGACGCTTAAGCCAGTGGAAACACCTGTTAAAGCGTCCCGGGCCCCAGAGAAATGGAGATTTTAGTGACATAATCCGCTCTCTCCAGCGCAGAAACCAGACACACAGCCAGGGGGCAGCACGATATCTCATCTCTGCATAAACAACACTCAATTTTTACCATTCAGCTGTTTATATAAAATATAGTCAATTAATTTTTATGAGCTGAGCACGCCGTCCCAGTCTCTCAGAGCTCCCTATTACCCCGTGTGCTGAGTGGTTCTATTGCAGCGTCGGGATGAATTTTGATATCGCCCCAAACACATTAACCTCCTTATCGCCACAGTTTATTTCCACTGTGCATATTACTGCATCAATAAATTCTCTGTGTGGACAAAAAAACAAAAAAAACAACTCTTAATAAGTTTTAATTTGTGTCGGAGCCTTTCTCTCTATGAACGCACTTTCAGATAACGACTGCAGACAGAACCACTCATAGAGACAAGAACAAAAGAAAGGCTACCAAGAGCCCCACAGGCAGGCAGGCAGGCAGTCTCTCTGCTTCTCAGGTGCTTCCATGGATGAAAGGGCTGTGTCAGCGTGGGCCTCATTGCACTCTGCCTGCATCTGTTTTCATGCATCTTTTCTGTTCCTGTATGTGTTTTTGATAGTCAGGTGAGGACACTGAGCCAGTTTACAGTCTGGATTCTGATTCCTGTTTCTCTCTCCCTCTTTCTCCTCCTCTCTTGCCTCACTTCCCCACTCTCTTTCTACCTCCCCGTCTCTGCTCTCCAGGTCAGAGATGTGTGTGCTCACTCCTCACAGAGGCTGGTTCGCTCGGCAGCCCCCCCTGACCGGGCTCTCCTGGACCAGAGGGCAAGGAAGACCTTTGACCCTGAGGAAACTCTGACAGGCCGCAGGAAGTATGGGGAGCCACACTGCACACACCACCCTCCACACAATGACATTACCATAAACTCTTTTGTATCCTTTGAACAGTGAATGACCATGGCCTGATGTAATAAAGACAAATAAGAATAATGCTAGTTGACAAAATAACAACCTTAACTGATGCCTGAGTAATTAGGTATTGATATATACAATATAATAAATATATATGTGACACCTCTAGTTCATGGTTATCAACAAATCAAATTACAGGGTAACCACTCCATAAGAACACAGTTGGTATGATATTCTCAGGGCGGGGAAGGGGCGATGGAGTGATAACAGCCTGACTTAATTTCTATCTCTTCATGAAGAGGCTCGTTAATTTTTAGTGAAAGATTCCAGCTGAGCTGACATTGGGCTGACTTTTCCACTTCCCCGTTGAGCGATGCCTTTAGCAGTGAGAAGGTGCTGCAGTTTAAAGGACTCGCAGTCCGCAGCTAAATGTCAATTAGAAATAAAAGAAAAACGAAAGGATTTAATGACCCCTGATGAATTAAATTCATCAAGCCTCCCCATTACAGCTCAGTGGAAATTAGAAACCCACGTTACTCAATAATTCACCATAGGAGTTACTCATGTCCCATTGGCCTGTCCATATAAATCTGACGTAAATGAGAGAGATCAGAGCTGGGGCGCTGCTTTATGTCGGCTGTGTCTCGTGGTCCTAGAACTTTGCAGCGGAGGGCGGGCAGAGGTTTAGAACCCTGGAGATGCCGCTAAGAGTTCCTTTGCATTGGCCATTCTGTGTGAGAGGCCGACTCCCCGCTTTGAACACTGCAAGTGTGTGCAAGTGGCCAGACATTTCTGTTCTTGTCTTCCACAGGCAGTTCATCGCCAGCCTGCGAGGATTCAGCAGCTTCTACAGCCACCTGCCAGAGGCGCTGTGCAGCCGTGAGTCTGCCGTGCAGAACGGCTCCCTCTGCTGGAACGGACAGGAAATCGCAGACAGGTATAGAAAACGGCCGTTACAGAGGTGCTCTGAAATCAGTGCATTATTATATGTTATTAGATTATGAATAATTTTCTATTTAAATACACATAAAAATAATATATAATTCTAAATTAATACACCTTGGAAATAAATAAACACACTCACTCATTCACACTCACCCACACACACACACTCTGTGATAGGATACATATGTTTCCAAAAGTAAAGGAAAAACATCAAAGAAAGACATTACACTTCAAAACATCCACAAATAATCAAGGCATTTTCCAGCTAGTGACTGGACTAGGAAGTTAAGTGCTTTGTTTCCATTGACTACGGGGGAAAAAAATGCAAGATTGCAGCTCTATAAGACATCGTTTAGAAACGGTGCAACAAAAGTGACCGATGGTTTGCAAGTGGAAAAAAAAAACAAGAGGCTGAAGGCTTTTCGGGAGCTGGAAATTATTAATGGGGGAAACCACGACTCCCTAGGCTTAGTTAATTGTGGTTTAGATTTGGCAATATTTAACTTCTTCCTTTGCTGTCCTTGTGCATATTTCTTACCCCCCCCTTGGTACAGCGTGAGGAAAGCCGTAGCCCTACATTGGCAAGGTGAACTTGAAGGCGATGAATTCAGGCAGTGTAATAATTTACCCCCTCTGTGCATGGACAGTTTTTTGGGGGGATTGCAGTATGGGGGGGTGGGGTGGGGGTACCCTGGGGGGTTAATTAGCAGCTCTGGGAGAGTGCGTTACCCCAAGCAGACAGCTTTCAATGTCAGCAGAGGCACCGAGACGAGAGGAAGCCGCAGAAATAATATCAGAGTGGCTGATGTAGCGTGAGCATGGTGTAAGAGTCCTCTCCACTCCAACACACTCCGCCTCCTGAACAGCAGGGAGGGTGCTTCCATGCATGGTGGTCCAGCCCCCCACTGCTGGAATGGGAGCATTGGATATGTAAATGATCTTGTATAAACACATAGAGCACACACACACACACATATGTATACACACGTAGTTTTCCTTGAAGCATGAGCCAGATACGGGGTAATTGCCACCTGCGCTCAGTAGGAGGTGAGTCATCTGTACATTAAACCTCCACCTCTCCGGCAGCTGAGGAGCTAGTGTGATGTACCTGAAGCCGGGCTGTGTGTTACACTCCTGGACAGGTGTGTTTTGTCATGGCTCTGTCAGATCTGGGCCCCTCCGCAGAGTGAAGTAGCAGGAGCTGCTGGGTGACTCCTCTGGACCAGACCCGCCTGTCAGCTTTTGTCGGTGTTTGATTCCTAAAGCAATAATACCAACAACGTGGTTCCACTGAGAAAATCTGGTACAGTAACAGAAACTGTAGTCGGGGAGGAGAGGCATTCACAAATTGCCCTGATAAAGGGCCTATGTTTCCCTCCCTCTCGCTTATTATTTGTATTATTATTATCAAGTTATCGTCAAGGCAGCCAACAGTCACTCATGTTCTAGCACTCTACATACGCACAACATCAAATATGATGAGTAGCAGCATCGCATAGGAAAAAAAGTTGTATGCAACTGGCCACAGGCCTGCTAGACGTGCAGAGATGGCCTCTTCGCATTAATTAACTTCCCGTGTGGCGCACTGCTGTTGGCGTGTAGGGTCTGTGTGGTTTGGGAGCCTGGAGCTCCTGCGCCGCCTGTTTCTACCCACTGCACACGCCTGTGGGCACAGTCCCACGCGGCCCAGTCTGTGACGGGAGCCGGGTGCGCTCAGAGAAAATGATTTTCAGTCAAGGTGACCCCCAGAAACAGTGATATCTCATGGCCCTTACAGCTATTCTACTTTCAAAGGAGGCTTGGGGGGGGGGGGGCGGTAATACCTTACCCTTTGAGACATTGATAGCATCTCAGACTCTGCCTTTGATCTTGGGAGAGATCGCTCCATCTCTGCTGCTGCACTCAGGTCTGGAGGTGACCAGGGATGCCAGCTGGGAGAGGGCAGGTCAGGCCCTACGACCATTAGGTGTTGATGGATGGTTGCTTACGTGTGAAATTGATGAAGAAATTAATAAGCAGGAAAAAAAGCAAAAACTTTAACATTGTTTCTCCCCTTGAAGGTGAAAAGCCTGAAAATAAAAAAAGCATTTAATGAATAAACAATTGCAATGGAAATCAGTTTGTAATTATTATGTTTAATCAGATCAAGTGAAAAATATCAGCAGGAAACTGATTTTCAAAATTAGCTTCCCACTTACCTGATTTGAATAACAACAAGACTACACAGCTGGCGTTTTCTTTTCATTTTTGTAAGTCAAAGTGGGCATTACAGGAGCGCCACATTTATGCTCATTATGGGTGTTTGTATCAAGACATTTTTTTTTTTTTTTAATTGAAAGCAATTACGAATACAGGAGCTCTGAATGTACCCTCGGGGCTCCAGTGCACTTGAATAAGTTGCAGTAGTTTAATACAGTGAGACACAGTCACCTTATGTCAGTGTGTCAGCAAGCCAGTTGGCCCTAACAAACAGGTTTAGAAACAATACATTAATAACAATAATAATTCATCCACTCATCAATTTCCAATTACCACTTCATCCAGTACAGGGCCACTGTGAGCTGGAGCCTAACCCAGCAGACACAGGGTGCAAGACAGGCTACACCTGGGACAGGACACAATAATAATAACAACAATAATAATATGAATAATGTGAAAAGTACTTTCAAGTCAAGCACCTATCTCTTTAAAAGCTGTTCTTATTTCAAAGTAAAGTTTTTCATGATTCATTAAAGTGCTGCTATTTTATTCCCTCCAATTTCCCGCAGGAGGGTAAACCACCGAAGGAATGGAACGATTGCTGATTTAATGAAAAAATTCCAGATTTTTTTTTTTTCCTTCTTCTTTTCTTTATACTTCTGTTCAACTGTAGTCTAAAAATAGAATGAGGGGAGGAGGTTTCATAATCATACTGTTGGATGACTGAATCCCCAAAACCGCCCACTAATATGATTTGAATGTAATCGTGTTTAATATCAACCCAAATTAGTCCTTGGCAAACCTTGACTAAAGGCTGAAAGTTGAGTCTTGTGTTATTGGTTTTTACTGTGCTACAGGGACAGGCTGTAAATCAGGCCAAGCTAGCAACACATATTTCTTCACTTCCCCACCTAAAATATGAGTCCAACACATAGCAGTATTTTATTCAAATGGTAACGCCAGCCTGTCCTTTTGCAATCCTGTCTTAAAAGGGCACTCGCAGGCCTGCCTACTGCAGCACGCCAACCTACTGCATACATTGCAGCCCTGCACCCGGGGAGCCCCATATATAAGCCTTAATAGGTGGATTTAAGTGATCAGATGGTGGAGACCAGGGAAACAGGTTAACTTAGTTGTTAGGCTGGGGATCCCAGGTGGCCTGTTTGTTTGTTTGTTCGTTTGTTTTGTTTTTTTCAAAGGTAATTACCTAATTGGCTTACTAATTTGCTAATTAGAACTGTTGCAGAGTTCAAGTTGGTCATGAAAAAGATTTGTTGCTTTAAAAAGCTCTTGGAAAATGTTTGAGGCGTTGGAAAGGATTGCATACCACAAAAAAAAGAAAAAGAAAATCTGATTTTTTAAGTGTTCCACTGATTAAACATTGCAGACCCCTCTGGCCAGGAAACCAAGGGACAGCCCTAGGCCTGCGACTTGGGGAGTCCTGGCTTGGACACTCCTATAGCCTCAGCCCACACCCGGCGCCCTGCTGTCTGTGATGAGGTGGTCGTGATTGGGTGCTGAATCCCCTGAGGAATGCTAAGATACAATGGAACAGGGGGAGGAGAGCCAGAGAGCCGCTCTCCTCACAGCACTCCACAGAATGTTCAAAAAAGCCCTTGAAAAGGAGCAGGTATGGGAGGCATGTGTGTGCCTGCCTATCCCAGCGCAAAGCCCTGTTGTAGCTGAGGCCTATGATGTACGGGATGAACGTCCTCATTAAACAAAGCCCTGTTTCAGCTTTCTTTTGCTCTCTCTCTGTCTCTCTCTCGCAGCATATACTTTCTTCACTCCGGAAGAGAGATTGCGAGTGCTAATATTATATCAACAAACATTCCAGAGGATTACACTAATTACAGCCCTTCGCCACCGCACGCTGTCATAGTGGGTGAAATAAAAAATAAAATAAAAACGTTTAAAAAGTCGAAAATGTCTCTGCACTTTGTGATTGGCCCCAGCTGGGCGTGTGAGGGTTGTCTGAGGGTTTGGAGAGAAAACACATATTTATTTGGTGATGACATCTGCAAAACTCCTGACAAATAATGCCTTCATTTACTTTGATTTGAAAGAGCATTGAATTATAATTTATATAGTACAATGCTTTAATTATAGTATTGTATAGTGCCTGTGGTGTACTCTTGTTAACCTTATAAACTGGGTTGGATTCTTCTTCTTCTCCTTCTTCTTCAACATCACAAGGGATTGCAACATCACTGCACTTGGCCCCCTCCTCTCTGTGGCTGTCCTTCTTTGGGATGCCTGGAGATGGTGCTCTTGTAGTGAGGAGTAGAGAAAACACATGATACACAGGAAATGGGAGTTATGAGGGTTGTGCTCACACAGCCTCTACCGGGGCATTGTAGAGAGAAAAGAAGAGGCCCCTCACCTTACACAACAATCGCGTTTTGTTTATACAGAGTTCCAAAACACATTCCACCCAAAATCCATGTAATTCATTGGAATGGCAGGTCTGGCTATTTACCATACCTGCCACAGGAATCTGAAGAATTATCATGGATGTGTTTTATTAGGGGGATTTTCCCTCTCTCTTTTCCCTCCCTCTCTTCCTCTCTCTGTCACCTTCTCTTTCTTCAGTGCCCCTTCTCTCTATCTTCCTTCACACGCTTACTTTCTTTTACCCTCTCTCTCTCTGTGCCACCCAGGTTCCCCTCTGCAGGAGCGAAACGGGTCCAGCCCCAGAACCCAGACTCCAAGAACAAAGCGCCAGAGCCAGTAATCAGCCAGATCATCGACAAACTGAAGCACATTAACCAGGTGGGCAGGACGGGCAGTGCATGTCAGTAGCTTCGAGGGCAGGTCCCCGCGATAGGGCCAAGCCGCAGCCACTGAGCCTCTGCAAACAGCAGACAGATAACACACCAGCGTGACAGAGCACGTGGCTAAGAAACAGACTACCTTAAATTACGCACACACATGCACACACAAGCAAATGCTGCTGCCTAAACATGATAGGTCAGCCTTTACGTTACAGTAGGAATGTATGTTTTTAACACACCTGTATCTCCAGCTAGGGAAAATCAGGGGAGTATCAGTCAGCCAAAGCCATGATGCGAAAACAGGAGGTAATTCTTTGCATAGGTTTGGCAAAACACTTTTGTATCAGTGAGGCAGTGGGAGCAGATATAGTCCATATGGAAAGAGTTGTATCTCTGTTATATTTATTCAGATGCATTTGTTTTGTTTTGTTAGGTGTTTAGTGGTTATTTTTTCGTTTTGCTCTCAGCCGTTTTTTTTTTTCTCCATATCTGCGCCGCGTGTGAATTTCGGATCTTGAGATTACCTCGGTTACCTACAGCAAGCCTGATCAAACCAAAGACAAATGAGAGAGAGAGGGAGAGGCTGCTTGCATTGTTTTATAAGCCTGATCCTGAGCTCAGGCTGTTATGGCTCTTGTTCTGTGTGCCAGTTTTTCTGTCTTTTACTCTTCCAGTAGTGATTAAGATTTCACGCTAGAGCTGCGCGCTTTGAAGATGGAGGTCCAGATCGCTGTATTTTCATTATGAGTCAGAGGGCTGGCAAGAATGATGGGCAGCTTTCTTTCTTAAGCAACAGGTGTGAAAAACCAGAGCAGGGGAAAAAAACAAAACAATCTCTTTAAACTTCACACCGGCCTTCGTCAGTGTTCTACAAATCTTGACTTCCCTTTCTAATCACAATTTATTTTTGTTTGGTGTTATTTATTGATTCTCCCCCGTTTCCGCTCAGGTCAAACCTGCATTCCCATGCCTTTCAAGAAAACTCCCTAGAAGGGCGATAGGCCTTGCTTGCTGTGCTGGTGCTGCCAGGCTGGACCTCCTGGACTTTGCCGCACCTGAGTTGCCAATAATTTTACCAAACCATCTGCCGAAGTGAATCAGTTAAGATACATCGGTCGATAGCTAATGGGAATTTAATGAAATGCTTTCCACACCTGCAGGCCCAGGGTTGTACACCCCTGCAGTAAAACATTTAATATAACACTCAGCTCACCAAATCTAACCCTGTGTATTATGGTCTTTTGCTGGAAGGCCAACAGAAAGACTGATGCCAGAGTTTGTCCTGTGTGTTTTTTAAGATGATTTATACATCACTTGATTTAAAAATGATTTGTGATTCTCCCGTCCTTCTCATCTGTAATTAATTCTAGACTTTGTATAAAAAGGTGCGTTGTGAAACATTACACAAGATATTATTATAGCCCTGTGTTGAACAATAGCACATTTTAACCATAAATGCATAAATGCATAAATACTTACATACTCATACGCATAGATACATATATACTTACATACATGAATCTACACTTGTAAAATTGAATTACCCTGTGGTGAAGTGTGGAAAAGACAGCTGCAGAAGTCTTGAAACATAAATTAAGAAAAGGGAGCATGTCATAGACTTAATAAAACACACTGAACATAAAACAACAAATGCAATTCTCTTATATACCCCAGAGATGACCAATTTGCTGGAAACCTGTCAAGACTTTCTCTTCTTAAAAACAGCAAACATTGAAATAGGATCTGAAGTTTTAGCACTAAAGCCTTGCCCCCCCAACACACACTACGTATTTGGGAACCGTTTGGGGGATTTTCAGTAATTTTCTTAATTAACTTCATTGCATTACCTCATTCGGGTTGACCTTTGCCTAAGAAGAAAGCATCAGACGTTCTGCCTCTCCCTGTGTTTGGGCACATTAGGGAATAGAAGAAAACAAACAAACCAACCAAAACAGGCTCTAATGTTTGCTGCCATGCTGCTAATATTGATTGCATATAGGAAGAGATGCAGATGACAAGCTTGTGTAGGAATGTGAAACTTGATGACTGGGACCTTTGTGCACGACAGTTACGCTGTGGTTTCATCTTCTGTGAAATGGGAACATTTTTGTCAGGGCTCCATGGTGGGGTGTTTTTGTTATTGTTTTATTTGTTTGTTTGCTTTTTATTTAATTACTATATATTATATATATTAAATATTGCCTTGAATTGTATTGCTCTGTGTTCTCAGAGTCATCAGCAGTGTGCAGCTCAGTGGATAGGTTTTATGCTCTACAGAGGCAGATGGCAGTGATAAGATCTCAGACAGACGATCTGCTCACGCTCTCTTTCTCACGCAGTATCATACCCACACTTATCAAGCTATCAGAGGCTGTGTCTGTCCTTGCCATCCAGGGTGTTGATTTAAAGCAGGGCTCTGCCCAGACAGGCACCTGACAGCCTCTCTGCAAGTTGTCTTGCTCCAACTCATCTCACTGATTTGTCGGTGATATCTTTCAGGTTGCCCGGGAATGTCCTGTCCTGTCCAATTCCACCTGCTGTGAGAGTAGAAAGCGTCTCCGCAGCGTTCTCCCCAGCCCCCGTGTTGAGCTCTGCAGTGCTTGCTACGGTGTTCGGGGGAGAGAAAATTAGATGGGTTGTGTGAAAAATAAAAAAAACAGAAAATAGGTGTTAGAGGGCACCGTGGTTCTGTTCTGGGTAGAGACAGTGGAGAGGGAGGCTGTAGAAAAAACCTTTAACCTAACACAGTCAAAGTCTGGGGTCAGGAATCTGCACTAAACACAGTTTGTGTTCATTACCCAAACTTTGGAGAGACAGGGCGCACACAGAGGGCTGTCCTCAACATGTTTGCATTTGTAGGCTAGTGTCAAAAAGTGTCATAACTGAATAGGGCAAGCTTCAAGGCTGAAGTCTTGTTGTTCTTTTAGATTTGTCTGCAGCTCTGTGTTTTTTTAGGAATAGATCAGAAACTGTTTACCACAGCAACAATGTAAGAGCGGACCCAGGTTCTCTGGTCAGTTGATTGGATTGTTTATATTTTGGGAGCATTAGGAATATTCCACCTGAAAAGGACACAGTGAGCACCAGAGTTTAAGCAAGGGAGTTTTGTGGTCCTGCACATCTTACTGGATGCGTCCCTTGGCTCCCAGACACAGTAGCTTCCTCGCCATTCAGGAATATAAATGCATACGCAAACAAGTAACAACAAACTCTTTTAGTTAGTTAGTTATTTTGTATTATCATTCTGTCCCAAGCAGCTGCAAAATCACAGATGGGCAACTGATGATAGTACAATGAAGGCCTGCTATCAGTTTAACCTGAACCCCCATCCCCCCACTCCCATCCTCCTGACCATGTGGCATTCCTGTGAAATGTGGATTAAACGCTACTTGGATGGATGAGGTCCTTTCAAGTCTATTAAATATCACTTTACCCGGCCTGCTCTTACAAGCCTGCCTTTGACCGCTCTCTGTGGGGTAATCCTATAGCCCAGGGGCCAGGCCTGTGTGAGGGTCCCAAGGGGGAGACAGGGTCTTTGTGCAGGGCAGGACAGTCTGTGTATTCACCAGCTGCGAGGAATGCAGACCTGCAACCCCCCCACCCCCACCCCCGTACCTCAGCATCAACACACATAGCCCCCGTTTCCCCCGTGACCTTTTTCTCTACATTATTACAGCCCAAATGCCGAAGTTGCAATGACCAGCGTCAAGAGAGTGTAAAGAGACCAATTATGCACTCCCAGGCAAATACTTGGAAATTGAACACCAGTTCTGCCGAAACCTCTTTTAAAATGCATGCCGTCCTTTACAGGGCCATATTGCAGAGCTGAGGGGTTTGAAAATGTATGTTTATGTAATGCTTAGCCAGCACCTCCTCATCCACCCTGGAACATGAATGCAGCACCATGTCCATAAAGCACACACCCCAGCTCTTTCCAGCAGCAGTGGCTGGGTGGGCCGACGTACAGTGCGACAGACCAGAATTACTTTTCATTTTCTAATGGGAAGTTCCCATCTTTAGAGTTAAAAAAAGCAAAATACCAGAGCCTCAGTGTGCTGCAAACCAACTAGTTTCTGCAAAACTATATTTATATATATATATAATTATATTTTTCAGCAGCTGTTTCCTTTGAAAATGTTTATTCATTTGTTCTTGTTTTTTAGTACACAAAAACAGTGAAATCAACTCATAGCTGCAATATGATTCTGTTTTAAAGGCGAAGGAAATGCTTATATATGATGGAGTTGAGAGCATTAATAGGAGATATAAGAAATGGAAACTTGAACATTTGTCAGACACATTTTGCTGTAGAGGGGCCAGATATGCACAGTGGGGTGGTGCAAATACTGTAGCTGTAGAGCAGTATAGAACAAGAAGGGCACTGTTGCCCTGCTCACGTTAAACAGGTTTTCTTGTTTCGAGATGTCGTGCTGTTAATGCCTTTTCTTTGGCGTGCAGGACCCTCAGATGTTACATTGGCTTAAATAAAGGCAGTTTTGGAGCACATTAGTAAGTGTGCAAGTAATGCATTTTTCCAGTGTTGATTTGATTTATGACTGTGAGTTCTAGAAAAGAACTTAGAAACACTGTGAACGCTTGTTCGTCGCCATAGTAGAAAGTTATTATTATTATTTTTTATTTTTTATAAATGTATGAAATCTGTGAAGGAAGTGAAAAAATATTGCAAAGCCACTCTTAATAATATTTACCTTTTTCTCACCTTCCTTGCCTCATTCTTGGCAGTACTGGAGCTTCACTGTGTTTTATTAAGGTTTCCCCAGTGCTTTTCTATACTTCTATATGTATTAGCTCACAGTCTGTTGTTAATTGAGCACATTGTTGAAACCCTGCACTTTCGTTGACTCCTGGCCAGGTTTTTTACTTCGGAATGAAATGTTTATCTCTTGGGCCTCTGCCGGCCTGCAGGAAGAACAGTTTGCATCAGCAGTAATGTTATGTCCCTTATTGGCCAAAGTGAGTTTATTGAGACAGCTTTTAAACAAAAAACCCACTTTCTGCTCTTAAACAAGACTTTCTCACGCCTAACCCGAATGACGTAATGGGGGGTGGCGACTGCGACCCCGGCCAAGTGTAATATAAGCTCTTTAGTTTTAAATGGGATTAATACAAACAAACAAGAAAAACGCTTTTTATTCTTTCAACTATGCTTTTATTCAAACTGTCCCCAAAACACCACAGACAGCGGCAGGAATCTCTATGGGTGTAAGGCGCTGAAAAAGGACACAAATGGCTCGTTGACACTGGAGAAACGGCAGTCCTAAGCATCGGGAGAAGGGTCATCAGTGGCCAAGCACAAAGTGGCTTGTTCTGCCTGCAGCCTCTGCACAAGGGTTGGTGTGAACAGGACCATGTGCAAACTGTGTCATGACTTCACTAGCCTCCAGCAGCCCAGCCTGTCAGATCCACAGTTGTCCCCTCTTGCTGTTTGACTCTTGTTTGCGACTCTTCCCTCCATGGCTGCTGGGACCCAGGCTGTGGCTGGGCCTTCCCAGGATGCATTCAAGGCAGGTCACAACCTGGCTCTCACACTGAAAATAAATAACCTCCAGTCAACATGGTGAGCCAACACGATCTGCAGAGTACCCAATCAGGTGATATACACTGAAGCGATCACATGCTAGACGCTGTTCTGCAACCCGCTGACACAAAGCCCAAGACAGGAGTGAACCTAGGCAATAAAGACCTAGTAAAGATTCCTAATGTAAAAGTGCAATGTGAACAAATTGCAAAGATAAATAAAAAAAATAAACAAAAATGTCTTGTGAATGTGAATGAATGCCTTGATTTTATCTGCAGCGGATATTTATTTCCCCTGCCATAATTGTTTCAGAATTACAGAAATGTACTTTTAAAATCCCTCACAGAGTGGCCCCATAAAGGAATGATGTAGGATGCAATTAGTTGGTTTATGTTTCAGCAGAACTCAAAAGAGCACCAGAGCAAAATCTCTCGCTATGTCCAGCCCTGCATTATGGGTCTCTTTACACCCCCCTAACACTGGCAGCAAAACTGTTGTGCAGCTCTGCTCACTTATATAATCCAGTTGCCAGCGCTGCAGAGGTCAAAAATAGTACAATATTTATGTAGTCCAAACACCTGCACTGCCTTGGCCATGCCACTTCTTTGCATGCTGCAAGCCTACAGTGCAAACAGCAGAGCCCAGTGCATCAGACAGACTGATAACCTCTAACCCTGAAGGCTCACAGGCACCAAGTAATCCACAGGGAGCGCTGTTGTGGCGGTAATTCTGAGAATCCACAACATCCCATTAGGTTGGTGGTTCTCTAGAATTGTGCAACAGGGCTCTCTCTCTCTCTCTTTCTGTCTTCCTCTTCCCTTCATCCCATGACCTTATCTTCCCTTTTCATTCTTCATCCTCCCTCCCACTTTCTCTTTACTCTCCCCCCTCCTTCTTTGACTACCTTACCTTCCCTTGCTGTCCCCTGCTCCTTCACCCTCTTGTCTCTTTCCCATGACCCTCAGCCATTCCCAGGGCCTCCATGCTCTTCTCCCCTCCCCAGTGATCCCTCTCACCTGCCCGGGTCTCTCCGGCTAGAGGCAGTGTGACCCCAGTCTTGCGTCGGGTCCTCTTTCTGCCGGCTGTGTGGAGCTGTGCCCTGATGGAAGCCAGCCCCCCGGCTCCCTCCCTCGCTCCTAGCCTAATTAATTCCAAGATCTGGGAAAGCTCCGCGGCTGCAGGTATCGGGATCCAGAGGAGAAAATAAACCAGACCCCTCCAAGACATTCCTGCCTGCGCTCCATAAAGCAGCTGCCGGGCCACTGTTATTTACATCAGGTGCTGCTGTCTGCCCCCCTCCCTGCCCACAGTGTTGATTTATGCCCTTCTATATTTATCTGCTGGGGTTGTGATTTAAAAAAATAAATTAATAATAGTGATAATATTAATGCATGTACAGCAGACTTGGCTTTCGAGGCGTAACTGACTTAAAAATTGTTTGCAGTCACCTCCAACCATATTCCACGCTCTCGGACACACTCCTCTCTCACTGCCCCAAGGTGTTGCTGAGTATCTTAGTTATCTGCTTTGGTCTTGATCTTCAAGATTAAATTGTTAATTGTTCCTCACGTTTTTGTTCTGTTCAGCACAATGCTTGGGAACTGTGTCCTCCCTTCTTTGCAGTAGAGGTGTCAGTGCCGTGTGAGTTCGATACAGTTATACGAATTATCCAACAGGTTCAACCACTTTCCACATATTGTGTGTCCCTGCGTATCGAAAAGAGCGGGCACTATTGTAACGAAGCCCATGGCGCGAGTAACCGGATATCCCAGGGAAACGCAGTGTGTGTTTATAACAGAACAAGAAAATAAGGACAAACAACATTTGCTGTGAATGCAAAAGATAACAATTTGCAATTAGTTTGCATGCTATAACTCATTACCGTCTTCAGATCTGAGTGCGGAGCTTTCCACGGTGGAAAAGAATACTGTGCTCTGTGCTAATTATGTCAGTGAATCAGAACCAGACTGTTTTCCACTGCACTGTGATTTGCTACAATAAACATCCTTTAGACGTCGCCTGAATGGCATTTGACCTACAAGCATTGAAGCTCTTACTTTTCTCATAGTCGCTGCCTTCTACTGCTGTGGTTCTTGCAGTTTTTAGACCGAGCTAGAGAGAAATTGTTATTATTATTATAAATATGTGCCATGCTTTAAAAATAAATTGAAACATTTACCACTCTTTGTTTTTATAATCAGAAGAAAGATTTGCCATATTTAAATGGTGGAAATATGTGTCTTCAGAATAGGAGTTCTACATTATATACAGATGTTTTACATAGATATAGATATAGATATCTTAAGTAGCAGCAGCCCATATCCATTCTATTTTGCATGAAGGCCTCACCAAGATGTTTCCAGTTGCTTTAATCTATAGCTTCCTTTTTCCATGTCACGCTTACAAAGTTTAAAAAGTTTTAAATTTTATATATATATATAGCAGGAGAGAGTTGCATATGCTCATACACATGCTTTCAGACATACAAGCACATGCTCTTTCTCACTCACACACACACACACACACGTCAATGCTGTGATGAATGCCTGGCTGCGCTTCATACAGTTTCGTTTTTCACAGCCCTAAACTTTTACACCCCCGATGGTACGGCGCTTTCCTGATTTCCCATGCTTGCTTCTGGAGGGAGATAAAAGCACTCCCCTCTTTGGGGTTTTCTGAGAGCGATGCAGGGCACTCCAGGGTCATAAAAAAGAAAACAGGGCAGTACTGCAGCACAGCGGATGTGAGTGTGGAGCTGGCGGCCGGCTTGCGTGGTGCATCTCAGACCAATTTCAGATGAAGGCACGCTGTAAAATAATTGCATCTGAATTACTGATGCTGTCATTGAAAATAGATTTTTAACTTTAACTCTTTTCTCGTATATATAAATATATCCCCCGGGGGCCCCACTACCTCCCTGTGCTGGAGTCCATTTTGTCTCTTTTTAAATGCAGTGAAATCACAGCAGGGGAGTCTCTGTGCAAGTGAAGTTTGCGAGATGGGGAGGGTCAAGGGGCGGCGGGGGGGGGTGGGGGGGGGAGGTCGGTTCAAACCTTCAGAGTCCTTCAAATGAAGTTTGACACCTCGTATAAAACGACACTCACGCAAACCTTTATCACCGCAGGAGAGCTCTGTCGCCAGCCAGCCCCCTCATGGTTAGGAAGTGGGGCACATCTGGAAACATGTGGCCCATCAGCACTGCGCCCCTCTATTAACATCCGTACTACAGGGCAGAACAGTCCTGTCAGAACTCATATCGGATCTCAGACCAGATACCATCTGGGCACGCTGTGTCATTTCTGCTAATGCATCCCCAAGGGTTTTTAATCTGAATTGTATTTTAAAAGGCAGTTAACACACACGGAGCTCGCTGTATACTTAACCTTCTGAGCTTCATTGATGGTCTGTTTCTCTCTTCCCCCCTCTTTCTCTGGCAGTCTTTTTCCACACTTTTCTCTGTCTCACACACACATTCTCTCTTCCCTTGTCTCGCCTTCCACTGAACAGGAGCTCCAGCTCCGGGGGGGGGGGGGGGGGGGCTTCCGCGGGGCCGCTCAATAACGCAAATTAAATAACAGCCCCGTAATACCAAGAACAAACTAGGCCAGACACAGCTGCTGCCACGGTTAATATTGCCGCCTCTGTTCCATATCTCTCCCCCACTCGCTCTGCATGAGTCACTCTGTAAAAAATGCAGCTGTTTAAGTTCAGGTATGTGGAGTAAATCACAATGGATTAACCCCTTGTGAACTGTCACCTTATACAACCTGTGTTTTCTAGTTAATTTTGCCTTGGACCATGCTGTGTGTCAGTTTGTGTGTGTATGTCACAAAGTAAGGTGACAGAGTGATCACGAACAAGGAGATTCACAGTCTCGGAAGAATAGATTTGTACTGGCAGTTTACTGTGAGCAAAAAAAGTACTCAAATGCAGCATATATTACAGTTTCTCAATCACTTTGGCTCATTTCTTTAAACAGTCTTAACATTCTCTAAACTGTAAGTGCAATTGTCAGAACTGTTTTATGGGACATCACAACTCTATTTCATGTCTGCAAAATGTAGTAACTCACCCAAAACAATTAATTCATGCTTCAAAACCTAGTTATTGTATCAGTAAATTGGCCAATGCCCCCAAATTGAATCGTGTGAGCCATACAGGTCAAAATGTTTAGATGTTTAGATGTTTTTTCACCATGGCAGTCAACCCTGGAAATGGTTGTCATATACAATTTCAGTTTAGTAAAGTAGAAATGTTTTCTGTTCTTATGGGTATCTACAACTTCAAGTATATACAGGCATCACTGAAGTACAGTAAAACTCCCTGTACAATATACCATGTGCACACCAATGGTTTACCTAGACATATGGGTAAAAAAACAAACAAACAAAAAACAATGAATTTTACCTCCTCACAGTACGTAACATTACAAGTAACCATCTTCTTGGTGGACATCCTATCGCTCTTGTTGGTCTGGCCAGAGATTTGTCAACATCACATCTGATGTTTTCCCTTGCGATGCACCGGGGGAAAAATCTCCCCTGCAATGATCGCCTGTGATGTCCTTACAAGCAGCATTCATAGCATCTAACAGAGACATCTGATCTTGTGCCTGAGCCATACTTTCCACCTCCATGCTGAAAAAAAACTCTTATCGGATTCAGGAATGGGGAGTATGGTGGAAGGAACTCCATTGTTATCCTTTCATGCACAGAAAACCATTCCCTAACAATGTTGGTTTGGTGGAAGCTGACATTATCCCACACAATTACATAATTTGACAAATCTGGTCTAACTAAACCTCTTTTGTGTTCTGGTAGTAGGTCTCTGTAAAGTGTATTTAGGAAGGCCAGGTGAAGTTGGGCGTTATAGGGCCCAATGTGTGGAATATGTGTGCTCACACCATTCTCAGAAATGGCAGCACACATTGTAATATTGCCCTCACGTTGGCCAGGTGTGCCAATTGTGGCTCGTGTCCAATGAGATTGCGGCCACGTCTCCTGCCGGATTGAACCCAGCCTCGTCCAGAAAAACATATGATATTTGCGAAGATATTGTCGTCATTTATGATTGCACTTTGGATCTCTTAGCCTGATGGAATTGTTGGCTATGACCATGTTGCAAATTTCTTGTTTGCACAATTGATGACACTGAGGACCCGTTTACATTAAGCTGTACTCTCCGACCAGCCTCTTCCATTGTAAGAGCATGGTTTATGACATGGTCCACAATTGTGGCTCTGATTTCATCAAGGACTCTTGTTCTTTGCCTTCTACCTCTTCTTCTATTATGTCTTCCCCTAACACCAACACCAACACCACCACCACCACCACCACCACACATTTGTACACATGTTCTTATTTCTCTTCCATGGGCATGTAGCTGCTGTTCAGGGTTGTGATGTTCCTCCATGTTCAAAATGGTAGTGATTATGCTGTGGGCATGCTCCATATATATGCTTCCAAACTTGATTGGTTGATTGGTAAGATTGTGATTCCTATTTCATTACTATGTCACCTGGCAGGTAATTTGCCAATTTAGCAGACATCACAAACATTCCATGTCATACATATTTATGGAATATACATGCATGTCTGACAGATTTTGATAATTGAATGGATCATTTTGCTCACATGATGAAAGAATATTTAGAAGTTGTGAAGAGTATGACAATTTTTTCAATGAGAATCAACTCAGTTTTGATTTTGCAAATTGTAGACAATTGTATTTACTCTTTTGCACACATGTGCCAATTAGCTTAAAAGAATAAGAAATTAAAATCTGGTGTGAACAATAACTAATTGTTCAGAGATTTGAACTTATTGTTTTTGTTTTTTTTAAATTGAGAATTGAGCCAGCGATTGAGAAAAACTGTCAAATACAAATGCATTAATAACACCTCCCTCCAACATTCTCTTCTCAACACGCTACAGGTACCTGCCACGCACTGGGCCCCCTTCATGTGTCAGGTGGTGTCCTGTGGAAGGAAGTTATATTTTAAATGTATTTTAAAGTGATAAATTGTAAATATTTAACCATAAAACCTTTTAATATACTCTTTGTGGTATGAAGGTGTGCACCCCTTTCATCCCATTCGTGTACAATAATTAACAGTGGGCTTAAAAATAAAACTGTCACATTACTCTGCGCTTCCATTTCCATACTCAACCACTTCAAAGCTCCATCCACATTAACATAAACACCCAGTCGATACATACCAGTGAATATATACATATTCATACACACATAATATACCTTTATACAGGTTATCTTGAACTATACACTTGCATTGTTTTTGTACGTTTACATTTCTATTATGTAATCAGACACGGTGTGTGTGGACAGTTTTTTAACTACCAGACTTCCCCTCCCACATTTGCGCTGTCCCAAGTGGATCAAATATATATTTTTAAATCTATTCTATTAAGGAATGATTTCTATATTTTTAGGATGCCTAAATTGCTCGCTTTTTCTCTATATAAAATATATGGTATGTATTCCATATATTTATTTTATAGTTTTCTAACATATATTTTCAACATTTAAAATACATATATGGATTAAAGAGTAAAATATATTTGTAATCTATCCCATGCATGTTTCACTGCCTTTGTTCCATCCGACTCCTTGTGAGAGTGTTTGTTAAGGCGAGTCTCCATCGATGGAGACATCAGCCAAGTAAGAATATTGCACGCAATGTCAAGAATGCTCGTAATTTCAAGGCTGTTCATTGCGTCACAACAGTGTGGGGCGACTCGCACCTGGCTGGCTGGACCAGTAGTTGTTGTTTCCCTTACTGCGCTCTGGCTGTCGTGTTTCAGTTCTATGCTGTGAGGTAATGTACTGAGCAGTGTCAGGCAGTGCTGTGCTGAATAGCTACACTATTCTGTGCTGTACAGTTGAGTCGTGCTGTTTGCTTGTGTGATGCTGTTACTTGAGATACTGTGCTGTGCAGTTGGACAGTGTTGTGCTGTATTGTTAGTGTCATGTTGTGCGGTGCTGTGCTAGTGCCGTCCTGTGCTACACTTTTCCCTGCAGGGCTGGTGACAAGGCCCGCAGTGCTGGGAGCTCTATATGAGGGAGGGGCCCCTCTCGAATTCCATCGTGGGCCTGACTGTATGGGAACCTCAGCTCACCACAAGCCCTGGCATGCATTGGGAGATGCTTGGCGGAGGCGGCGGCGGCGCTGGGTCTGTTTCTAATCAGGGCTGAGAAAAACTCCCGGCTGCCATCGCTGTCGCTGGCCAGCCCTCTCGCTACTCCCTGGGCACACCAGCCCGCTGTCCAGGGCACCTGCACAATGCCTGTGGAGGCGAGCTGGCAAGCAGCAGGGCAGACTGCTTGTCCCAGCCCTCGGTGCCACGCTTGTACTCACCTCCACACCACGGCACTGATGTCAGGGAAGAACGACTGTGAGAAAGTCATAAAGCTGTCATTTCAGCTCTAATCATGGGTTACATGACAGTAGAACACGTGCAAAGCATAATCTCATGCTCTGCCTTTTGCCAGGGTTATATCACCATATGTGTGTGTGTGTCTCTGTGTATCTGTATGTGTGTATGTATGTGTGTTTTTTTTTTTCTTTGTTTGTTTATAGCTTGTGGATTTTAAAAAAATCACCATGCCACCAATTTTGCTGAAAACTCCGGGCAGGCATAGACTCCGGCAAACTCCCAGCTGCTGCCTAGAGGAGCTGCCTGTGTCTTCAGCAGCATGCATTCCACCTTCCCACCTGACAGCTGCTCACCGTCTCAGCCTGTGCTTTGCTTCGATAACACCACCTGTAGAAAAAGAACGCTTTTCAGATTTTTTTTTCTTTTTTTTTTTTTCTTCTGTTTTGCCAGAACAAAAATCAATAACATGAGTTTTACCCTCATGTTTGGAAACTGCCCTGCGGTGAGTTTTAAATATCCTGCCTATTCCTCACAGTAGTGTTCAGCAACAAAAAAAAAGTAGTATTTATTTTTAGTTTTCATCCTGTGTGCTGCAAGGATGCGTAACGTTCACTTCTGACGCTTGCAGTGAGAATGTTAAGAGGTGTGCAGTGTTGTGTTTCGCTTGCACTGACTGCGGTCGTGTTCACCACAAACTACTTAATGACAGAAAATGCAGCCTCGCAATAGCGATGTGTGTTAGTGTAGGCAGGTGGCTTCAGTCTCAGATAAGTCTGTATTCACCCCTATATATTTTCTTACCACATAGGGTCTCAACACAGAGGAACGGGTGTGTTGTTTTGTGTTCATATCAGTGCCCGCAACCGCATTGCCTTACTGCCCTGATTGCATGCCACTCTGGGCATCGCCAGGCCCTGTTGATCTCCGAGGAATCTGACCACAGACCACTCTGTTGATTTGGCTTGCACGCATTGATTTCTTCTAATTAGATACACACGCGAATAATAAAAAATAAATAAGCAAGAATAAAATATAAATAATTCATGTTCAGTGCAGTCTGAACTGCGAGCTTGGTGTTGGAGCTTGGTGGCAGGAGTCTTGACATTCTTCTTCACAGAGAGAATCGCTGCATTGGCCATGCTTACAGGGTTGGAGTGCGTGCACGCTTCTGCCCAGCTGACACGTTTCATTCAGGTCACGTTGTGTAAGGTAGAAGTTTGGTTGGGAGTTGGTATTAACAGATACCATTAAGAGATAAATTAAGAGATAAATGTTAGAGGACTGTATTACCCTGGAGCACACGGTGTCACTGACGTTCTCTGATGGTTGCACAGTAACGTTCTCCGCACATTCCATAGGTCCCTTCAACACATATCAAGTGCAGTGCACAGGCGTAGGTTTAGGGGAACGGGGGGGACACCCCCAATTGAGAGAATATTACATTGTCCCCCCAATGAGTAAACCAAGTCTCTAGACAACGGCTCTAAAGAAGCTGCTACACTATGGAGGAAGCATTTATAACCACAGCCTGCAGGCCAGATAAATTTAGTATAATCACACCACCACAGCCTTAAGAAGCAAAACTATAGTGTGTGACGCTATATGGAATAGAATGATTATAGGCATTATCTTTTCCAGTAAGAGGCACCCGAGCTGTGGAGGAAGAAGAGGCCAGAGGTGCCGGACTGATAATTATGGTAAACGACTTTGGCTTGGTGATGAAATGCCGAGTGCCGCCCGTAGTCCCCAGTCATGCTCTATGTCTGAATCACATACAGGCTCAATTCCCCAGAACCCAGAGCCCAAACTCAGATCCAGCACGACACTTGGAGCCTTTTCCCATCTGAAAAATGCAGAGTTGGGCAAACGTTAACAACTCCATTGCCTCCCCCAGTGAAATGATTCAAGAGGATGCAAATAACTTGTCTCTCTGACTGTTGATGTGGAACTCTTCCATAAAAGTAATATTAACTCAGACCATGGCAGGCGTTCAGGTCCCAGCCTAGTGATAGGGATAGATGGCCAAATGGAAAGTTATGGATAGTTTACATGAATCCTATAAAGCTATAAAGACGTGGGCTCTGTCACTGTGCTTTCTGACATTTTATTGCTTTTGCCACTATTATTGAATGTGACAGAAACGAAACCTGTTGAGAATTCTATTTTTTTTGATTTGTTGTTATCGTTGTTTTGTTTTTTCTGTTTCTGTTTTGATCCAAGAAAAATGTGAGATGATTGAGCCCAGGCGACCTCAGAGCGGTCCTGTGTGGTTTGTTTCCCTCTAGTTTTTCCAAAGCAAACCCATCTGAACTTAATTTTCCCTTTATGAAAACGACCAAGCAAACAACAACCCATCACTCATGCACACACACACACACACATACACACACACGAGGAGAAAAAATATAAAGATTCTTGGCAGATATGAATGTTTGGCTTTTTATTTATTTACTGTAACTATAAATGTTGCAAGGAAATAACACATCTGTCCTTGTTTTCAGATACTTAACAGCTCAGGTTTTTATATTTTTATTTAATGTATTTATGTATTGATTTTGGAACGTGTCAATCATAAAGACCTACACCTGTCCAATCACTCTTCACGTGGTCTGTGGTTCTGCTGAGAGCACATTGACAATAATAAAGAAGCTGACAGCGGAAAGGACATGACCTGTCATTGTGGGCCAAAAGCCTTGATAAAGCCACAGGAATTAAATGTATTTAATTTCCAAATTGTGGGATTGTGTTGTTGTTGTTAAGATGGAAAGCTGCAGAAGCCGTCAGTCAGTAAAACAATCAAAACTCTTTGTGGGCCAAGTGTTGCCATCACCGCAGCCACAACAGCAGCCTGAGATACGTTGCTCCACTATCGGACACGACGAATGTGCTGAGGCGTCCCCCGGGCCATCCCCAGGCCCAGGGAGAGCTATTTATGGCGCTTATCAGTGCTGCCCAGTCCCCCTGTCACCCCCACCTCTCCACCCCCCCTCCTTCTCCTCTCCTCTCCTCTCCTCTGTGTCTCATGATTGAGCTGCTATGTCATGGCACTCACACACATTCCTTCGTGATCTCCTTCGTGAGACCCCCTACTGAAGTCTGTGATTGTCTGCCGCTGTGTCGGATTGCTGCTCTCTGGCCGCGTCGGTGGTGCATTTCAGCCTGTGGGATGTACACTGCATGTCTGAGACGGCACAGGGCTCCAGTAGGTGTGTGGGGAGAGCAGAGCTCAGCCCTTTGTGGGGGACCACTGAGCCTCCCTCCAGTGCTTAACACAAGCAGTTGGAATTTAAGGGGAAAGGGGAAAAAGCTCTGGAATTGCGTCTGGCTTCCTCAGTGTTTTGTTGACAGATTCCTCCCCAGACGGGATAAAGACTGTGTCTGTGAGAGCCAGGGGCAGTGCTGAAGAACATAAGAAAGTTTACAAATGAGAGGAGGCCATTCGACATATCGTGCTCGTTTGGTGTCCATTAATAACTAAGTGATCCAAGGATCCTATCCAGTCTATTTTTAAATGTTTCCAAATGTTCAGCTTCAACCACATCGCTGGGTAGTTTATTCCAGATTGTGACAACTCTGTGTGTGATGAAGTGTCATGAGGTGTGCCACATGATCTGAGGCGAATACCCAGTGCTGTGAGAAACATCCTATCGAAATACAGCTTTGTCAATTGCCTTAATCAATGCTGGTTTGCCCATAGAAAAAATGCGTGTTATGTTTAGATGATGTTCGACATAGCTTTGGCTAAAACTAGCAACATTGGGGGTCGGGGGGGGTTTGCGACCATCAGACAGTTTGTGTTCTGTGCGCCTCCAAGTTAGCCACTCGTGCTGGACAGTACAGTACTGTTTTACCCTGACTTAAAATCCTGAATGTGGCTGGCTGTCTTACAGTGCTTAAGACAAGACAGAGTCACACAGGCAAACCAAGCTGAACGTTTGTGGTTGCCAAGAACAATAAAAGTGCAGAACACAGTAGTTCTGCTGGATAATGTTTTAACAAATAATCATAACTATTTATTACATGATGGTGCTGGTTTAAGAATAGAACTTTATAACAATTTTACACCAAAAATATGTTTTGATTGCGATTTTAAACGCCCCTGCTAGGTGATTGTCTAGTAATAACTGATTTCTGGGCCAACTTCATATTTTCAACGGCGCAAAAAGGGCTTGTTCATGTGTTTGGAGTTTTTCAATGTCAGGAAGCTCATCCTCCCAGTGCACTGCTTTATATGGTGCCCTCAAAATGTTTTCCAGTCCCTGGCACCACACTATCATAGCCTCATCAGTTCCAGGCACTGGCACACAGGAGGGCCCATCTCCTGCCTTTTCTCAGAAGCTATAAATATACCCACCGCTTCAGCTTTCAGACACACAAACCTCTTTCACACACACAAAAAAAAGTCTATTAAGGAACCTAGCTGGCAATAATTAGGGATATGAAAAATATATTTCTGATATTTAACAACATCTGAATAAATATTTAGGTTCACACCAGTAAGGGGACTTGGCCATTGGCTCTAACCGCAGATGGTCTTGCTGGGCTGTGTGCTGCAAGCCCGGGCTGGATCAGACGGGACACTGAGAGCACCCTGTTAATAAGCCATTGGAACTTGTTTATTTACATTCATGCTGCTCTTTAAACCGGTTGCTTAGTCTGCAGGATGAACTGACTCACTGTATCGCTGCCAGCGCGCCACGAGCATGCCATTAAAAACATTGCCTCCCTCCGCAGCCCCAAAGTGACTTCTCTGGGCCCACACTGAACCGTTAACACTTTCACTGGAGAGGGTGAATGTGTACCAGCCCATAGAGAGATGCACATTGGATTCAAGCTGCCTCTTATACAATTTCTCTCTCTCTCTCTCTCTCTCTCTCTCTCTCTCTATCCATTATGAAAGTTTTCCACAGTACATTTTCTGTGGTAGTTTAGTAGGTAGATTTTTCTGCTACAGGGATTTCCTGTTCTTTCATTAAGGCTAGGGTTGATTTTCTGAATTGGATGTAGATTTAGTAGATTTGTAGGGGCCTACAGTTGGGGTTGTTAGGTATGAATTAATTAATTGCCAATATCCGTATTAACAGGTGATTTGGAGGTTTAAGAAAAACAAATGTCAATTCATAAAAAGTAAACATTTTATTTATTTATTTATTTGTTTATTTATTTATTTATTTGCCGATGTCCTTGTCCAGGGCGACTTACAAAATATAAGCGCAATAGAAAGTGCAATAATATGAAGCAATTCAAGGCATAATACATTTTACAAATTCACAATTTACACAAGTGTATACAAGATATACAGTGAACAATATATAAGGTCTTACATCCTGCAGACAAGATGTTAAGTCAAAATTAAGAGCTTAAGGAAAGGGAACATAGGGGATATCTAAATTAATAATACAAGTGCAAGTAATGCAAAGGCAGGAGTATGACAAAACATTGTATAAGTGCAATCTTACAGGAGAATAAATTACTAAAATACAAGTACTGTCTGAAAAGATGCATCTTGAGTAAGCGCCGGAATGACTCTGCTGTTTTGACTTCAGTGGGAAGGTCGTTCCACCACTTAGGGGCCAGGGATGAGAAGGAGCGGCTCTGGAGGAAGGAGAGTGGAGAGGAGGCAGAGTTTGTCTTTTGGCACCGGAAGAGCGCAGTGGTCTGGAGGGGATGTATGGGGAGATGAGGGTCTGAAGGTAACTTGGTGCAGTGTGGTTGAGACAGCGGTAGATGAGGGTCAATGTCTTGAACTGTCTTGAGCGGAGCAGTGGAGTAGCGTGTGCGAATCGAGGCAGAGAGACACCACACAAGCCGCAGTGTTCTGGATGAGCTGGAGCGGCGGGTAGTAGTTGCAGGCAGGCCAGCCAGGAGGGAGTTGCAGTAGTCCAGGCGGGAGAGGACCAGTGACTGGATGAGCAGCTGAGTCGAGTAGTTGGTGAGGAAGGTCGGATATGGAGTATGTTAAGTAAAATCGTTTTAGTTATATATACAGGTAGCTGTTACTCCTGATGATGCACCACTATGTCACAGCACACTGACTGGGAAGCGCTGCTGTACATCAATCAGGGCGCTCGTCCATGGTTGTGGCGGTACACTGATGTCTGCTTTTCCTTCTCTCCAGACTAGAGGGTAGCACCCGGCCACTGGGGGCCGTTACATCTGCAGTTTAAAGTGGCTTTTCTTTTGGAAGAGCCTTCTACCTACTGCCAACCCCCTGCCAAGCCCTGCGTTCTTAGGCTGCAATGGCGAGCGGGGACAGTTTTAATGTGCTCAGTCTGGCTTTTTATTGGACAGCAAATGCAGCCAGATCCTCTAATGTCTGCAACTCACACTTTCTCCCTCTTCCTCTCCTTCTACTTCTCTCTCTTTTAGCTCCTGAGGCTGGTATCTGTGCCCCGGCGCAGACCAAAGAGTCGCTCCGGAGGGGGCGCTGTAAAGCAGGAGGAGGAGGCCCTGGAGAGCGGGGACTGCGACGATGAGGACGAGTGCAGCGGCTCGGGGCTGGGACCCCCTCCCCGTCGCAGGAGGCTGCGCATCTTCACAGGTCAGAGCTGCTCCACAGCGCCCCCTCCCCTCTCTGGGCTGGACTGCAGTACCAGGGCTCACTTTACATGCCAGCCTTACCATGACATCCAATCCCTCCCCACAACAGGGCGCCAGTCTTTTGGCCTAGTGTAGTGTAGCGGGTTTGTTGCTCGTCTGTGGCTGTGCAATATGAAATAGGAGCTCAAGGGTGTGCCGGACACGGCGTCACAAACCCAGGTCTGACCACAGTGGTTTCACCGCCTGGGTGGTAACGTGTTACAAGTCACTTTTCACTTGACTGTATTCTGATTACATCATTGAGTAACTTGTCATGAAAGCTTTTTCTTCAGAATCTGTGCATTGTGGGAGCAGGTTACGGCAGTGGAATGAATGAATGAATGGCGTAGTTTTTAGTTAGATTGATATGAAAATTATTTTAATGTTTTTAATGGCAGCAGGGACACAGCAGTCCACTGCCTGTCCGAGGAGGCGAGCCCTGTGGGCACTGTGCCAGAATGCGGAGGCAGGTGAGGAGATGCCATGACTTTCTCAGCTCTCGCAACGTGCAGTTCCTCTACCTGCCCTGCTATGGAGCCGAGAAAACAGCTGGAAAACAGGAGGAAAAGAAAAACAAGCGAAAAAACTAAACAATAATATAAAGGAGTTTAAGGGGGGGTGTTGTCTTCGGGGTTAGTGGGTATGGGTGTCGGCGGGGGAGAACTCTTTTAATATAAAGAGACAAAGCCTGTGCAGCTGAGCAAACAGTGAGGGCCGGTGCTCGCGTGTTATTGCAGCCCTGGCTCAGGTTTGCTATCCTGTCTTCTCAGTGTAGCAGCAAATCAGAGGAATTTGCCAGCTTCGTACCTCATCACATCTCCTGCTGCCCGAGAGACACCCCGCTGGCACACTACTCCGACACGCAGGCCATGCACACATCCGCCACCCTCTCTGTTATCTCCTCACTCACCCTGCACTCACCCCGATGGCTGCCCGGATCAGGCCATTGGCTCACTTTCACATTGCAAAACAGCCCCATATAAATCTATCAATTAATCAATCAACCATTCAACATATAAATAAATAAATAAATACATTCATTGTTTAAAATCTGCATGCACCACATTTTGCATATTTTCACTTCAAAGCAACCACAGGAGTAAGATAGCTGTACTTCTGTCACCTGCAAACTAACATTTTTTTTTTATTTTCTACTTACATCCTTGGTTAAAAGGAGCCTGTATGTTCCTCTGCTGTCAGGTCCAGTTATTGGACCTGTTTGTAAGGGGGACTAAAAACTGAATAGAGAGTGCATATAGGCTGGTCTCCTCCCCCTTTTTTACCTTGATAAGAATACTTACAGTTACACATGGTTAGCTCCCGCAAACACACAAACACACACACTTACTCATACACTCACACACGCACACACTCACACATACACACACACACACACACACACTCACACTCGCCCTGGTTTATTATGAGGTGTTTCATTCTGTCCTTTCTGGGTGCTGCTTTGAAGCGGCTCCTGCACGTTCCTGTGCGACAGGCTGCGTGCGTTTTTGCTTGTTTGTGTTGTAAATCCAGTGTGTTACAGAGTGGAGTGGGAAGAACCTCCTTGTAAGAGTGCACAGCCAGGTCTTCTGATCCTTTCATCCTTATTTGGGTAAACGGGTGCTGTGTGCGCAGCAGGGGACCTGTGGCAAGTTAATTAGCAGCTTGACACACTAACTAAATGCCATGTTGTGTTTTGGTCTCAGATAAAGGAGATATTTGGTTACACTAAGTGAACAGAACCCCATCCACCTTCCCTGGTGAGTTTGGGAAGAGGTGACAGAAGCCACAGCAATGTGCAAACAGCAGTGAAGCTCACCCTGGCAGCCCCCTGCGGATTAACGTGTCTGTGTGTGTCTGTGTGTTTGTGTGAGTGGGTGAGTCTGCATGTTTGTGTGTGAGTGGCTGAGGTTTTTTATGTGTGTGACTCTGAGTGTGTTTATGTGTGACACAAAGGGAATTTCACTGTTGTTGCCCTGTGTCCTCGTCTGAAAACATTTTGACTCTGCTCAGATTCAGCACCTCACCACTAATCCTCTGAGCCCATGTCAGTCTGGCAGTGACTGTCCACCGATGCAGTGACTGGGCAGAATCTCCTCACCTCCATTGAGCTCAGAGAGAGAGCAGTCACCTTTATTTCACTTTCCTGTCTGTGTGTGTAAAAAGCACATTCCATGCTTTGTTACAGACAAATATTCCAGTTTCTGTTTGTGTAACAGCCACTGGAAATTTGAACTTTGTCAATTTTAAACTCCTAATCTGGAACCAAAGGATTGGATTTTAAACCAGTTGGACTCTGTTTGTGGACTCGTCTCAGTGTTCCAGGGAGCCCAAGACTCTTCACAAAACATTCCTGGAAGAATCCGAGCCATGTCAACTATTCCAGGACAGTGCTCCCAGTATCCGTCTGTCTGTCTGCACCTTCAAAGCCCGAGGCAGCGGCTGCAGTGACAGACAGGGCTTACGAACTCACAGACACCCCCCTCGTCCCTTCGAAGCAGCACAAGCGTCAACAACTGCCGCTACTTGCTGTCACCATCCTAATGCTGCTGAACTTCATGATGGGCCCAAATTGGGATCAAAGACGCCCCTGCAGACGCACTCAGCACCATCTTTTGCACAGGGGGGGAAATGTTTGCTAGTCTTGCAACAGACTCCCTGTGGGGCAAGCGCCGCTGCTTTTCTGTTGCCTGGCACAGACAAAGATTTCTGCCATGTAAACGCAGCTTTACTTGCTCTATATTTGTTTTCATTATGTTTCTATCTGGGAGTAAATGTTTCAGGCAAAGTGAGGGGCCGCAGTGACCGGAGGCTATCAGTCAGACTCGTGTTGCAAAGGTGTTTGACAATTTATTGTTGGTTTGTTGGTTTGATTGTCAGTTTCCTTGTTTTAAAAGCCGACGGCTCTGGTGTATATGCATACACGGGTGCACCAGCTGTGGTGCCCTGCTTCATGCCTGTTACGTTATGTAGAGTAATGGTGTGGAGACAGGCGGGTGACATGAAAATATAATCAAACATGTTGCTTTCCTGTTGCCTCTCGCACAGTCTGCAGCTGATGAACCAGGAAGTGGAGTGGCCCGCTACACAATGGGAGTCTTACTCTCCTCACTGCAGTTTAAATAATGGATGTACGACATACATTGCTATGCAAAAGTTTTAGGCAGGTGTGAAAAAATGCTGTCAAGACATGAAATACACATGTTAATAGATTATATTTATCCATAAACTAAATGCAAAGTGAGTGAACAGAAGAAAAATCTAAATCAAATCCATATTTGGTGTGACCACACTTTGCCTTCAAAACAGCATCAATACACTTCACAGGTACACTTGCACACAGTTTTTGAAGGAACTCGGCAGTTCTTCTGTGGATTTAGGCAGCCTCAGTTGCTTCTCTATCTTCATGTAATCCCAGACAGACTGGATGATGTTGAGATCAGGGCTCTGTGGGGGCCATAGCATCACTTCCAGGACTCCTTGTTCTTCTTTACGCTGAAGATAGTTCTTAATGACTTTCACTATATGTTTGGGGTTGTTGTCATGCTGCAGAATAAATTCGGGGCCAATCGGATATCTCCCTGATGGTGTTGCATGATGGATAAGTATCTGCCTGTACTTCTCAGCATTGAGGAGACCATTCATTCTGACCAAATCCCCAACTCCGTTTGCAGAAATGCAGCCCCAAACTTGCAAGGAACCTCCACCATGCTTCACTGTTGCCTGCAGACACTCATTCGTGTACCGCTCTCCAGCCCTTCGGCGAACAAACTGCCTTCTGCTACAGCCAAATATTTCACATTTTGACTCGTCAGTCCAGAGCACCTGCTGCCATTTTTCTGCACCCCAGTTCCTGTGTTTTCGTGCATAGTTGATTCTCTTGGCCTTGTTGCCACATCAGAGGTATGGCTTTTTGGATGTCAGTCTTCCATGAAGGCCACTTCTGAGCAGACTTCTCCGGACAGTAGATGGGTGTATCAGGGTCCCACTGTTTCTGCCAATTCTGAGCTGATGGCACTGCTGGACATCTTCCGATTGCGAAGGGAAGTAAGCATGATGCGTCTTTCATCTGCTGCAGTAAGTTTCCTTGGCCGACCACTGCGTCTACAGTCCTCAAAGTTGGCTGTTTCTTTGTGCATCTTCAAAAGAGCTTGGACAGCACATCTGGAAACCCCTGTCTGCCTTGAAATTTGTGCCTGGGAGAGACCTTGCTGATGCAGTATAACTACCTTGTGTCTTGTTGCTGTGCTCAGTCTTGCCATGCTGTATGACTTTTGACAGTAAACTGTCTTCAGCAACCTCACCTTGTTAGCTGAATTTGGCTGTTCCTCACCCAGTTTTATTCCTCCTGCACAGCTGTTTCTGTTTCAGTTAATTATTGGGTTTCAACCTACATATTGAATTGATGATCATTAGCACCTTTTTGGTATAATTGTCTAATCCTACACCTGACTATATGTCTACAAAATCCCTGACTTTGTGCATGTGTACCTAGAAGAATTTTGAAGGCAAAGGGTGGTCACACCAAATATGGATTTGATTTAGATTTTTCTTCTGTTCACTCACTTTGCATTTAGTTAATTGATAAATATAATCTATTAACGTCTATTTTTGAAAGCATTCTTACTTTACACCATTTTTTCACACCTGCCTAAAACTTTTGCACAGTACTGTAAAAGTGGTAGCAAAGATGCTAAATCAAGTTTTTCAAATTTTGGGGGCCCCTGTCAGGGTGAAGACGTTTCGGTAACTGGATCCGACACATTCAGCGCTCACGTGTATCTGCTGAAGCAGGTGTATGTCGCACGGCTTTCTGAAAGGAACTTCTCCTTTCTAAAGCCACCAAGAAGGACTTCCTCTGCTCCCCAGCATCCATCCCACACTCCCCTTTGAATAAATACAGTGCTTTCGGCTGGGGTCGGCACACCTATGACGCCACAGGGAGAGTCAGCGCAGGTGCTGTTTGCTAGGGGCTGGACAATGAACAGGCCAGATAGCTGGAGGCATTGTGCTCCTCAGCTCAGATCACAATAAGGGGATTAAACACAGGTCTGATGACAGCCAGCCCTGCCATAAAGATGCCAACTGAGCCTTGAACTCAAACATTTCTCACTCGTGGGGCGACATCTTTTACCTTATTTCTTTTCTTTTCTGTTCTATTTCATTTTTATTGTTCTACTTTTTTTTTTTTTGCTCAGCACCTGTTGTTTGTAATGCTCCACTGGTGTTATAAAGAGTCTAGACACTGCCTGGCTACCTGGTCTGTCTTTCCAACTCTGCGGTTCCTCTCTCTGTCAGCTTGCACGCTCTGACCGTGAGGTCACCTGGTCATCTCAGCACTGTGTTCTCCATGAGTCTGAACAGAGGACGAAAGGCTGCAGTCAAGAGATGGCACTAGAGATGCACAGTTATTTCTTTATTAGCCGATGTGCTAAGGTCTCACAGTGTATCATGGCTGTTTCATGAAGGAACCCAGAGTGTGAGCTACCCTCTGCTGGGCACACAGGCGCCCACACACACACACACTCACACACACACACACACACATGGGTGCCCAAACACACACACTCAGTCACACGCTCATGCACTGACACGCACATACGGATATGTTTTCCCTTCTTCTTCTTCTTCTTATTTTTTTGTGTGTGTGCTGGATTTTGTGTTCATCCCATTGTGGGCTTTGAATCTGAGGAAGGGGATCCATGTTTGTACTGTAATAACTTTACAGTTATTAGTTTTCTTCCATTCCCTCTGAGATGATGCTTGACCTGTCAGGAGAGGGTTGGCTGGAAGTGCCAAGGACTGGGGCAGGCAGTGGTTGAGTTGGTGGTGGTTTTGGCTGAGGGAGGGGGGAGGTGTGTGGGGGGGGGGTGTCAGCCATGTAAACACATGAGAACAGGATAATAAAAAGGCATGTAAAAATCTCCCTGCCTTTGGGTAAAATTAAAAGCAGCACAAGGCATGTTTGGGAGTAATGAGCTGTGAGCTGGCCGGGCCTCCTTCTCAGGCTCTGGGGGTAATGAGTCCCAGGCTTGACCTGCGAAGCCAGGAGGTTAAGGAGGAAGGACCGGTTTGGGCTGGATGTGATCAGGTTTTTATTGTGGATGGGGAAGTGACCCTTCCAGGTTACAGATCTATTCCGCCTCCAGCCCCCCAGCCACTCTCAGATAAGGAGGTAGAGAGAGTGGGAAATATCTCAGACATCTCTGGTAAGTTTATAAATATTTAAAAAACAATAAACACAACTTTTCTTACCTTTAAGGCATGGAAAGTTTTTTGATACAGCTAGGCAATTCTGTTAGACTCCACAAAAGTCCATTAAATATAGTTTATCTTCCATCTATTGAAACATTTAAGATGTAGCGCTAGGCATCAGAACTCTGTATTTGTCAACACATAATTGACTGGAAGGCAGGCAGGATGAGCTCAGGTGTGGCATTGTGGGTGACAATCCTGGCAGCTGCTTCCCCTTTAGGGAATACTGGGAACACTCACCTTCCCATTCACTCCATTGCTGTTCAGCTCGTTATGTAATTGATTGACTGACAATTAATTCAGTTACATATTTAGATGGCTTGCTCATACTGCAGTGGAATAGATGGGGAAGATCAAGTGTTTGGCGTCACACTGGCTGATGTGTCCTGGGAGTCCGAGTGGTAGCAATGTGACTGTGGAGGGCCTGTCTGCGTGCATCTACCTGGCTTGGGGAGTAAGAGGTACAGTTTTTCCCGCGTGTGCCGTGTGATGCCACAGTCCCCACGCTGCCCTCCACCGTCACCAAGGGTGTGAAAGAGGACATGTTTTTGCATTCCTTAAATCCAGTAGCTCCCCTCATCTGCAAATAATAACTCAACAACCGGAGAAAGAAAGGACAAAAAAAAACTGCTAAAAATAACAAGTGCTGGTTCAACCACAGAGTTCCGTCATTGCAGCCGCACTGTAAACAGCCATGTTGGTAATGCACACCGCTGCTGTGCCCCCCCCCACCTTTTCTCCCACACCCCTCAGAAAAATAATGAAACGCGCTAACATCTGTGTAAACACGGCGTGGGCGTATGTTTCAGAGCGGTGAATTGGTGGAAACATACCCGAAATATGTGAGGGGTCAGCTGCGCAAAGAAATGCTTGATTAACTCCTGAAGGTGCACCGACAAGTGTACAAGTGGAAAGCAGAGGAGATCGGGGATCGCGTGTCTTGCTTCGTCGATTTACGGACGAGGTGAGGTAAGCACAGACAAAGGAATGTTACTGTTACTGAAAAACACTGTATGAGCATGGTGCTGTAAAACACACTCCTTTTTCATGTCAGTTATTGACTGGGCTCTGTCGACTGTTTCCACCACCAGGCCAGTTGCACCACAAACCAACACATAAATAAATACAATTTTCTGAAAATATATTTTTTAAAAGCTCAAACCCAAATGACTAACAGCAGTGTGGATATCAGGCTGGCCTGCTCTAGGAAATGTAGCCAGCCCCTCTGCTGGCTGTGCTGCTGACCGCACCAACGTACCCTGGGATCTGAGCATGTTCCTCTCGGGCAAGAGAAACGGCCATCCAAGGCGCTCGGGAACTCGCAGCCGATCGGCTCTGTTCTGCCTCGGAACACCCCCCCTTCTCCCTTTGACATTCTAAACTTGTCCACTTTGTGAACCCTTCTCTGGTGTTATGTCACTGTTTGTTTTCTTAAAGGTTTGTGGACTGGAGAAGCATTTATCTATCCCCCCTAAGGTCCCCCCTTCCTCCCCCCCTAGCTTTAGTGACCAATCTCCTATTGTTCCCTATTTTGTTTTACTATCACAATCCTTGGGCGTTAATGCATTGTGCCAGTGTACCTCAGGACACAAAAGGGATATTCCTAGGTTTATAGATCAAGGAGCCTCTTTCCTCTTTCTCAAGCCCCCCCTTGGCCCTCCCTTGCTCTTTTACTTCCACCCAGGGCTGCTGTAGCCGTCAGTCGTGCTGGCTGAATCGGATCTGGCGGTTTCTTTCATGCCGCTCTTAAAGCCATAGAATTTTCTATAAATATATTTTTAATATTGAATCCTCTGCAGACCTGCTTTTGTTACTCGCTGGTATGTGTTGCTGGTTTTTTTTTGGGGGGGAGGGAGGATGTGCTAGACACAAGACACAGAAGGCAGCACCCCCCAACATACTTCTAATTAATAGGTGTTGACTTGCATTTGTTACACAAAACGGCTATTGACGAACTGTTAGGATGTGGGCTTCTAACCAGATATAACTGAAGACTGCCTGCAGAGGAAAAATAACCAATTAACAAAAACAGTCACACAGTCACACACACACTGAAAGATACCCCTGTACACAGAGACAGTCACATGCACAATCACACACACACACGAACACACACAGACAGTCACATGCATGCACGCACACACACACCAGCATGCAGAGACAGTCAAATGCACATATACACACACACGCACACACACTCAGAGAGCTGGCCCTGCACAAAGGCATTCACTTTTAAACTGACTCACTGACCCCTTGTATATAATGTGGAATATTATAATACACTGGTGGTTATCCTCATTACAGACCCAACATCATCCTAAATAATACATTTAAAAAATCACAATGAATCAAAATTGAGATAAGTTACACTGAAAAAATATATATGTATATATTCAATGCTAAAATATCGCTCCTGTGTATTTCGTTGTCTGCAGCGGCGCAGTCAGAGCCTAGCACAGCACATCTGGGAAATGCCAAAGAAAGAGGTTCCTGTCCTAAACGGTCACATTCAGCTTTATAAAATCACTCTAATGTGATTTACACAGTTAGCTTGCTGCAGTGTGTGTGTGTGTGTGTGTGTGTGTGTGTGTGTGTGTGTGTGTGTTTATGGCTTACAGCCTATGCATACTTGAAGAGCAAGCACTATAATTACTTGACAAATGCAAGTACATTCTAAGAACTTTCTATTTCGGAGATGGTGGGGGGGGTGGAGTAAAATATATAGTGTGTTGTGCATGGATGTCAGGTACACTGCAGTAAGTTGGAGGGTTAGCCTGTGATAAGAGTCTGTTCCATTGCTTTCAAGTCCATCACAGGCTGTTCAATCCCAGGCTAAGAAAGGAGGTATGGATGTTGGGAAGGAGACCTGTAGAGCTGGACTGCGGGCTGACGAGGGGGAAGGGCGGGGTCTGGCGGGGTTGTGCAGGGAGGAAGGTGAGAGCACCAAGCATATAGGGAAAAATGCGTGGCCGCTCACCTCCACGTCCAGGGCCTTGGAGCATGAAAGGGTCCTTCTCTGTGTTCCTGGCTTCCCCAGCCTGACTGACAGCTCTGCAGCAGGTCTGGGCTGGAGAGCACAGGGGGCGATCAGCACGCCATAATTCTCCTCTTGTCCTTTTTTCTCCCATCTGCCAAACTCCCTCTCTTCCTTTCCTCTCTCTCTCTCTCTCTCTCTCTCTCTCTCTCTCTCTCTCTCTCTCTCTCTGTCTCGCTTTTTTAAGGCAGCTCTGCAGCCCTGATCTTGGCTTGCCATGCTTTCACTCCTCTGCACTCAATTGTCTTCTGTCTCTCTCTCTCTCTCTCCCTCTCCCTCCTCTTTGCTGCCAAAGTTATTCCAGTTGTAGAATAACAGTGCTGTGACCGTAGGAGGGCAGGCGCTCTGCTCACCCTGCGGGTCAGTGTGGCTCTGTGGCCGCGTCCCGGGGGCGGCAGGGTTTGTGTTGGCTCTGCAGTGAACAATTCCCAGCAGCCCTGGAGGGAAAGCAAGGGCACAGCTGGCAGTACAGGCCCATGTCCTGGACTTACATGGTTTTATGTGTGATGTTACCCTTCAGAGGGCGGCTCCTTGCAGTAGTGCAGTGGTTGATTTTATACTGTGGTACATTCTGTGGACAACTCTGTTCTTCACTGGCTCACATGGAATGTATTTATTATCACTGAATGGTAGGTGTTAGGGTTTCTATAGTCGGAGCCGTGTTAAACGTCCAAGGTGATTTAAACTGATTTGAATGTTAAGGTGCTTCAGAAAATATAAGCCAGCTTGGTTTCATACTGGGCTAAAGCAGTACCGTTTTAATTCCATGGCACTCTTAAGCCAAGTTAGCCGTGCATACTGTGCATACATTCCCTCATGTACAAATGAGTTCGTATCTGAAAGATTCCCACCTGGATCCACTATTTAAACCTTACGCAAGAGCCACCTGCTCAGGCACTCATGGGTAACTGCATGTATAGTCTTACAGAATTAAATAACCCCACACACACACACTCGCACACGCATTCACACTCGCACACACATTCACACAGACACACATTCACACAGACACACACTCGCACACACATTCACACTCACACACACATTCACACAGACACACATTCACACAGACACACTCGCACACGCATTCACACAGATACACACTCGCACACGCATTCACACAGACACATTCACACACTCGCACACGCATTCACACAGACAGATTCACACAGACACACACGCATTCACACAGACACATTCACACACTCGCACACGCATTCACACAGACAGATTCACACAGACACACACGCATTCACACAGACACACACTCGCACACGCATTCACACAGACACACACTCGCACACGCATTCACACAGACACACACTCGCACACGCATTCACACAGACACACTCGCACACGCATTCACACAGACACCCGCTCACACGCATTCACACAGACACCCACTCGCACACGCATTCACACAGACACACTCGCACACGCATTCACACAGACACACACTCGCACACACATTCACACAGACACACGCTCGCACACGCATTCACACAGACACACACTCGCACACACAGACACATTCACACAGACACACGCTCACACACGCATTCACACAGACGCACTCGCACACGCATTCACACAGACACACATTCACACAGACACACTCGCACACGCATTCACACAGACAGATTCACACAGACACACGCTCACACGCATTCACACAGACACACACTCGCACACGCATTCACACAGACACACTCGCACACACATTCACACAGACACACGCTCGCACACACATTCACACAAACATACACACAGTCACACACTTGCTTAACATACATACTTACACACAGTCACAGTCACATGTTGTATGTGAGTACTTGTGTGTTGTGAGTATTTTGTGTGTGTATTTGTGTATGAGTGAGTGAAAGTGTGCATGTGAGAGTCTATGAGTGTTTGAGTTGGTGGGTGAGAGTGGGGGTGTGTGTGTGTTTCAGAGGGCACAGCTGGGAGCCACATGCCATCCAGCACACAGACTCTCAGACAGACAGAGCACCGCTTCCTGACCCCAGGAGCACCAATAAACACCCAAACAGCTTTTTAAAGCCGTAAACCACTGTCTGGCCATTCTCTCCCCCGAACAGGAGGGAGAGCTGTGTGGGGACTGGAGGAGAAAAGGATCTGAGAGGGTGAGCATGTCCTGTGTTGTCTCAGGGAAGACCAGCCCTCTCCTCTCCGCTTTTATTATCTCAACTGGATAGAATGGAGTTGCCTCAGACCTCCTGAGTAATGGGCTGACTTTTCACCTTTGACCCCCCGCTGTAACATGATCGGTACACAGGGTGCAGAATCCTACAGACTCTTTGGCACTCCATAACCTCAAAGACGGGTTTGGTGCCCCCCAGAAAGTATACTAAGTGTGGGAATAATACACATACACCCACCCCCACTTACTCCATACCTCCTTTACTACTGTGGTCAACAGTTGGCAGTGCAAGTTGTAAGTTGTTGACCAATCCATTGAAGATAAGAAAGGACTGACAAGTAACATTTAGCAGCCCAGCATGTTTTTTTTCCCATAACCCTTTAAAAGTAGTGCAAGCACTGTTACTGTCTAACCATGTTATTGGGGTAGTGTGCTGGTTAGAAGAAATTGAGTTCATTCATATAAGAGGAGAGAGAAAGTGAGGTAGGAGAGGAAAATGTTAGTGGAGAGAGAGAGAGATGTTTTTATCTTTATTTTTTGCTGCTTCACAAAAGCACTTATTCACTTGTGTGCTTTTGATGGGATTCGCAGATGGGCAGCCTGAGATGTAGCTAAGGTTTATAGCTCATGGTGTTCAGGGGGAGCCGTGTTCACTGGCCGTCACTGGAGTGTCCTTGCAAAGCCCAGCTCAGACCAAGCAAAGTTGGTTGCACCAGAACCGGCGTTAGTGGCAGGCGGGCGGGCAGGCAGGCAGTCAACAGCAATAAAACAGATTGATTAATGTACCTGTGTTAAATTAGAAGTAGCTTTGCTGGGAGCACTGGAGAGGGGTTTTGCACTTAGATCAGTTCTTAGATCAGTGAGGCAGATGAGTGGAACAGGGCTTCATTTACAAAGAGAAACATTTTAATTGCTTAAGTTAAGCCTGCTTTGAGCACCCAGAAAGGTTTATGTGACACCTCCTCACTCACTTTGTTGTTGTTTGCTCGGTTTGTTTCCCTGTTACAAAAAACAGGTATAAACTCAGTGCTGCAATGTCCCTCGTTATGAGTACTACCCTGGGATTGGACACACACGCATATATATTTTCAAAACACATATAGTTCTTATCAACGTGACGACACATTTCGGCGGTAATTGCTGGGAAGGTACGTCAGCTGTGCCACATCCCACTGGCTCCTGCTGTTGCTGCTCCAGCATGTGTGTCAGCCATCCCCCCCCCCCAGAGCTGGCTGTGGCGTTGAGTCTGGCAGGCCCGTAAATCAGTGGAGATCAAAGCCTGACAGGGGGAGCCCTCTCCAGCACAGCCTCCCCTAAGCACCTGTATCCGTTCGTTTTAACCTCCACCCCTCCCCCTCCACCTCCACCACCCCCTACCAATGCCCCTACACTCGTACCCTGTATCTCTACCCCGGCTGCCAATAGCTGAGACAGAGAGATAGGAGAGAGGGATGCAGCGAGATTGTCAGACACAGACATTATCATCCTGAGTCTCTAGCCTCTCTCTTTCTCTCTCTTTTTCCTCTCTCTCTCTCTCTCTCTCTCTCTCTCTTCACACACTGTTCACAGGTGTTCTTCGCTAATTATATCAGGATATTATTAGGTTTCTGTCAAAAGGGAGGGGGAAGCCTGCCTGCCTGCCTCTTACTCCTAAATTACCCTACATTATTCTGTGACATTAAGATCCAAACTGACAACTGCCACTGTGATCACGTGGTGAATAATTGAATCCTTTCAATTTGATTCTCATTCACAGATAGTATTAGTAACTCTCTCTCCGCTTCCTGTGGATAAGATTAGAAGATAGTTTGCACTGCATAAGCCTTCTCAGCATGGTTTTTAAGTGATACATTAATTTCAAAACCTTTTTTTTAATTACATTTTTTCACACCTTCAAATTTGGTGATATAGATTGTGCTGTAAAAATAACTTTACAAACACACTACTTATCAATCACTCTTGAAAGTCATCACAATAAAGTCTGGACCCTCATGGCTGGCAGTACACTTTGTGGCCTTCACAGCAACCCCAGTCTGGCACAGCACAGAGACTCTGGTACAATCCATGAAAACGAGTCTCGTCCAATTAATTGTGGTAAAATATTATATACAGTATTGGTATGCTTTATGTATATACATGTATGTATTCTGGAAACATAAAGTAATGTGTTCGGTGTTACATGTGTGTGTGTGTGTAAATACTTTATATATATATGTGTGTGTGTGTGTGTGTGTATGTATGTATATATAAACATACTGTATCAGATTACACCTTGTATTTAATGAATTTAATAGTACAGAGCAGTCCTGTCACAATGACAAATAGCCCCAGCAGAATGGAAAGAATTCGAGAGCGCACGTTGTTCTGGGATATAAAAGTTAATTATCCTCTGGCCAGAGTTCAAGCACTGCTGTAATGGGAAAGAAATCTTGAAAAGCTTTCAGCCTGTGGGCTTTGTTTATTTACCTCGTTATTCTGTTTTAAAACATGTCTGGCCAGTGATGAGGAACTTGGAAGCAGATCGAGAGGCACAGCCACAGGGTCTCGGCCATGGACCCGCGCTTTGCGAATGGCAGTGGCAGGGAGGGACTCTCTCTCTGTCAGTGGGCAGCAATGGCAGGGCACCAGTGCTCTCCTGTTGGGCGCTGTTGCTCAAGACTGCAAAAAAAATATATATATTTATTTTTCTTTTAAACCTTGGTAAAAAAGAAAAATACAGCAGAAAATAAATAAATAAAAGGCCCGTGTTCTACTTGCACTCCCTTCTTGGTTATCGTAGAATCCCACAGCCTGCAATATGAGGCACTTTCAATGCAGAGTCTTCAATGCACTTTCAACTGTGCGAGTTGCTTCTTCGCTTAACCAGCAATTTGTGCTAAAAATGGAGCATTTAAGGCTCTCCAATAGGAGCCTGTCCTGACACAGCACAAACTAACCCCAGTGTGGCTCCTGCACAGGCAGTGTGTGAATGCCTGTTTGCCTAAAATGTACTGGTTCTGCACTTTTTATTTATTTAGTTAGTTTGCATGTGTGTCTCTTCCTGTGCACTCTATGTATTTACTGGTAGACTACACTTAACTGCAAACCCTTAGATTAGATTTTCAGGTTTATTCACAAGCATCCTGGCAAGCCTTGATCACTCAGTCACCTATTTGACCACTGAATGACCTCTCAACACAGAGAGAGGGAGAATTTCACCCATTGTTGAGAGAGTTTGGCTTTCTGATAAGATAAGAAGCCTGTGAGAGCTGCATTCCCCTAAGTCAGGTTTGATAGGTGCTTGTTCCTCACATTCTTTGGGATTATCTTCACTGTTTCTCACATGTTTGTGGGATATGTGTGGCGTCATGTCCCATGTTTCTTTTGGGAAGAAAATGTGAAAATAATTAAATCATGAAATTTTGATGAGAGGTGCATGTTGTGGCAGCCTAGAGGAAATCAAATGCCACTGTGTTCTCAATGGCCGCACTTATTATTATTATTAAATAGCCAGGACTCCATCCATGCTGGTCGATGTTTTCACACAGGTCAGAGTGTTTTAACTCCCCTGACTCTGACCTTGGTGGTGAGACAGTGAGGCCCAGCCTGTACCTGATGAACTGGCTGGCTAATTATTAAAGTGTCCAGCACTAGGGGAAGGGAGTGTGGAGGAAGGGTGTGTGTGTGTGTGGCGGGGGGGGTCCTGCCATGCTCTGTTTTGGAATGACACCTGTATGCTTAAAAAACCTGGGACTTATCCAACACACAGTTTTCTAGTGTATATCATAGGACATGTAGTACACACATATACAGTGAGGGAAAAAAGTATTTGATCCCCTGCTGATTTTGTACGTTTGCCCACTGACAAAGAAATGATCAGTCTATCATTTTAATGGTAGGTGTATTTTAACAGTGAGAGACAGAATAACAACAAAACAATCCAGAAAAACGCATTTCAAAAAAGTTATAAATTGATTTGCATGTTAATGAAGGAAATAAGTATTTGACCCCTTCGACTTAGTACTTGGTGGCAAAACCCTTGTTGGCAATCACAGAGGTCAGACGTTTCTTGTAGTTGGCCACCAGGTTTGCACACATCTCCGGAGGGATTTTGTCCCACTCCTCTTTGCAGATCCTCTCCAAGTCATTAAGGTTTCGAGGCTGACGTTTGGCAACTCGAACCTTCAGCTCCCTCCACAGATTTTCTATGGGATTAAGGTCTGGAGACTGGCTAGGCCACTCCAGGACCTTAATGTGCTTCTTCTTGAGCCACTCCTTTGTTGCCTTGGCTGTGTGTTTTGGGTCATTGTCATGCTGGAATACCCATCCACGACCCATTTTCAATGCCCTGCCTGAGGGAAGGAGGTTCTCACCCAAGATTTGACGGTACATGGCCCCGTCCATCGTCCCTTTGATGCGGTGCAGTTGTCCTGTCCCCTTAGCAGAAAAACACCCCCAAAGCATAATGTTTCCACCTCCATGTTGGACGGTGGGGATGGTGTTCTTGGGGTCATTCCTCCTCCTCCAAACACAGCGAGTTGAGTTGATGCCAAAGAGCTCGATTTTGGTCTCATCTGACCACAACACTTTCACCCAGTTCTCCTCTGAATCATTCAGATGTTCATTGGCAAACTTCAGACGGGCCTGTACATGTGCTTTCTTGAGCAGGGGGACCTTGCGGGCACTGCAGGATTTCAGTCCTTCACGGCGTAGTGTTACCAATTGTTTTCTTGGTGACTATGGTCCCAGCTGCCTTGAGATCATTAACAAGATCCTCCCGTGTAGTTCTGGGCTGATTCCTCACCGTTCTCATGATCATTGAAACTCCACGAGGTGAGATCTTGCATGGAGCCCCAGACCGAGGGAGACTGACAGTTATTTTGGGTTTCTTCCATTTGCGAATAATCACCCCAACTGTTGTCACCTTCTCACCAAGCTGCTTGGCGATGGTCTTGTAGCCCATTCCAGCCTTGTGTAGGTCTACAATCTTGTCCCTGACATCCTTGGACAGCTCTTTGGTCTTGGCCATGGTGGAGAGTTTGGAATCTGATTGATTGATTGCTTCTGTGGACAGGTGTCTTTTATACAGGTAACGAGCTGAGATTAGGAGCACTCCCTTTAAGAGAGTGCTCCTAATCTCAGTTCATTACCTGTATAAAAGACACCTGGGAGCCAGAAATCTTGCTGATTGATAGGGGATCAAATACTTATTTCCCTCATTAACATGCAAATCAATGTATAACTTTTTTTAAATGTTTTTTTCTAGATTTTTCTGTTGTTATTCTTTCTCTCACTGTTAAAATACACCTACCATTAAAATTATAGACTGATCATTTCTTTGTCAGTGGGCAAACGTACAAAATCAGCAGGGGATCAAATACTTTTTCCCTCACTGTAATCATTTGATCAACGCATACTACTACAGTGCTCTCTTATGGCTATGAAACCTGGTCACTTAAATGCAAAAATGTTACAGAAACCGACAACACAAAGGAGCATGCAAATGATGTAAGCTTGGAATAACAAGAAGAGACAGAAAATTAATTAGTGGATCAGGGAACAGACCAAAATATGTGACATCATTGAAAGAGTGAAAATGTTGAGATTGCAATGGACTGGACACATTGCAAGAAGAACCGATCAAAGATGGACAAAAAAAGCTTTCGAATGGGTACCAAGTGATGAAAAAATATGTAGAAGGCGACTACATAAAATATGTGAAAATTAAATCACAAACTTTGCAAGCATGACATGGAAAAGAGAAGCTGTAGATCGAAGCAAGTGAAGACATCTTGGGTTGGCCTTCATCCAGCAATGGATCGATATAGATAATGGTATATACACTCACCTAAAGGATTATTAGGAACACCTGTTCAATTTCTCATTAATGCAATTATCTAACCAACCAATCACATGGCAGTTGCTTCAATGCATTTAGGGGTGTGGTCCTGGTCAAGACAATCTCCTGAACTATAAACTGAATGTCTGAATGGGAAAGAAAGGTGATTTAAGCAATTTTGAGCGTGGCATGGTTGTTGGTGCCAGACGGGCCGGTCTGAGTATTTCACAATCTGCTCAGTTACTGGGATTTTCACGCACAACCATTTCTAGGGTTTACAAAGAATGGTGTGAAAAGGGAAAAACATCCAGTATGCCGCTGTCCTGTGGGCGAAAATGCCTTGTTGATGCTAGAGGTCAGAGGAGAATGGGCCGACTGATTCAAGCTGATAGAAGAGCAACTTTGACTAAAATAACCACTCGTTACAACCGAGGTATGCAGCAAAGAATTTGTGAAGCCACAACACGTACAACCTTGAGGCGGATGGGCTACAACAGCAGAAGACCCCACCGGGTACCACTCATCTCCACTACAAATAGGAAAAAGAGGCTACAATTTGCACAAGCTCACCAAAATTGGACAGTTGAAGACTGGAAAAATGTTGCCTGGTCTGATGAGTCTCGATTTCTGTTGAGACATTCAGATGGTAGAGTCAGAATTTGGCGTAAACAGAATGAGAACATGGATCCATCATGCCTTGTTACCACTGTGCAGGCTGGTGGTGGTGGTGTAATGGTGTGGGGGATGTTTTCTTGGCACACTTTAGGCCCCTTAGTGCCAACTGGGCATCGTTTAAATGCCACGGCCTACCTGAGCATTGTTTCTGACCATGTCCATCCCTTTATGACCACCATGTACCCATCCTCTGATGGATACTTCCAGCAGGATAATGCACCATGTCACAAAGGTCGAATCATTTCAAATTGGTTTCTTGAACATGACAATGAGTTCACTGTACTAAACTGGCCCCCACAGTCACCAGATCTCAACCCAATAGAGCATCTTTGGGATGTGGTGGAATGGGAGCTTTGTGCCCTGGATGTGCATCCCACAAATCTCCATCAACTGCAAGATGCTATCCTATCAATATGGGCCAACATTTCTAAAGAATGCTTTCAGCACCTTGTTGAATCAATGCCACGTAGAATTAAGGCAGTTCTGAAGGCAAAAGGGGGTCAAACACAGTATTAGTATGGTGTTCCTAATAATCCTTTAGGTGAGTGTATGTGTATATATGTATGTATTATACATATCTTTTTCAGTCTTTTATTATCATTCTTGATTTGTCTGTCTGCTTGTTTGTTTGATCGTTAATTGTAGGCAGCAGTGTGTGCCTGTGGCAGTCTCAGCCGTGAACCTAATTGATTAATCTTTGACAGTCTCAGTGATTTGATTTCTTAGGCATTTCCAAGGCTTCATTATCCACGACCAGGAACTTAACTACCCCCCCTTCATTCAGTCTTCTCTCTGGAGGGAATTAAAGGGCAAAGAGGGGAGAGGACAAGAAGCTAGAAAGAGAGAAACAGACGATAAGGAAATAGTTTACCAGAGCAATGAGTAATTGGTAAACGTTGGCCACTCAGTGACTTTCTGATCTGTGAATTACTCACTGACAGGACAGATTGTTCAAGACCAGAGGTAATGCTGTGAAAAAACATTAAACTAAAAACTGACTGCTGTTGAGACTGCTGCATCACTCTCAACTGAGGGTTAAAACTTTCAAAGGAGTAAAAGTAAAAACAACACAAGACAATTTTCAAACCGAACCAAAACAAATGAGGTGTCTGGAATGTGAGAAGCGTGTTTCCTCTTTATTGTTGTTTTTCATATTGCCTGTTTGGTTCTCATGCTTCTGGGTGAAATATGTTAAAAATGCTGTCCTCCAGGCTGCTTTGCAGAATTGTAATGTCTAAACTTTAATAAAAAAACATAAAAAGAGAGAGAGAGACAGAGATGCTAACCATCTGTCGCAGCAGGAGAGTGTTTTACATCCCCACATACTTCAGGATCACTTTTATTATTCATATTTATTGTATTTATCATATTTATCATATTTTTCTTAACTCCATATGGGCAGATTGAACTCTCCAGTGTTGCAGGGTGTGATGGACAGAGTGTCACTTTTCAGCTCTGGTATTTCTCTCTTCCAGTTTCTCTTAAAGCTACATACAGAGCAGCAGGGAGCCATCCTGCAGACAGGCCGCTGTAGTGAGTTAAACAGGGAATGATGTGCTTGGACTTACACCACAGGGATGAGTTTACTGCAGGGCTCCACACAGAAGGGTGTTACTCCAGGAGACCTGCAGCTGGCTGGCCGACCTCTGCCGGTGTCTTTATCTAACAGATGCACGGTGGCTCAGTGTGAGCTCAGCACTGCCACTCTGCCACACTCTGCTCACGACACTGCCCAAAGCTTAAGGACACCAGGAGCTCTTCTACAATGCCTGTGTGCCACGGGAATGCTAGGAATCTTTCTGGAAATTATGTCATGGAACTCCTTGATTTGTTATCTGCTCCCATAACCAAAATGTGCCGCCCCAAAAGGCCACTACAAAACACAATGTAGTAGGGCCTCACACACTGTGCTGCATGTAGGGAATTCATATCACCACCTCAAAAAACATAAATTAAAAATGTTAACGAATGTTTAAATATATATATATATATTCATTTAGTTATGTATTTTTGAAATTGTTGATCTGGAGACTGTGGGGCACAGATGAAGGGCAACAGGAGAAAGGAAGAGAGGCCTCCTGAAATGATGCAGAGCCTGGCTGCTCCTCAGTGTGGCATCTGCTATGTTAATCAGCTGACAGGAAAAGCAGCCTGGGACATAGAGCAGGCCCTCGCTCCTGCTGGACCATGTGAAGTGTGCGCACAGCCCAGCGCAGAGACGGGCAGGGGGTGCGGATGGAATGGGGAACGGTGGACAAAAGGTATAATAAATACATATGTCTGTGATGTTAAAAATTAGGGGTGTGAAAGAAAAAAAGAGAAGAAAGGGAGAAAGAAAGATCATTACAAAAAGAAAAGAACGAAGGTATTCGGCAATCGGTTTTCTATTTGTTTTTTATTTTTTTCCTGCTGATCTGCTCAGGAGCTGAGGCAGGCCAGGCACATGCTGACATGGTCACAGGGACGGGGGGCAGGGCTGGGTTGAAGGAGGGGGCTGTTGTTCTAAGGGCCCCCGCAATGTTAAGGGGCAGGAGGTGATGCGAGAGGAGCTGCCTGGGTAGCTTCACCCTGACTGGGACTCACAGGGCCTGGCCCCCTGGCACAAAGCCCCTTGCATTCTCACAGCCCCCGTCGGAGCAGGAACGACGCTTGTCTTCATACCTCTGGCCAACTCCCGCTGAAAAAAATAAACTTTGTATTTTGAAACAATATTATGTTGGAGATGAATAGAGCTCAGATGTTTTGATTATTATTTAATTTTTAGCCAGTCAGCTTTTCTTTCCCAGCTCCTCTCTCCCCCCCAGATCTGGGCCCCAGTTTGGTTAATGTTTTGTATACCTGCTGGAGCTTCTCTTGTTTTTCTTCACCGGACTGTGTCCCAGCGCACCCAGGTCCTGCTTCAGATGCATCATAGCTGTGCTGTTAAGTCATTCAATTGGCTCCAAGAACACACAGCCTGGGATTTTGAAACAGGACTGTAGAAGCCAAGGGGGTCTGAGCATGTGCAGAAGGAGGCAGAGATTTGTTGCACTCTCACCACACACCTCTCTTCTCTTTCTCCTTCTCTCTCTCTCTCTGCCTCCTTCTCTCGGTCCTTCTTTCCCTTCATCTTTTTCTTTACTCTTGCCTCTCTCTCTCTTCAACCCCCTCCCCCACCTATCTCTCTCTCTCTCTCTCCCTCCCTCCATCTCCTCTCTCTCTGACAGAACTGGCAGACGACCTGACGATGGACGATCTCACCTTCCACCAGCAGCTGCTCACCCCCCCCCTGGCGACAGGCGGTCAGGAGGGGCAGTCGGTGCCAGGGGCCGCAGCAGGGGCACAGGGGGTCTGGGTGGCCACTCTCCTGGCTGTCTTTCTAGCGCTGACCATGTGGGGGGCGCACTGACCGGCTCCAGCTCCCTCCCTGCCCCTCGCCACCCCCCCTTCAACCTCTTGGACAATCGAAAACTCTGACTGTCTCTTTCTCCCTTGTGGAGGGGGGGGGCAATTCCGCCCACACTGGGCCACAGACAGCAACCCTCACCAATTGTAAATAATAATAATAATCATCATAATAACAGTAATAATAATAATGATTTTGATGATAATAACAAAAGTAATAATCCCATGCTGGTATCATCCATCCTGTCCCTGTGCTGACTTCTGTTCTGTGTGATAATGAGTTCTGCGGGGGGGGGGGTTGGCTTTTCGGAGTTCCTCTGTGACACTGGCACTAGCGCCTGTCGAGGGCAGGGAAGCAGCACCCCAAACCACAGACCAGATCTCCCAGATCCCTCACCACCACTGACTCGAACCCAGTTCCCCTGGGGCTCGGGTCCCAGCGCGGCCCAGCTGTGGAGACTGGCACTGTTTGTGATGGTCTCGCCTCCCCCCTGAGGACTGCTGGACCCTGATCCAGTGATGTAGGATGTAGGTGGTGGCACACAATGTTGCTTTAAAAAAATATATATATATACTGTATATGTATGTTGAAGATTTTGTTTTGTTTCTGTTTTGATCAATAAGATATGTTCTCAAGATGTCACTCATCTACCCCTTGGCAATCAGTGGAGGTTTTTCTATCTTATTTGTCTTTTGCCCATTTTTCCTGTGTTTAGGCCGGGGATGTATATAAACATACATATACAAATATTTATTTATTTATGTATTATGTGCTGTCATGGGGTGGTAGTAATTTAAAGAATCCTATGTGTTGTAAATTACTGTTTTGTTGGTTTTATGTTTTTTTTACTGTTTAATGCATCCTATTATACCCATTTAATACCACAAGTTGAGCTGCCAGCATTGTAGGATAGTAGTAATAGAAAACGGTTCTGGGTGTTTCATCGATTTTTAACCTGTGTCTCTGTAGCTGATGTATCCAGAAGGGCTCAGTACATCATTATCAGATGCTGTAAGATACCATGCTGTGGCAGAAAAGAATAAATAAAATCAAAAGTCAGCACAAACTAGAGTTTCCAATGATCATGAAAGAAATGTTTTGACCCTGTAGCCAGCTGCAAGGAGTGTGGTGTGGTGTGGTGTGAGTTGAGCGTACCGCAGATGAGTTACTGTGTCCGTGAATGTGAAGACAGCGGGCCTCCCTGGGACACCTGGGGTGAGGGGGTTGTCTGGCAACTGTCTGTCCTGTCCTCACATCTCTTGATAGTTCAGGGATGCTCAAAGCTGTGGTCTAGCCTGCCTGTGTCCATGTCTCTCTCTTTCTCCTGCACAGCCCTAAGCAATCAAACCGCAGCCTTGGGCCCACGGCTTCCAGGAGGTGAGAGGTCAGAGGTCAGCGGGGTGGCCAACACGAGTGTGTGAGTGTTTGTGTGCTTCTGTGGGAGTGTGGGTCTGTGTGTGCCCGTGTGTGTGCAAGTGCCACTGTGTGTGTGTGGGGTGGGTATTGCTCGTTGACTGTCCCACAGCTGTCTGGAGACAGAGCATTCCACTCCCCAACAACACCCCCCCACCCTCCCCTTCCCTGCCAAGAACAGCAGTATTCCACTGCCCCCTCTCTGCACTGCAGTTGTTGTGCTGTCTCTGTGCCAGTTTGGCACCACTGTGGGTGTTCGCACTAAGACACACACACACAGAAACACGTGCACACACTGCTCCAGAACCACACACACACACGGGTCAGTGCAGCCCGGCTCAGCAGTGATGGAGACTAACAGCTATTCCAGACTAACGGCTGCAGGCGTGAGGGAGACAGCTGTTGATGCTCTCACTGTATTCCTCCCAATAGCACCATTCTCTTTCTGCTGTCTGTCTGCATGACTCATCCCTCTCTCCTCCTCAGTCTACCCCCCCCCATTTCTTTTTCTCAACTAACCCTATTGTCTGATGGAGTTGAGCAGAGGGGGGGCCTAAAGTAGAGCTACGTTTTAAAAGGGAAAATTCTTCACCTTTTACACTTTCGTTCCGTTTCAAATTGGGTGCTGAGACAGAAGGAGGCTTTTGGCGTTTATTTCTTTGTTGTTCGATCGTTTCAGAAACAAAGAAAATAAATAAAGATTGTGCCCTCGTCTCAGCACTGAGGGGGGGAAACATAGACAAAGAAAAGCAACTCCAGTGACCTGCAAGTGCCTGGGGCATACGGCAAGAGTGCCACAATTACCACACTGAGGAAGACTCTCATGCCCCTGCCAGCAGAGGGAGCTCCTCCTGGAGGCAAGCAGCAGGCAGGGCTGTGAGCAGAACTGAGCAGAACAGTACAAGCATGGTTGGAAAAGGAGAAGGGGTGGGCCAAGGGGAAGCTGAGGCTTGTAAGGTGTAATAAGGTGAGCAGGGGTACAATGAACCAGTGAACCTTGTGGTAAGGAATAGACCCTGGGTTATAGCCTGAGTGTGCACAGGCCGACGGGCACAAACAAAAAGCGAGTGTGAAAGTGCCGATACAAAGCTGATTGTCTTGGTAGAAGTGACTGAAGGGTTTTCAAGACTGACCCAGTGTTCTGGAGAGTGGTCTGTTCAGGGCAGGTGACACAGAAGGTTGTATAGTCAAAATGTATTGCAGCACATTTGTTCTAATCGATGATTGCATATAAGCCTGAGAGATATCATTCTTTCATAAAGCAACCTCTAATGTTGTCTGGTGCTAGAGAGATCAGTAAATTGAATGATTACATAAATACATCAATATTACAACTTGACCCTTAACTGCCCATATAACCCTTTCGCTTCTTTGTGGAAACATTCTGTAACTAGGCAGTCTCTATTGCTAAACATAATCCCTGAAGTCTCTTCTGTTACAGACCTACTCTGTGTGTAGTTTATTTCTAAACAGCAATATCTTAACCCCACAGTGGTCATCCTACAGAGCACAAAAAGGTGGCCAAGCCAATAGCCCCATGTCACCTAAACCAGCAACCTGGAATCAGTCCTACAACTCCCAGTATTAGAATGTAACCTAAATAGATGAAAACGTATAGCAGTATTGGTCAAGAAAAAAATATATATATATATATCCTCAGGCCAGTGCATTGACAAAGGGTGCTGCTGTATTTTCAAGTCTCCTACTCATTCCTGTTGCTTCTGAATCTGAAAGTATGAAAACAAAACTAACACCCACTCATTACTGCCATTACTGCCCTGCTGCTGCTATCATTATCTGATATATAATAAGGACTGTGATTAATCTCCTCGGGAAAATAAATAATTTGTCAGATTACATTTGTGATTTTCTTTTTAAGTTTTAATGTCAACACGTCTGACGTAGCTTTCTGAGGTGTGGGTGGGGGTCTAGAACCACGGAGCCAGAAAAGTCATTAGCACGACTGACTGTACCATCTTAATTTAATTAAAGGGTCTCTAATGGTAAATAGTTGTCAATTATCACTGATTAAATACATATAAGGAGATTGCAGCATCTGACTTTATCTGTTAAATATGTATTGAATGTTAATTGGAGCCATGAGAGAGCAAACAGGGTTAATGTGCCCACAGGGGCCAGTGTTGCTTTATGCTAACAGCAGGCTGATAGGGAGAGCAGAGCAGGGGGCTGCGGGGGTGGGGCTGAGCATCACTGGGCCCAGAGAGGTCTTCTCCTCACAAGGCCTCCCAGTGTGGCCTTAGAGTGGTATTAGGGTTCTGTGTTATCTCTTCAGTTCAAGCAGTAGAGTTACTTTACACACACACACACACACACACACACCCAAGCAGGGAGAGACATGCACACAGCTTGACACGACAACAGCAGCAGCCATTCTGGGGAAAAGCACTGGATAATACAGCAGGGCAGGAAGAAGAAAAACACACACACTAAACACAAACAATGGCTTAATTTAAATCTACCCAGTTATAAACATCACTGGCAGTTGCATGAACCGGGCTCGGCATAAGAGTGTGAAGGACAATCACCGTGACCTGCTCCACAGCAGGCCTACACGGACCTTTACTGGCATGCAAAGTCAGGCTCACCTCAGCACACACACACACACACTCACAAACAATCGGCCACTCACAGATATCCCTCACATTGTGCCCTCCTATTGGATCTTGGATTTCACCAAAGTAGTCTGGGAAAATAAAAGAGATCTGCCAGTGGAATTTGTGATTACAATAGACAATAGAATGTAATCCTCGAAATGTCCCCCAAAACTCCAGACATGGACACACCATACACTCAGGCACACATACACACACACACAAGCACAGAGGCACAAGTCATGGCATGTTCTCTGCAGGCCTCGACTTGTTCTCGGCCTGTACTCCTGCAAGCATATTGTACATGTCCTAGTGCCAGACCAACAGCATCAGCCATCCCTGACTGAAAGCCTCTGTTGGCCCACAGCGCGTTGACTCTGGGAGGGGCATTTGGTCCAACTTAACAGAAAGGAATGAGCACACAACCCCCCCCATCCCCCGTCCCCCAAATTACAATCAGAAACTTAATTGCAGAATTAGCATTTCACTTAATCTGCAGGGTGAAGGCACTGGTTTGTATTATTAGATCATTAGATCAGACTCTGGGATCTTTCAAGCAGCAGACAAAAAATCTAATAAATTAATAAACTTCAGCACAGCGGAGACAGCGAGAATGAAGAAAACAAAAGAAGAAAGACTTTTTCCCAGGGTTCAACGGAATGATTGATTGTTTCCATTTTGCCGCCTTGGCTGCATTTTTTAAAATTGTATTTATTTATTTATTTATTTATTTATTTATGTGTGTATGTAGGATGAGGGGACGACTTGAATTTAGGCTCCAAACAATAAAGACCAAACAATCAACATACAAGCGCACGTACACGCACACATACACACACAAACACGCACACACACTAACAAATACAGTAAATATAATAACAGCTGAAGAGTTGTTTTTCTAGTTCTTGGCCTCAACATCAAGCTGTAAGTGGCTCAAAACTCCTTCCCTCCCTTTCTCCTTCTCTGTCTGTATTCCCACCCCAGATAGGCAGGGGAAGGTTGCGATCCCAGCCTGCTCCCTCACTGGGGATCTCGAGGCGCGTCCCCTCTGATGGACCAGTGCAGCTAATGCGTGAGGAGATGCACAGCAGGCCAGGTGGAGGAGGTGTTCTGGGGCTGCGCTGATTTTCAGGAGGTGCCTGCTGCAGTCCCCCTGAGGAGCCCTGAAAGCTCAATCCCAGACCGGGAAAGGGATTGCTCTTTTTATAGGGGGCGAGATCCAACCCCACTGCTCTGAAATCAAAACCACATGCAATTTTATGTTTGTTTGTTTTTTTAGTTGTTGTTTTTTCTATTTTATTTTTTGCTTGTGTCATTTTTCTTTTAATTCCAGGCCAAGAAAAATACTTATTTTATCGCCTTTTCACTTGCGGGTTTTCTTGCTTTTGCTCTTGCTCTTGCTGTCGTCTTTGTCACCATCCCTTGAGATGCACCCAACACTGTGGAGATCCATGATGGTTTTCAGATCCAGCTCAGATCTTTGTTGTTGGTTTTTCTTTTTAAGAGAATGGGATATCCAGTCCTTTCAGGGGTCAGTCCCATTCAGCACGCCTGCAGCTGTGTGCACATGCATCCCTCCAAGCCTGCACGGGTTGGGGGACTGAAACATCACTCGCCCTGTTTAGGGAGTGCCAGCCCTGGCTCCCTCATTTGCAAACGTCTGGCGCAGGAAATGCAGTGTAACACAAGGATACAACCTTGAGATACACCTAACCAATCCTCACCACACTGTCACTCTCTACTGTACCAAGATGGGTATTCACAGGGTCAAATATTATTATTATTATTATTATTATTATTATTATTATTATTATTATTATTATTATTACTATTATTATTATTATTATTATTATTATTATTATTATTATTATTATTATTATTGTTATTAATACATGTGTTTCTGTTTGTGTGTGTGAGTTTGCAAAAGTGTGTGTGATTAGGCCTGTCTCTGTCGTTGTTGTGAATATCTGTATGGGATAGCTGTGTAGGGGGCTGTGACTAGTTGCATAAACACCATAAGTGTTGAATTACTTCAGTGATACATACAGCAGCTTTTCTCTGGAGGAGCCTATTTACCTCAATGTGTTGAGGTGCCTTGTGAAACACCCTTCAAGTCAAGGACCAGTTCAGGGAAAACTGAGAGGAATCTTCATGTAACCATACCCTAGTTCTCTGTTATTGTGTGAATCTGTGTGTGTTTCTGCACTGCAGATTTGCTGGGAGCTATTTAAATATGAGTCTTCAGCATGCATTTTTTGTTATGTTTAATATTAATATTTCCCCCTGCTGAGCATGTCTTTCTGCACTGCCCTGTGATCTGTATACATACATTCCTCTGTGTCAATGCGTGGGTCTCTGGGACTCATTAGTGTGGTCTTCACAGGGCTGTAAACAGGACTGGGGTCATGTGTCCTGCAGCCTTTTGCTCATTGGCTCGGCCAAAGGTTCGGAGAGGTTAAAGCAGGCCTACAGAAGTCATCGATTACACTCAAACACTCATGTATTTAAGTCCAAAGTTCAACTATATGTGAGCGAAGATAAGGAATGTTTCAGTGATTGTGTCAGAATTTTGTTTTTGTTTTTAAACCTTAGTCCTTTGGAAAAGAAACAAGTATAAAAATAACCCACCCATCTCTCTTCCCCCCTCTCTCTTTCTTTATATGTGTATATACTATTATTATGTACAGTCTCTTAAAAGAAAAACAAGTTTGGATCTTTTATCCATTCCGCAAACTCCAGTCCGGTTTCAGTGGCACTGCAAAGATCTCCAAACACGCCTCTAAAAAAAAAAGTGCAACCATGGCGCGCCCTCCTTCACCATTCCCGAAACTCCAGGCCAGGTGTTTAGCGCCACCAGCCCCTGCTCTTTGTCCAAAACCCCTGCGTGATCGCGCAAGGCTGGCTGTCCGCCGCCAGCTCGCCGCACTGCCTCCCACCGGAGCCCAGCTATCAGCTCTGCACTCTGTCCGCCGCCGCGCAGAAACACTTTTACTTTAACTTTGTTTCTGAGTTTCCATTTCCTTCATTGCGGTCACCGCAACCTCGCCGGAGCTGCAACGACGGGAATGCCAAAGCCAGTTTCTGCTTTTTTTCGTTTTGAACTTTTTGTGTTGGCTTATTTCTGAGATTTGTTGTGTTTTTTTGTTTTTGTTTTTTATCAGAAACGTTGCGGTCAACCAAACGTTTAGGGTTTTTGGGTGCTTCATTAGCTGATCTTCTGGCCAGCTTGGAGGAAGACAGACGCACAAGAAAAGGCAGAGTAGACCTCCCTGTGAAGATCCAGCCCGTGTCCAGTGTGTGGTTCTGCTGCGGACTGTTGTTCACTCTTTGCACACAGGAGTGAAAGGAGGGCCCAGCACTAGGCACTAGAAAAAAGTCCAGCTAGTTAACTGTGCTGTGCCAGTGCGCGGCCACTCCGAAACGACACCGAGAGGAAACTTTACCGCATGTGAACAACACGCTTACTGGGGGGAAAGCAGACTACAAGACTAACGCGTTATTTTTCAACTATACCTCTTGTCCATTTAGTATTGTGTCTTTGAAGAGATCTTACGATGACGGGGACGCTGGTGCCGTCGCTTATTTGCACTTTAGCCGTGATTTGCGTCTCCGCGCAGGCAGAGCTCAAGTCTAAGAGTTGCACGGAAGTCCGCAAGGCTTACGGCTCCAAGGGCTTCAATCTGAATGACGTCCCGCACCAAGGAGTCAGCGGTAAGAGCCTTTTCATTTGGGATTTTACACACAAAGCACCATGGCTGTGCGAGTTGGGACTCTTGGCCGCCGTCGGCTCATCCATCGTGGTGGGACGCCAGTGTGAACTTCAGTGGGGGGAGTACAGTACACATGTTGAGGCATCCATCTGTGCGCTGTTACAAGACGATCTCGCTTATTAAATCCTTGTATCGATATTTCCATACGAGTACAGATCAGCTGTGAGAGTGTGTGGTCGTAAATCGACTTTTTGAGCCATGCGTTTTGGGGTTTTCTGGAAAAGCTTTGTCTCGTTTCCCCCCCCGTTGTGCGTCGCATTGGGAATGTATTGAATTTGCAGTTAGGAAAGAGCGTCGATTGCGCATCGGTCCGCAGTGTTACTCGTCATCAGTCTCGGTGCTGTTTTGTGTTGAATACTCGGGCTGAGTTGTATAATTGTTGCAGTTTTAGGATGATGCATTGTGGCCATTGTCAATTAGTTTTATTCCAAAATCAATATTCTACCGCCTACCTGTTGCTTGTACAGTTGGTTACAATGTGGTCGAATACAGATACATTACTAACCAGTGTGCTGTTCGTGGCAGGTCTATTTCCGAAATGCTTTAAAACATGCATCTTTAAAAGTGGACAGTCTGGCTTTTTTTTTGTATCCAGACGTTATACAAGGCAGAATCTGCAAAACTAATACCGATTTTTTTTTTTTTAATTGGCTGTCTCCGCATTTGCTGTTCTGTTTTACAGTTTGTCGGGAGGATGAATCACTTTTTTCAGAAGTAACTTCGAACAAGCATGGTTTGGGGCGACCAAGTCACGTTTACTTCTTAATGTACTTCAGACTTTATGATGTGTAATGTGTTGTAACCGTTGTACGACACAACTGGAGTTGGAGGGGGGGGACAGCACCAGCGACGAAGAAAGAAAGAGAGACGGGACTCTCTCCATCCGGCCGGTCTCTCCTGGGACACAATCCCACCAAAATGTAATTGCCGAAGACCCACAGATTAGCCGTCGTGTGAAGAAGGCGAGAGCAGGGCTTTACTGTAGTCAGGAGCTAATGTGCCATTACCGAGTGGAGGGGATTGTGCGCAGTTTTAACCTCTTTGTTCGCGATAATGGACATGTAAATGGAGAGATTTAATCTGGAGGAAGCGTCACCGAGTCCTTGAACGTTTTTTTCTCTGCGAGGTGTGAAGTGAATGTCTGCGGGCCATTGTTATGGGGCCCTATTGTTTTATTGTGGATTAATTGCGAGTGATTCAACCCCCGGCTTCCTTGATTGCTGTACCCGAGCAAGAGAGGGGGAATGGTGTGGTGGGGGTGGTGTGGTGGGGGTGGGGGTGGGGGGCAACGAAATCAGCAGCTACCCCTGTGTAGTTCAACTGCAGTGCAAGACGGCAGGACGGTCAGCGAGGGGAAAACCACCCGCTACAGGCGTCAATGGACCCATTCACTGGAGCCCTGCTAGGCTAGACTAACGGAGAAGGGGGGAAAAAATAAAATCCTAACTGACTTTAGTGTACTTCTCCTGCTACAGACACACATAAAATACAATTTTACATTTTATAGGATAGTTTTATTTTCAACTCTGTAAAACAATTTTATAAGACAATAAAATTGAGGTATTCTTAGAACGTTTTAGTTACCACTGTAACTTTTTAAGACCCAGGTCTTAAAAAAAGTTAGTGGTAACTAAAATGTTATTAGTTATCGTACACACACACACACACACACACACACAGGTTTGAATGGCAACATTTTGTGTGAAGTTCTGTTGTTTATAACAGATGCCTCACACATCATAGGACACTGTTACCCATCTCCCTGATTTCATACAGTGCAGATTTTGGGGTCCTAAGTAGGGCACTTAAACCAGTTGAAATATAAATACAATATTTATTGTTTTGGTTGTCGTATCCTGACATTTTTCTTTAACGTAAGGTCCTGCACTGAGTTAGTGATTGTCCAACACTCCTGGTGTTGATATGGACTGTGAGGTTACAGTGGAGGGGCCCTGTGACTGTTTTGTACCAACTGCGTTTGTCAGCCGAACAACTGCAAAGACCTGTGTCCATGCCAAGTGCCTGGGCTGGCAGAGAGGTCTGTCGGTTAGGTTGTATGGATGGGAGGCTGTGCTGGCTGGTGGTTAGAATGTAAGGGCTGGGAGGTGGAGTGGCGCAGTCAGTGGGTTTGCAGCACTCATAGGATGCAGTGAAAGGTGAAGCGCAAGGGCTCAGGGTAAAATAAATAGTTTCATCAGTTAAAATAAAGAAAGCTGGAAAGGAAATGGTGCTTACTCTTGCCAGGGTAAAGAATTCTGTCCAAGAAAGCATGATTGAAAGGGAAGGTCTGTCCCAGCCTGGGCCAAGATATCTTTTAGTCTAAACATGTATTTTTGTGTTCTAATTAAGTCAAAATCCGATGAGAGAAACCAATTCTGTTCTGCATTAAGTCAGTGCCTTTGATTTTTGTTTAGAGTGGCTGGATTGCAGCTAGATTAATGCCAGTGGTGCTGACTGATCAGCAGAGAAGATTACATGAAATTGTTTAATTTCCCATCGAGCATCCCAGCAGGAACATCTTCCAAATAAAAACAACAAAGCAAAATAAATAATAATTCTGAAATGGGGAAATTACGTCCCTTCATTGAGTCTCCTGTGCAGTGCAGTGCCACAGACGTTGCACACAAGCAGGTTGTCGTAAAGCAGCACGAGTTTAGAGTCCCCTCCAACTCTGCATTTTATTGTATTTTTTTAAATAATATTTTGTCTTCAGCATTTCAACTTTGATTTGAATGTGTGTTCAGGCAGACAAATGCCACTGGGTGGGCAGCAGACCATACCTGAAAAGACACTCTGCAAATAAACAATAAGTTTCTCCTGCAAAGCAAATAGAAAGAAAAATCAAAATCCCCTTAGTTCAGAAAGCTGACTTATTGAGTTTTTTAATCAGTGATTCAGCCCCCCTCTGACCCCCCCCTTTTGGCAACTGTGAATAAAAAGGACTTCATGCAAATCAGTAGTGAATACTCCAGTCGGTTGGGAGAGCGCTCAAGGAGTGGAATGCATTCTGGTTTCAGTCTGCCTACCACCGCTTAAAAAAATCTTTATATATAAGCACTTATTAACATCGGCCCTGTTTTGTTATTTTTCTCAGAAGTCTGTTTATAATTCCATGGTTAATGGGCCTGAATAAGTCTTTTCCTAGACCATGTTAACACAGGTAGTAAAAAAGGAAGGGAAATGTCTGCAGCTGGGCTCTCAGGCCACACACCCTAAAGAAAAATCCCTGTGCTGAGGGGTGAGGCTTGGTCATGAGATCTGGCTCCCACATTGGGATGTACTCTGTGCCTTTACAGCAGGCCTGCATGGGTTGCACAGCTCTATAATGTGATTTACTTTTGCTCAGTGTGGTGGCTTGTCTGTTTTTGCTGGAGGACTCGCTTCCTGACCCCCTTTTCCTTAGGGGTCTTCAAGGCTGTCTTGTCATGAAGCTATGCTGCTGTGGTTGGTACCTACCAGACACGGCATGGGATGGCGTGGACTGTGTAGACTGGTCTGCTCTGACTAGCAGTCGTGTGAGTGTGTCAGTGTTTCAGTGTGTGAGTGAGAGAGTGACCCAGCAGCTGTGGCAACTGTGCTCCTGAGCCCCTTGGTACACTGTCTGTCCCCGGCAGTTGCACTGAGGTCCTGTCCTGCGTCTGTGCACCTCGGCAGCCGTTGACACAGTCCTCCCTTCCGCCTCACCCAAGATGCCTAGGATCAAAGCCACAGATCCACGAGTAATTATTTTCTGTTATTGTAGACGTGTCAGGTGTGCCCAGGAGAGGGGGATGTGGTCAGGGTTGCGTCACGCTGTGCTTAACAAGCCGTTACCCGGGGTGGCCTGCTTTCTGGCATCGCCTGGCCGTCCAGCACCTCTGCAGTAATTGGGGTAGAAGATGATTGGCTTTGGCAGGTCGGTGCGTCACTCCACAGTTAGCAGCAGCAGTACAGGAAAGCAGGAAGCGACGAGAGGCCGGCCAGGGGAAATTAGTCTCCCTCCTTCTTGATGGATTTTATGGATCGGTTGATGGGTGGATTTGATTGATTTTGTTTTCCCTACCCTTTATCTGTTGATTTTGTAATTGCTTGTTTGAGTCCAGGGGCTGCAGGGGGCAGGGTGTCATGCTCTGCCGTTTTCTGCCTTTCAGCTGATTAGATAAGGCATCCTGGTGCTGGTAACTGCTGTTGTTTTGGCCCCTGCAGCTCTAATATGCCAATTAATAACTAACTGCAGCAAACAGTCCGAGGTCAGGGCATGAGAAGGGGATAGGAAAAAGTATTTTGCCAAGCTAGACATAATGGGAAAAGGGGAACTCTCTGCATGGTTGTCATCCTTCTGTCTGTTTTTTTTTATGTTTTTATGTTGATTTTATGTATTTTTCCAACTTTAGAGTTTTTTCCTGTTTTTAATCTCCGTTACACTCCCATGTTATGAAAGATAAACAAATCAATAAGTAAATAAAGAGCAGTTTATAGAACCATTTTAAGCATCAAAGGCATAAATGTTCCATCAAACCTCAAAAGATGTCCTTTAATTATAGATGTCTGGGTCATAAATGGACTGTGTCCAGTTGAACACTTTTTCTTTTTTTGTCAGTGGTTTGCTGTGTTTCTCAGGGTCAGGGTCCCTGGGCTGGCTGGTGTGGGCTCAAGCACTGCACCAGGAAGATGAGAGCAGTTTTTGCCTCCAGTCCACACGACCCCCACACTCTGCTGGCAGTGTTTATCGGATTTGTAAAAAAATAAAAATAAAATTAAGTCTAGTCTACAACAGGTTAACGCTCATGGTGGACGCAAGCTATAGAAATATTGAAACGCATATTTGCACTCACGTAGTCCTGCCCTTTCCACCGTGTAGTGCTCTGAGCTCAGCAGCAGTGGGCCATTGTCAGCCCTTGTCTGTGTACCACGTTCGGGTGTATCCAGCTGAAATGTGATCTACTAAAATTGGTGAAGTGCTTATTGCAAGTACAGTCTTCCCATTCCCCAAGAGCAGCAAACACGTCACTGTGTGATTGTTGGTTTTTTTGGCCACATGGTGGCCGTAACATGACGGAGGACTGCTTGGAACTTTCAGACAGGAAGGAACTCCCTGTGAGTCGCTGGGAAGAATATATCTCCCTGCAGAAATGAATAGAAGTACCTGTGTAACAGCTGTGCTAAACGTTTACCCCCCTCCCCTCCTCCTCCTCCTCCTCCTCCTCCCTTTAACCTTATCTTATAACTGTGACTCCTGGGGCCGTTTGTGTGTCAGGGCTATGGGGATCAGCTGTGAGGTGGGTGTGAGCTGCTTCAGGCTTTGTGGAGGGTGAGATTTGTGATCTGCCTGAGAGGAAGTGCAGTGTGCCGGGTTAAAAACGATTAAGAGAGCAGTCTTTTTTAAATCTATATATTTTTGCAACAGTTAGTGGATTAGGGTAATCTTGGTGTCTTTTCCGCCCCTTCATATGATTGCCGTCGTGCCAACATCTTCTCTGTGCACCTTAGCTGTAATTAATCTTCAGGTTGGTTTTTATTCATTTTTCATTTTGATCTTTTCTGCTCTTGGACTGCGGTGCTTGTTGCGCTCCGTTTCCCTGATCTGTGCCGACTGCGAGACAGAGTTCCTGGCTGGAAAAGCATTGTCGAACACACGCATCCCTCTCCTCTCCACACCAAGCGAGAGTGAAGTCCGTTTGGAAAATGGGAGTGTCCCCACACCTGCCCCACACGTGTGTGCGTGCAGCCCGCAGACATGGTGCAGTCCCTCAGAGTTCCGTGCCTGGCAATGCACTGGGATGCCGGCAGTGATGTGGATTCAGGACCCCAGCAGTCTTACCGGTGCTGCCCCGCAGTGTGAGAGCGCAGAGAGTTTGTTCAGGGCGATGAGGCTCAGCCTGTTTCGCTGTTCTTGTGGTCTCCAGCTTTTCTCGTCTTTGCACGTGGCTTGTCTGCTGCTCGTTGGCTGTGTATTTAACCCTACGAGGTGCCAGTCCCTACCTCCCCAGTCTGGTCTGTACTGTATTGTGGTTGTATGTGCAGCCCTTGGGCCCATGATCACTGTGGTTATGGAAGGTTAACCCTGGAGAGACGGCCCTACACGTGGTATGACATCACACGATTGAAAACAAAAAGACAGGATTTATAGGGTTTACAGACTAGGTTTGGGGTTCGGGGCTTCTACACATGATCGATATCAGAACTCGGTGGAAGCGCAGGAGGCGTTCGTGTGTCATTCCTGTGGGATTCCTACATCACTCCCTAAAGAATGCCCATTATTGTTAAGTGTTACCAATATAACACACTTGCTCTTGGCAAGGACAAAGGGGGAGATGGGTGTTTGGGTGGGGGGGGCTGGCGTGCAAGAATTTTACTATGCCCTTCAGAAGAAGGCATGAAAAAAAATCATCCCTTCAGCTTTCATTACCCCCCACTCTCTCTCTTTAATTTCTTATTCACCCCGTCTCCCCTTTTTGCTGCTGCATGCCCTTCCCTCTTTTCTCAGCCTTTCTCATCCCTCACTCCCGCACACCAGGCACTTGTCTTTCTCTCCATCTGAGTGACCCAGCGCTCTGTATTCTCTTTGGGAACAATGGGGCTACCCCCCCCCGCCCCCCCACCACATTCCATGAGACCACCCTGCCCTCTTCCCCCCTTCCTCTCATTTCCCCTCTTCCTCACTTTTCTCTCTTAAGTATCAGTGAATGTTCTATGTACTTGAAATGGACGTGCTGTCACATGGTGAGTCCATGAAAACGTGCGATATCTGTGCAACACAAATACCGAATTGCTTTTGACAAAATTTGAACGCCACTAATACGAGTGCACTTTATTATAAAGGTTATTATGATGATGATGATTCTGAAACTTATAGCACAAGTTTGGAATTGCAGCAGTACACATGAATGGATATTGGCAGTGTGGTTAAAAGCTTTCAACACTCCAGTCCCTTGCTGGAGGGTGTTGATAACTCTAGTTAGCACTTTTTGTGTAAAATAAAATCACGTTTTTCCTTTTTAATTTAATGTTACATAATGCTTTTAATGCATTAATTCGCCATTCTTCTAGCAACTGTGCACCTCCACACTTACACTGAATGCCTGGCCTGTATGCAACTATTAGGTGGTTATGTCTGGTATCCCCACACACTCCAAAGCTACCCCCTCCCCCAGTGCTTTCCTATGCTGCAGCAGCGCACCCCCATCCACACTCTTTGGGATCTTGCCCCTGGAAGTCATCCAAATTGTTTTAATACCAAAACAGAAGCCTGGCGTTAGCAAACACTTCCCTGTGAAGCCGAGCCAGAAGGTTTTTAAGGCCCAATTGTTTTTGTACTTGGCATTATTAAAGACCTGCTGCTGGGAGGTGGGGGTGCGTGAATATGAGCTTGTATTGTGTTCCCCTGTCACCGTGGTGTGTGTTAGCATGTCCCGGCAGCGTGTGCAGACTGTGGTCTCCGGTGCTGGGAAGGGCAGGGGTTTGGGCGAATTGTGCAATCTGTTTTTCCACAAATTTCAGGGTTTAGTAGGTGGTGGCAGTGCTGGATCTTAGCTCTGGAGTACAGCCTTCACTCTTCACTGTGACCTCATGGGGTTGCTTCCCAGAATGCTGTGCTGGAACCACATGGGCCACCAGCCACAAGTTCGACGCATGCTTCGAGTTGTGTTGCAATGCACAGTGTGCGAACTCCAGTCTTGTTATGCTCGGTGTTTACCTAGTAGGCCAACCAATACAAGAGCTGTGGAAATTCCATGATCTCCTCTCCTCCTTAGCTCCACCAGTATACACTCACCTAAAGGATTATTAGGAACACCTGTTCAATTTCTCATTAATGCAATTTTCTAATCAACCTATCACATGGCAGTTGCTTCAATGCATTTAGGGGTGTGGTCCTGGTCAAGACAATCTCCTGAACTCCAAACTGAATGTCTGAATGGGAAAGAAAGGTGATTTAAGCAATTTTGAGCGTGGCATGGTTGTTGGTGCCAGACGGGCCGGTCTGAGTATTTCACAATCTGCTCAGTTACTGGGATTTTCACGCACAACCATTTCTAGGGTTTACAAAGCATGGTGTGAAAAGGGAAAAACATCCAGTATGCGGCAGTCCTGTGGGCGAAAATGCCTTGTTGATGCTAGAGGTCAGAGGAGAATGGGCCGACTGATTCAAGCTGATAGAAGAGCAACTTTGACTGAAATAACCACTCGTTACAACCGAGGTATGCAGCAAAGCATTTGTGAAGCCACAACACGTACAACCTTGAGGCGGATGGGCTACAACAGCAGAAGACCCCACCGGGTACCACTCATCTCCACTACAAATAGGAAAAAGAGGCTACAAATTGCACAAGCTCACCAAAATTGGACAGTTGAAGACTGGAAAAATGTTGCCTGGTCTGATGAGTCTCGATTTCTGTTGAGACATTCAGATGGTAGAGTCAGAATTTGGCGTAAACAGAATGAGAACATGGATCCATCATGCCTTGTTACCACTGTGCAGGCTGGTGGTGGTGGTGTAATGGTGTGGGGGATGTTTTCTTGGCACACTTTAGGCCCCTTAGTGCCAATTGGGCATCGTTTAAATGCCACCGCCTACCTGAGCATTGTTTCTGACCATGTCCATCCCTTTATGACCACCATGTACCCATCCTCTGATGGCTACTTCCAGCAGGATAATGCACCATGTCACAAAGGTCGAATCATTTCAAATTGGTTTCTTGAACATGACAATGAGTTCACTGTACTAAACTGGCCCCCACAATCACCAGATCTCAACCCAATAGAGCATCTTTGGGATGTGGTGGAACGGGAGCTTCGTGCCCTGGATGTGCATCCCACAAATCTCCATCAACTGCAAGATGCTATCCTATCAATATGGGCCAACATTTCTAAAGAATGCTTTCAGCACCTTGTTGAATCAATGCCACGTAGAATTAAGGCAGATCTGAAGGCGAAAGGGGGTCAAACACAATATTAGTATGGTGTTCCTAATAATCCTTTAGGTGAGTGTAGGTGATGTTGTGTCAATGTCAATGGGCCAGAGCAGCTGGAACCCAGGCTACAAAATTAAAATGAAATTAAAAAGTAACGGCTGCCATTGTCTACACAGCTGCTGCCATTCACTTCTGAGTGAGAGGCTGGATGTATTGCATGTATAGAGCCATGGGTGCGTTAAGGTGCTCACCCAAACAGCACCCTAGCAGTGGCATTGTGCAGCGTGTTTGTACCTGTGGTGGAAATGTCAGCCATCGATCATCTGCCCCAGGCCCTGCACGGTGCCCGAGGGCGAGCTACCTGGAGCAGGTGCATTTGTGCCTTTGCTGCTTTATTTTTAGTGTTGTGGTGCTGCTGCATCATACATATATCACAGTTGTTAATTTGGCCATATTCTTCTTATCCATTTTGATTGAAAAAAATGTATATATACATTTATAATGCGTTTTTCATTTTGAAACAAAATCTGGGTCCTTTTCATTTGTTTGATCATTAGCAAAGTTTATTTTCCCACCCTCTCCATTCCTCCAGGTTTTATTTCAGATGGATGGCATTGTTCCCCTTTAATACAGTAGCTGTGTGGGACTGCATACTGGGCCGGTAACTCAATCCCCAGTGTGAGAGATCACTGCTCTGTCACTTGAAACCAGCCTCATTGTGAGTGAATTGCCATGTATGTGTCACAGTATTATTCTTCCCTCACAAAACACCTGACTTCCTGCCTACGGTTCCCGTGAGTATGTGATGAAATGTGCTTGTGTGCTCAATTTTATTTTATATATATTTGTTTATATATATTTATATATACCTATGTAGCACAGCACACGCATTATGCTTTTTTGTTTTGTTTTCTTCTCTCCCTGCTACCCCCCCCCCCCCCCACCAAAGACATTAACAATACAAGAGCAGTAACCAGGGGATTACTGACCCAGCCTTGTGCATTATTTTCCAAACAGGTGCTGCACTCGCTGCTTTCATGCGTGCCCTGAAAGCTCAGGCTGTTTTCCTGAAACTAGATCCCTTAATAGTTACCAAGTTACCCCCTCCACCTCAGATTAATGCAGTGGGTGGTGTCAGGAGTGGGATGGTGCAATGAAACAGCCTCGCTGCACAGGAATGCATTCCCCAGTGCCACTACAGGTCAGTGTCTGGGGGAGCAGATTACCTGCAGCAGTTTAGCTGGGCAACTATACAAGAGCTGCAGCACATTTTGAAAGTGTGCAGCATCTGCCTTATGAATTCAGATGTTTGGCTGTATGCTGGAGATTGAATTGCTTTTGCCAGATGCTGTTCAGGCATTGTTTGTGTTCATCCTCTCCATGAAGAGGTGAACCACCCTTCATCTCACCCTTCTGGCTCCCAGTCATTTGCAGCCAGAGATGTTTTTCACTGCCTCCTTCACGTGCATTAAGGAGGGCACAACATGAACACCGTGCTCGGCACTGCGAGAAACAAAACAGCTGACAGCAAATTGTCCTGGTCATTCCACGTGTGCTAGTCGACCTGCAGTGCATTGTGGGGCAGTAAACGTGGGTGGAACAGGACCTTGTGGGCACCTCGTACATCCCTCCCTCCCCCATTGTGTGCGTCTGTTTTAAAACACAGAGCGTCGCAGGTGTCCTGTTCACATCCCGGCATCCGCTGCAGTGTCTGAGGGCAGGTTAAGGAGAGGGAGACGGTGGCCTTGACTGGGATTAACCCTGCAAGTGCGGGGGGTATTACGCATACCATCAGTATCCTGTCAAGCTGATTAAACTCCCCCCCCATTTGTTTTTCAATTCCCTAATTCATTTTAAAAGTTCACAAGTTTAAACTTACTGTCTGTGAATCTAAAAGGTGCAGCATTCGTTTTTCGGTTGTTTGTCTATACAGCCTCATCCTGGTACTTACAGGGCAGGAATGCCAGTGCGTGCTTCTGGGCTCGGGTCCCCTTTTAAAGTTGCCTGCTTTCGATCGTGTTGTGACCCGCTGTGGGCCTAATACATTCAGGCCTTAGCAGCAGCAGGCTGAGGGATGAGGGATGCTTTTGCGACAGTGTTTTCTGATGTTAATCAGTCTGTGCTGCAACTTGTTCAGTGTCTGCAGAGTATTTTTTTTCTCCTCTGCTGAGAGTCTGTGAGCTGCACTCCCCATCCAGAAGAAGAGCCATTCATCATCTTTTTGCTTACTCCGTGTGGGAGGACACAGGGCGCACGCGTCCAGTAATCCTACGCTGGTGAACATTTCATGTGAAGGGATATGTACACAACTGGCAGTTTTTAGTCCCTTTGTGTTCCTCCATGACTGAGAGGCGCAGTGTGGAGCCTGCCACTGCGATCCTGTATGCTGCACAGTGGGGAGATGTTATTGTAACATTCACTTGTCCAAGGCTTACCCTGGTGACTTTAGGCATAAACGTAAATGATGTGTAGACATCCTGGGAGTCCTGCTAGAGGGAGAGAGAATTAGTGGAATTGGGAGCAGGTCTCTGGGGATAGTGGAATCGCTCCACCAGCAGACTGAGCTGTGACGGAGGGAATCGCTCCTGTCCCCATCTGTGCTGCGGGGAGCCCAGCGTCTGGAAGGGAAGGGCAGTTGCGTGGGTGTGGTGTTGGGGAGGGGGGGTGGGGTTATCTTGTGGGATGGGATGTGTGGGAAAGGAGCTGGGTCAGGTCCCTCTGTGACACCAGGCTTCGGCTTTCTGTTTTCTTTGGCTCGCTGGTTGATTTTTCAAGAATGTGCTCTGGCCTTCACTGCCAGGATAAATAACCAGAACATTCCAGCCACACTGCTGCCTATCCCGTTATTACCTAGCATCATACTAAGTGTAATTAGTCTGACTAGTGCCCTCCATGCCATACCCCCTCCCCCCCACCCAAGTGTGGTCCCAGCAGAGCCTGTCATTCCATTCCTCTGAAAAAGGCACACACACAAAAAAAAAAAAAAAGAGAAACACCCCTCCCAGCCCTCCGTCTTCCTGCACTGTAATTGGTTCCACCTGGGTCTTGGCTGAGCTGGCCGCACACTCTCGCATGATGTCCACCCCAGCCCTCCCCAATCCTGCCCTATGTTCTGGGGACTTGTTGTTTTCTTCCCAAATACTCAAAAGCAAGGGTGCGGAGTACATTTAAGGCCCCCACACACAGGATTTCACCCTCATGATGCAACCTGGGAACACTAGGCACTGACGCGCGCACACCCTATACCTCCTCCTTCAGCCTCCCTCACCATCCCCGGACCCCTCCCCCAATCTCCTCTGTTTGGGCAAAGGAAGGGTGTAGAAATCCCAGCATCTGTTTCCAGCTAGTTTCTCTTGAGTTTTTCCATCGCTGCCTGTCTTCACCTCCAGCCTGATTACGGCACAGTCAAGTTCCTAACCTGACTCTAGTTAACAGAAGAGCAACTGTGATGTAATGGAGAGCAGTTAGAAAGGAGGGGAGGAGAGGGAGGGGTTTGGGGTTATGTTTCCAGGCTGAGAAACAAGATTCTGTTGCCACCTTTGTTTAACATCACATCAAATAATGCAAATCGGCACTCAAACTGTGAAATATATATAAATTAATTAATCTCCCCGTTTTTAATCTCTGCAAATAAAATCTTTATCCAGAAATCAGCTGAGGACTGTTGCCAGCCACCAGTGCCCGCCTGTATTCCAGTAAAGCCAGGGAGATGTTTTGGAATCTCCTCAGGGAATTCTCGCTAGATCTTCCTGGTTGACGGACGTTTTAATTGGCCAGAGACCCTGAAAGGTTTAGTGATTTAACAAAAGGAACCTGGGGCTCTGAGGTGTGTTTTTTGTGGAGGCACTCCGCGATGTGCAGTCAGACATTGTGTAGGGGTGAAGGTTGAAAGTGAAGATGCTTCAGAACACAGTCCTGACATCCCCTATATATTTTAAACCCAGTACTAGTACCCACCCCCCTCATAAACACACTTAATTTGTCTTTGCTTTGCCAAACATTATATATATATATATATATATATATAAACAAAAACAGTAGGTGCTTTTGTAACATCACATTATAGTGGCGGTAAGGAAAAGCCATTGCTGAATGCCAGCTTCAATGTAGCAAAGGAAATGTCATTTATATTTTTAGCTACTCCTCCAAATCCCCTTCGGCGGCGCAGGCCAGGCCCTGGGTGACAGAGGCGTTTCCTGTCAGGGCTCCGGCCGCACTGGTTGTGTGCAGCCAGGAGAGGAGGAGGGTTGTGGTTGTGTGAAGGTCTCCTAATGGACCTCCCTGCCTCAGCCAGACAGCTCGGAGTCGCACTGAGAGTTGTGACATCAGAGCTGGGCAGAGGCCCTGACCCCTGGGATCCTCAGCATATCCTGGAAGTGGAATAAGACTGTGGGTGGGTGGAACCAGGTCTCAACATTACTGAACATGAAGGGGGAAAAAAAGTCTCCTGAAAGGTTCATAATGACCGTAAGGGAATGTCCTATGGCTGAAAACAAATTTTCAAGAAGTTGTCTGCCTTCACACTGTGTGGGGTTTCAGTGCTGATGCTAGGAACTCTGCATTCATATTTAAAGGCAGTCAGGGGAAAGTCCCTACAGAGAGGGAACCTGGTGGCTTGTGTGAGATTGCTTTCAGGTGTGAACACGCTCGGGGAGATGGAGGCAGAGCAATCTCTGTGTCTGTCGCTCTAATTGTGTATGTGTGTATATATATATATATATATATAATTTTTTTTTTTTTTTTCCCTTTCTCTTGTGTGCACCCCTTGAGTTTCTGCACTGGTTTACGCTTCTTCTGCGTCACTCACTCTGTATACGTGTGTTGACGTGTGTTCCTGTGTGTACCTGTATGTAGCTGGGGCCCCTGCTCTTGAACATGCATGTTGCAATAAATCAAGTTTAAGTACTGGGGGGACGGGGGTGGGGTGGGAATGACGCATGGGAGACCACTGATTTGTGGTTAAAAAAATAAAATAAAAAATAACTTGACATTCTTCAAAGACTCCTCAGCCTCAGATTTCCAAGTCTATTTAAGAACAGATAACGCTTACTAACACTATGACTCAGTGTCTGTCTTGTCTGCCAGATCTTCTGTGTGAGATAGTGTTCTGCCTTTTCAGATCTGTGTTGTGCGAGTTAGCGGGAACAACACATTTTTTCACATGGATCGATCGGTTGGCATTCCCAGTCCTGCTAGTAAGATTTCTTAAACTCTGTGTGTAGGCCGGAAGCAACTGTTGTCAAAACACAGGCTGCTTGATTGTCAATCTAGGGAATGTACTGGGAGAGAGAATTTGTTTTGCACTTTTAGTTAAAATGGGGATGAAAAATCATTGTGGTTTGGTTTTTAAATCTAACTCTTTTTTGGTTGTGTTTTGACAGCTGTGTTGGGAGGGAGCTAATCCTTGATTTATTTAAGGAAACGTAGTTATTTGTGTGTGAACGGCTACAAGTGGTTGTGGCTGAGTGGCAAACGTTGGTGGGGGAGGGCTACAATTCCCGGCCATGGACCCAGTACACATGGGCTTTTGACTCTATATGTGTCTCTGTGTTTATACACTTGTAAACGCACACACATTTAGTTAGAGGCACACAGACCCTGATCGAGTTGGCTTGTAGCTGTTGAAGAACGAGGCTTCACTTTTGTTTAGGGTTCGAAGCAGTCAATGTACTTTATTCATACAGCTGCAGGAGAGAAGAAAATCTCTGCACGCAGGCAGAGCCAAGCAGTTTTTTTAGGTGGTAGCCTACAAGCATAATTTGGTACATTACCTAATATAGTGATTGTATAGTTAGTTCCTTGTTCTAGTACAATGGAAGATTATGGCAAATGCAGCCATCAGGAAAACTAAAAAAAACAAGGTTTCAGACAGTATTGTGGTTTGACATGTATATTTATATTTATTCCTCAGAAACTCGATCAACCTTCCCCATACCCATCTGCACGTACTCAACTTAATAAGTCTGAGGCCTACATGTTTGGCTTCAACATGGGGCATCAAGAATATATGTATTGTTTTAACATGACAAACAGCCTGACCTCAGCTCACTTCTTTAATCGCTATAATCTCTCTACATTTCTTCTCCAAGGTGAAGTGAAACCAACAACACACCCACCTTGGTACTTATCCCCCCCCCCTTCCTTTCCTTTTGATTTATGACTCCTTGAATTATGCCTTTGCCTAGGTACGGGGAGGTCAAGCCCTGGCTTTGTACTTTCTGTTAGTCAACCCTTGAAGTCACACGTATTGTAGCAGTGCCACAAGGAGCACTGGGCAACAGCCATTCGGGTCACTTTGTTATTTACGGTTTATTATTTTTTTCTTATGTAATTTTCTTCCTGCTCGGCCTTGTATCCAGTCCTGCAGCATGGAGGCGCTGTGTCAGCGAGGGTCCCCAGGCGGCCAGTGTTGAAAAGCGATTTCCGTTGACAGAGAAAGGGCAGCGCTGTGGTCAGGAGGGAGGGGGGCAGTGGTGCCAGTTCTGGGTGGGGGGGTTTCCTCCTCGTTAAGAGACTTCCACTGTGCGCAGGGATGGAAGGAGGGGGGGGGGGGGTTTAGCGATAGATGGAGGACAGGAGGATGAAGGGGGTGAGTGGACTGTTTTCTCCAGCCCTCATCCCCTCATCCTGACAGGAAGCATAAGTACCGTTACGGGCGGCAGTAGTGGCCGTGTCTTGGGGCGAGGTGGCTAGTGGAGGAGGTGGAGTGATGGGGGGGGTCATTAAGTAACTGAGCTGGGCGCTCCAGGAAACCCACGCCGGCCTAATCGCTGACACTGACACTTCCTCAACTATCTGGATGACAGCCCGACAGAGCTGCAGCAGCCACTAATTGGTGAAGGGAGAGAGAGAGGAGGGGAGCTAGAGAGCGTAGGAGATCACTGTGGTCAGGTGTTGGCAAGCTGTGGAAATGCTGTGCTGGACAGTGAGGCCACCCTGTCCTGGGGAGGGACAGACGCCCCGAGGGAGAAGGGCTGCAGTGTGCTCTAGTGGTCTGAGCCAACTGCCTGAAACGGGAGGAGAGGAGGCTCTTGTGCTCCTGGCCTAGTAGTTAGACCTGAGAGACTGGGAGGTTTTGTGTGATAAAGGGGAGAGACTGGAGCTTAGGGGCATGGGGAGGAGATGCACGGGAGCCAATGCTGTTTGACTGTTCAGAGAGGAGTGTCTTCCAAGGCCCACACAGTGTCAAGTAAAATTTGTTTTTAAGAGGAGAGTGAGATAGAGAGGACCAGGAGAAATAGATGCCCGTGTCCTCCGATCCAGAAAGCCTGCGAGCGGTGTTTGTCTGGGTGTGCCCTGATTGTGTGGATGCTGATGGGAAGCAGGCCCTGTGGCTTCCTGTGCCACTCTATAGGATAGCATTCAAAGGCCTCTCCCCTGCCCTCGGTGCTGCCCTCTTCCCTCACACTGCTCAGACCCTGCAGCCCAGCCCCTCCCTCTCGCTGCCGTGCTCCACTTTGTGTTGTTGCACAATCATAACTTCATACAGATGTTTCTGTTGTTTTACTCCATACCTTTAGTTCGCCACCGCCATATTAAAATGAGCAGTCTAGACTGTGGGGAGTGGTCTTTTTAGCGCTCTTCCATGGCGGTGAGGCAGGGCTGCATACCCATGAATCCAGCAGGCCAAGTGGAAATTTGTAGCTTCGCCAGGCCCAGTTCTCTGTGTCCCGTCCCCGTTCCACCAGTGCCAGGAGCCGACCCCTTGCAGCCGCACAGCCAGGGTGAGCGCTGCACGGCTGCTCAGGAGGCTTTTTGGCCTGCTACCTGGAAGATGTTGTGCGTTGTTTTGTTTCTGTGGTAACAGCACTAAGCCAGCAGATCAGAGCCTGAGCGAATGGTGTGCACAGCCAGCCAGGACGGGCGGGAGGGAGGGAGAGAGGGATCGTGACCGAGGACGCAGTGCGGGAAAGATAACACTGGTTGGCTGGTTTGTTGGTTAGTCTAGGTGGGGCTCTAGATTTAAATATTGCAGGCCTCCACTTGTACTGTGAGACAATGTCTGTGTTTAGTGGATATGCACTGCACACTTTGATCAGACAAAGTAAATTATGTGTTTAAGACATTTGTGTTTTTTGGCTCACTGACCCCCCGATAAACATTCAGGGGAACGATCTCGCGGTCGTCATCCCCCCTCTGATGCAAGGTGTGTAGCAGTTGTGAATATATGGCAGAAGGCCAGGCCAGGCAGGGTAGTGGAACAGAACTGAACAACTGGGTGGGAGGAGAGAGAGCATGAAATTGTGTGGACCAGTACAGACAAGTGGGACCACAATTCAGTGATGGATTTGTTTGTATTGGTGCTCTGTGCATCCTGTAGTGGGGTGAGAGAGACCTAGAGAGATGGAGATGAGGAATGGTTGGTGGGAGGGGGGGTGTTGGAGAGACTGTAAAGGAGATGAAGGGTGGAAGAGAGCCCTAGATGGTGAGGGAGAGAGAGACACCAGGAGAAAGACAGAGAGGACTGATAGAAGGCTGAAGGCTGCTGGGGTCAGACCCAGGAATTCCTGAGGTCAGCTTCCTGTGAGCTCCAGGCGAGCCTGAAGAAAGAATCCCTGTGAAATTCCTGAGGGGGAGGGGAGAGGAGGGAGGGGGGTCCCAGCAGCCTCTTTCTCTCCAAACAGCGCAGGCCCCCACCCCCCAACCCCTGCTGAGTCTGAATGAAGTAGAGAGAGTGAGAGAGGTGGAGGGGGGTGGAGAGCAGCACAGAACACCATAAAGCTGTGTTTTTTTTACACTTCATGGGGCCAAGTTTTGAAAAGGACAAAAGTTGGAGTTTAGTTCTGACTTAAGTGGCTTTCAGAAAAGAAAATGGTTAAAAAATAAACATAAAATCAAAATAGCTCAATGTATCCAGCCACCTCTTCCTCCTTTGGTTTGTAAGGCGGACGGTGAATGCGGTCGGAAGCCATGTCTGAATGAGGTTCTGTGTGACTGCAGATGTGATTATTTCATAAAAACAAATTATATAGACTAACAAATCCTGTTGCGTGTCTGTAATAGTGCAATACACTGAACGTGTTCACGCTGCCCTCATCAGTCCATGTCCTGGTGTTTCTGACCAGGAGATTCCCTTTTACTGCAGTAAGAACACACAGACAGACAGATGCATACCAGATACACACCAGGCAGTCTTACTCTGCAGGGCTGGAAACTGGGCCTGAGGGAGCCAGGGAAAAAAAAAAAAAAAGTTGTAGAGATCACATGGATGCCACAGAAACAAACATGCAATGAGCTCCATACCTACCTCTTCGGCTTGTATAACCCCCATGCAGGTCTTCATAACCGCGTGTCTCTGGAACCCTTTAATGATTTTAAAACTGACGAGGGGACACAAAAACCCAAAACCACCACCGTAATGCAAATTGCTCTCAACTTTATGAATCATAATTAGAGGTTTGCTTTTAAATACTGCAGCAGGCGGGGTTTGCAGGCAATCGAAGGATTTTATAGAGGGTGTGCGTGTGTGTGTGTGTGTGTGTGTGTCTCTCCTGCTTGTGTCTGTCTGGTGGGAATTTAGGTGCGAGAGCAATTTGTGAGTGTTCAGTCTCCAGCCAATGCCTCTGCTCACATTCTGAGCATTGGGGGCTCATCTCTGGGGCTGAGTGATAGAGGAGGAAGTGGGAGACTGTATAGGCTTAAGGTAAACAGTTTGGAAGAAGGGATCTCTGGACATAAACAGTTTATGCCCAGATATACCAGTCAATGGCGGAGTGAGGGGAGGGGGAAGTGGGGTGCTGGGTGGTCTTGTCTGCATGGACTAGAACTTCTTGTTTGAGTCAGGGAGTGGTGGGGCCGGCTGGTCACTGGTAGCCCGATTTCCTGCCTCCTCGTTTAAAAGGCAGCCGCAGTGGCGACTCTCGCTTGTGCCTTGTTTGTATGTTGACCTTGTTTTCCCGGCAAATTGACTCCAGCACTGCGAGCTGCTGTCGACCGCCTCTCCCCAGTTTGATCTGCACAAAAATAAACAGCAGAGACCCACAGGAAGAGTAGGCATAGAGGCATAGCGAGAGCAAGAGGTGATATTAAGTAGCCCTCTGTTACTGTGATGGACGGACAAGGACAAAGGGGAGGAGAGACAGAGAGACAGACAGAGACACATGGGGCAAGGGGTTAAGGTTATGGGCACAGCAGGGGGCTGGTCACTTTGTTGCTGGCTCTTTTCCTGTGGGCTTTAAGTGCCCCCTCCTCCTCCTTTCCACCCAGGGCAGAGACAGGCCAAGGCCAAGACTTAGGGTAATGGGTGGCTGGACTGAACTATGGGGCCTTCATCACGGAAGGGCGTGTGGGACTGTACCAATGGTCGAGGAAAGGGTGGGGAGCAATGTCTTCAGTCCTGGCCTGTCAGTGGGCAGAACCTGGGATTGAGGGGGTTGATCCCAGCATGAGTCTGATAGATGGGAGGGGAGTGGGCTGGGCCAGGGCCAGGGTGGGCTTGGGGTCTGCTGCCTGACAGAAAAGGGCAAATGCCGTGACCTTTCTCAGAGGAGTGGCTGTTGACCTTTGCCCTTGAGGTCAAGACTACAGGGCAGTAGTGCTGTGCGCGCACGTGTAGGTGGAGGGAGAGGGGGGTGAGGCTCATGCTGTGGTGCAGTCTATATCTGGAGCCGTCTGGTCAGCTCCTAAAAGAGAGAGCGAGGTCAGGGGATGGTGATAAATCTTGATTTTGATCCAGAAGGGCACCCACCACCAAAACCACCACTTCCCCCTTTCCTCCCCCAAGTGTAAAAGGAGGTGGATATGGGGGTGGAAGAGAAAGGAAGTGACTTGTGTTGTGAGCAATTTAAACTGGCAGGAAGGGACGCATTAGTCAGCCACTCTGGAGCACAAAGCTGGTGGTAATTACTGGGAGCAGGGAGGTAAGGGGCAGGGGGGCAGTCCCTGGCGGGTGTTTACTGTGCGTTAATTAGCAGAGGTTAAGCAGAGCAGGGCTGTTCATTTGCTGACCTTTGACGCTCTCCTGGAGTCCTGTCCCACAAATCCACAGGTAGGGTCACCTGTAGAGGGCCCCTGTGTGACACATCCATGCCTTGTTCTACGCTGATTCCACTGTGTTTTAAAGAGAGGGAGAGGTTTCTTTTCAGCCTGGCACTGGGGCTGTCAGCCTGAACACTGCCCGTGTTTCCCCAGATGTGGCATTTAGTGAGTGGTGCTGCTTGTTTTTTTGTAATCATTGGTTAATTTTACCATGGTGTCGTTGTTTTGTGTGATTAACCGCTGGTCTGTCTCTCATTGTCTCCCTGCTGCTGTGTCTCGGAATCATCAGAGTTGTGTGTTGCTGTGGGCTGGAGGCAGAGAGGCTGCCTGTCACTTACAGGTGGGGTTTAGGGGTGTTGGTGTGTTGTTGGCCTTGGTTCAGACACTGCAGACACCGTGCCATCGCTCTCTTCCCCCTCCCCAGTGTGGAAGCCTCCACAAGACAGAGTTTCTCAATCCAGTTGTCCTCTGTGGATACCCCCCACACACCCTTCACCTTATGGTTACTTTGACAGCCTCTGGGAACTGGTAGCACTTGCAAGAGTTGGCCTACTGACTAACTAACTGACCGGCCAGCCCTGACACCTCCATCTGAGACCTAGTTTACCTACCAATGATGCAGCCCCATGCCCCAGGCAGCTGATCAGAAAGACTGGGGACGGTCTGCCGTCTCTTGCCGTGGGTGTGGGGAGGGGGTGTTCTTGAACCTCCTGAGTAAGCTTCTTATTTTTTAGGGGGGGGGCAGACACTGACTTAAGGCAACAAAAATGTTGACATTTGTATAGCAACACACACATAGCTTTTTCTTTTCTATTTTCACTTCTCCCTCACTCCCCAATGCTTGCGTCACTCCTGACTAATTCAATTTTAAACAAAACCACATCTCTGTAGTTGTTTTAAGATGAGTATCAAATTATAGGCTGCAATAAAATAAAGTGAAAGAGACAGATTGCCCAATCCTGAGTCAATAGAGTGTGCTGGGCCTGTCGGATCCAACTAGAGAGGAGCTAGAGATCCCTGCCCAAATCCCTTACTGTCCCTTCTTAAATATTCCCTCCTTCCATCTGACAGATTGCAGACCTTTAACTGTGCACAAAGTAAAGAATGCAATCTGCTCAGGGAAGCATCCCCAGTTCACTTGCTGCACTGTGCCCTGCGGTAAGGAGCCTAGGCAGCCAAGAGTTGGCTGTTCTGGGGAGACGCTCTGCCTCCCCCTGCCATTATCCACAGGGAGACTTGTGCTCAATTTCTCGCCATAGCCCGAAACATGTATATGTACAAGTTTTGATGCATACTAGCTCTGAACTCTTGATAACATTAGTCTGTATATATACACTCACCTAAAGGATTATTAGGAACACCATACTAATACTGTGTTTGACCCCCTTTCGCCTTCAGAACTGCCTTAATTCTACGTGGCATTGATTCAACAAGGTGCTGAAAGCATTCTTTAGAAATGTTGGCCCATATTGATAGGATAGCAACTTGCAGTTGATGGAGATTTGTGGGATGCACATCCAGGGCACGAAGCTCCCGTTCCACCACATCCCAAAGATGCTCTATTGGGTTGAGATCTGGTGACTGTGGGGGCCAGTTTAGTACAGTGAACTCATTGTCATGTTCAAGAAACCAATTTGAAATGATTCGACCTTTGTGACATGGTGCATTATCCTGCAGGAAGTAGCCATCAGAGGATGGGTACATGGTGGTCATAAAGGGATGGACATGGTCAGAAACAATGCTCAGGTAGGCCGTGGCATTTAAACGATGCCCAATGGGCACTAAGGGGCCTAAAGTGTGCCAAGAAAACATCCCCCACACCATTACACCACCACCACCAGCCTGCACAGTGGTAACAAGGCATGATGGATCCATGTTCTCATTCTGTTTACGCCAAATTCTGACTCTACCATCTGAATGTCTCAACAGAAATCGAGACTCATCAGACCAGGCAACATTTTTCCAGTCTTCAACTGTCCAATTTTGGTGAGCTTGTGCAAATTGTAGCCTCTTTTTCCTATTTGTAGTGGAGATGAGTGGTACCCGGTGGGGTCTTCTGCTGTTGTAGCCCATCCGCCTCAAGGTTGTACGTGTTGTGGCTTCACAAATGCTTTGCTGCATACCTCGGTTGTAACGAGTGGTTATTTCAGTCAAAGTTGCTCTTCTATCAGCTTGAATCAGTCGGCCCATTCTCCTCTGACCTCTAGCATCAACAAGGCATTTTCGCCCACAGGACTGCCGCATACTGGATGTTTTTCCCTTTTCACACCATTCTTTGTAAACCCTAGAAATGGTTGTGCGTGAAAATCCCAGTAACTGAGCAGATTGTGAAATACTCAGACCGGCCCCTCTGGCACCAACAACCATGCCACGCTCAAAATTGCTTAAATCACCTTTCTTTCCCATTCAGACATTCAGTTTGGAGTTCAGGAGATTGTCTTGACCAGGACCATACCCCTAAATGCATTGAAGCAACTGCCATGTGATTGGTTGGTTAGATAATTGCATTAATGAGAAATTGAACAGGTGTTCCTAATAATCCTTTAGGTGAGTGTATATAGATAGACACATGGGTTTTCAGTTAACGTGGGGGAGAAGGTGGGTGGATTGAAAGTGTCTGTAAGTGTCGCCTTGTTACTTTAGTCCAACAGTCATTAACTCTCACACTCTTGCACTTTCACTCTTGTGCACTCGTGGAACAATAGAAACACAAATAAATATAAACAAATATAATACAACTCTTCTAAAAGTACCACTCTCCTCACTGCAGCAACATGAAGAGGTTCTTCAAGCTGTGAGATCAGGATGGGCTTGTGTTCACCACACATACTATTGTGTGAAAGTGTCACTCTGGGAAATGTCTACATCATTATTATGCATTTGTTTGTTTGACTTTACTAAAGCTTTAGGCATCCTAACTAACTTCTGTATGAAGCCCTCCAGTTGGTCCTGCAGACTTGAGAGACTGCTCCCCCTGCATTTGAATCTCTGTGCAAACACCAACACACTGAGCAATTCCCACAGCAGAAGGCAGGTGCTGCCAGTTTGGGAAAGCCCGCAGCAGCAGAAAACACAAACGCTTACCTCATCTTAACACGTGTGCACACGCGCATGTACATGCACAACTCATTCCTCTTTGGTTTACGATTGGTTGCAAGATATTTTGGATAAACCGCCTGAGGAAATGGAAGACCTGAAATGGGATTTTGGAGCACAAATGTTCCATTTGCATTCCACTGGAGTCTGAGAGAGAGAGAGAGAGAGACCTGAGAGGGGAGGGGGCAGAAGGGAGATGATTCAGAAACCACATGACATGACACACGCTGCACAGGGGGAGCAGGGACTGGGGCTAGGATTGAGAGTCAGAGAACTAGCAAAGCCGGGGAACCAGAGCATATCAAAACAAAACCAGAAAGAGAGTATCCTGTAAAGAAAAGTTTTAGAATTCTTTGTGGAGCTGCAGTCTTTTTTGTTTTTTTTAACATGATGAAAGGGGCCAACCTTTTAAATGTTGTATCCCGAAAATCTAAAGGTCATGTTTTAAAAAAGTAAAACAAAAAGAAAATGGATAGGCAAACTTCAGCTGTGGTACTGATTGCTACAGTAATGGCATTTGAACCTCTGGTATACCGGTAAACTGGTAAACCAGTAGTTTTTTTTTTTTTTTTTTTTTTTTATGAAATGTAACCCCTTAAGCTGACAGACCCATCTGGTACCCTTAAAAGGACACCAAACACCAAAATCCATGTGCTTCTCTTTAATCTCATGTGTACTCTTCACTGTGTTTGCCAAGAGACTCTCCACTTTCAAACGATGTGAAGTATTCTTTGATGTGAAAAATTAGTTTTTTATACCCCCTCTGCATTCTGAAATGGGGGTTGGGGAATAGTTGGGCTCAGTATGAATACAAAATCTCAGAAAATATTTATAATTTTGACATTCTGGAACCTGACAGTCTACTGATCAAAAGAAATGTTCCATTTGGATTCCACTGGACCATCCAGGTGTTGGTAGAAGCAACACGCACCCCTAGAGAACTCAAAATGTCAAGATGGAAAACTGTTCACAGGGTCTGAACTTCTCTGTGATTGATGGAATAAAACAAGCTTATTTGCAAAGAGATCCGATCGAAACTGAATGATCTGTGATCATACGATCGGAGCAGGCTGTGCGTTAACCCCCAGGCACTGAATGATGGCCGGCGACACAGAAATTGAAAATCGGATGTGTTTGAGAATGAAATTAGCTGGTTTCCAAGAGAATAAACTTTCAAACAATGTGGGCATTGCAGGAATACAGTTTAACTTCTATGCACAGGAGCTGTGCGTAACACTGCCAGATAATGCTTAAGAGGGTGTAGTAACACAGTATAAAACTGCAATGTACATTATTTTTCAGTTTTTGGTAATATTTTCACAAACATGAACGAGTGCCACTATTGAGGTATCTGGGCACTGACAATGTATCCTCGGGGGGTTACTGACGGGGAGTTTTTCATGGGGTATCGGGGTGGGTGGGGCAGTATTTATATAAGCCAACAGCAGGTGCAGGACACCTCAGGCTTGTCTGCGTCATCTTCAGCCCATATGCAGATATGGAGTGGCTGAAGGCATTGACTCGCTGCACCTCATCCGGTTCACTTTGCTGTGGGATCGGATTCCTCTCTGCCCTAGGGGACTCACGGGAGTGTGGAGGAGAAGAGAGTGGGGCTGGGGCAGGCTAGCTGCTTGCTCCTGTTGGATGCAGAGCTAGGATTTTTTGGTTTTGTTTTTCTTTCTTGGGGGAGTTGCGAGGGATGGGAGGAGGGGCCTCAGGTGTGTCCCAGAGTGCAGAGAAGGTGGTTCTCTCAGACAGGGGCCCTGACTGAGCACGCGGAGGCCACTCCTGAGCGGCACTGCCATTAGCTAAAATAACACAAAGCCCTCCTTTCAGACTTGCAAGGCCCTTGCATCCGGGCTGTGTATGGAGAGAGGAGTGGGGTGGGGTGCACTGTGGTGGAGGGGGTGAAGTTACTGGAAGTTATTTATTTGTGGACAGTTGTAGGGGTGGGCATCCTTGATATACTGTATAAGGCAGGCAGTGTGCTGGGTCACAGTAACTGCCCAGATTGGGATTGTGTGCACCTGATCTTACAGGCTCTGTGGCTAATGCTTGAGTGCCCTCCTGCCACTGCCATCAAGGACCGGTGGGGGTATCGTGCCTCAGTAAGCACATCCTGAGCTGTGTTAGTATAAACTTGAGGAGTTTATGGGGAGGGAGATTTTTTTTCTCCCGTCTGTCCGTGTTGGGAGGGAGCTGCTGCACAGGGCAAGATCCGGTGGAGAATGTGGACTCTGGGAAGGGAATGGGAATGCGGGCCCTGCTCACAACTGATACTCTCAACATCCTGCCAACACTGTAGCTCCTTCCTTCTTTATTATTTTTACTGCAGGGTAGGCCTGGGTGATATGGCCAAAATACAATATCGCGGTATTATTCACATTTTTGACGGTATGACAGTATTTTTTATGTCCATTTTATACTGTTCATAAAGCAAAAATAATAGGACACAACTGACATTGAATTACATTTCCTGTTCTGTGTCAGTTGTCTTGAAACCAAATCATGTCCACACTATCGAGGGCGCACCTTTATTCGGGACAGATTCACTAGGGTCACTTTGCTGTGAAGTTTCAGCCACACTGCTCTCCATCTCGTCTTCATTCATTGGGCATTTATCACGTTTGTTTGTTTATGTCAACATGCCATACACATGGAGTTTATTTTTGAAATTTAGCTGAGGCACATTCATTCCAGAGCAAGGGTTGCGTTCGAGAAGCACAGTTCTGCGCAGAGATTCAGAGATGCGTGTTCCTGCAGTGTTTCTGCGTGACGCCACTAAGACCCAGCTACAGAAATCTGCACAGAATCACGCAGTCAGCACAGCTCTGAGAAGCTGCTGCAGGAGGTGAGCTGTGGCCGTCAGACAAAAGATTATGCAGAAATCAAGATGGACGTGTTAAGCTGAATGAAAACTACTGCTGCCCCCTTGTTAGCGGAGGCGAATGTCAACTTTCATTACACAATGAGGCTGTGAACAGCACTGTCAAAATATATAGAATTCTAGATCGACACTTGTCAATGCTTTATTAAATAATTACATCAATTGTTTTTAAAAATTGAATGTAAATCTATGATGCACAATTAATAATTAACATATCTGTGGAAATTTGCGTTACACCAACACTATCTGCGTTTTTTGATCAGTTGCGTCTCATGTCAGACAGCGCAGTCTCAAGCAGCCGCGCAGCAAGTTGTGAGATACACGAACATGATCCAGTTTTTTGGTAGCTGAATGCTATTACTCAATGACACAGTAAATAGTAAATTATTCAAAGCTTTAAAATACTGATATGAAGTTATAGTAAAAGTCCAAACTGGTCCGTAAATGAATACGGGTATATCGTTTTTTTATGGTATACCGCCCAGCCCTACTGCAGGGTAACTGAAAGTTCTGCGAGATTTTTACTGGGAACTTGAGACTTATTCTATTGGGCTTGGCCCACGCACTCATGCTCTTCCTGTCCCTCCTGTCCCCCCGTCGTCGTCGTCCCCACTCAACACCTGGGCTGCAGCATGATCATGACCCTGTCTGTCTATGTCTGTCTCCCCCTCGCAGGCGTCCATCTGAAGGTGTGTCCGCAGGGCTCCAGCTGCTGCACAGTGGAGATGGAAGAGAAGCTGAGCCAGCAGAGCCGCTCTGACCTGAAAGCCCCGGTGAACCAGCTGAGCTCCAGCCTGCAGAGCACCTTCACACAGCGTCACCGCCACTTCGACCGTGAGTGCAGCGCCCTGCAGAAGCACACGCATGCATGCTGGCAGACTGACAGATACACAAATGTACACACACTGACTCACACACAGCCCTACAGACAGGGCCCTGTAGCTGATAGTCATTGGAATCCCTAGAAAGTATGGGATAGAATTCAAAACCCTTTGTTACTTTATACAGCTTCCTTGCACATTATCCCTAGCACCCTAACCCCTGTCTGCCCGTGCTGTAAATCTGCAGGCTGTCTGTACCCTTCTCCCGGCACCTTCTGTCCTGCAAGTCATGTTTCCTGAGCTTTCAAAAGTGCAAAACACCACATGGTTTGTTTCCAGCTCCCTGGGGGTGTGCATCTCCACAGATATGGGGTCAGCCTGACACTCACACGGCCCCCACCACCACCCCCCTGACTGGATTTCATGCTCTCTCAGGCCATTGTTGTTGTTGTCATTGGCCAGATGTGTTGAGGAATGTGACGTGTCAGAATGTGTCGGCTCCAGGCAGCTCTCTCTCTCTCTCTCTCTCTCTCTCAATTCAAGCTGCTTTATTGACATGACAAATTTGTATTGTCAAAGCAATTGGACATATATGGAAAATCAATAATACAATTATAAATCACAATAAGATGCATTAAAGTACAGAAACAATTAATAAAATATAAATTATCTTTTATACATAGAAAGAAAGAATAGATGTACTACTTACAGGTTACTTTTTGATTTGATTTCAAACAGAAATACAAGGACATATATTACGAACGAGTAATTACATTTTATCTACAGCTGGTGCTCGCCTGTCACTGCACTGTGGCAGGTGGCGATGTATTGGGCAACCAGGGGGGCTGTCCTCCCTTTTTGGGCATTTTTTTTTTTTAAAGAACGTTTCCCTTATCTGGGCATATTTAATACAGTGCAGGAGGAATTGCATCTCTGTCTCGACCTCTCCTGTCTCGCAGTGACCACAGTGCCGCTCCTCTCTGGGCAGCCGGCTCTGCCTGTGTTGGCCCATCTCTCTGGCCAGGCTGTGGTCACTGAGCCGGTACTTGGTCAGGATCCGTCTCTGCTTCGTATCTGACAGTGAAGAGAGACTCTGCCAGGGTGTATTCTCTGTTTAGGTCCCGATAGCAATCCAGTTTACTTTGGGATTTAGTTTCTGTGTCCCAATGTTCCAGATAGGGGGTTTTAGTTTGTTCAGTAAGTTGTTTGACTCTGATGGGCAGCTGGTGAGCAGCACTGGTCTGAGGCTGGGTGGTGTTAGTGGGGTTCGGGGCAGTGAGCCTCAGGGCCAGCTGACTGAGGGGGCTCTTTTTTGGGCTCGGCTCTTGGGCTCTCAGGGCCTTGTGTTGCAGTGACTCTGGGGGACTTGTCTGGAGATGCATCCAGAATTTCAGTGCTCTCTTCTGGATGGGGTTGAGCAGTGGGTAGCGGCCCAGTTCAGCCCTGCATGCAGGATTGGGGGTGTTTCTCTGCACCTCTAAGATGTTTTTGCAGAACTCTGCATGCAGGATCTCTGTTGGGTGTTTGTCCCATTTAGTGTAGTCCTGCTCACTGAGTGGAACCCATATCTCACTGCCGTACAGCCCAATGGGCTGAATGACACTGTCGATTCTAATGGGGATTTTAATTTTATATAGTTTTCTTTTGATGGCATAGAAGGCTCTTTGGGCTTTCTCTTTTAGTGCCTTCACTGCCAGAACAAAGCTCCCTGACGCACTGATCATCAGAGTCAGATAGACATGATATGAAAGTAAGATAACAAGCATGTGAGTTTTCTTGTCTCAGTCTGCTGGCTTTGCTCTGGTAGATTGCAAGAGATTTTATTTAACCTCTTATGAGCCGGAAACTCTGATATTCGAGATAATTATTTCATTGGGAGCTGTGATTTCCGCATCCTTTATGGCAGAGTTGTTGGCTTTGAGCTGGGGTAGCCCAACAGCACGGTCATAATCTTCTGTCCCCTACTCTTCCCCCCCCCCACCCGCATGGCAGTAGCCAAACGCTGCCAAAATCTGTAATTTAATTGGCGTCAACAAAATACCGATTACTGTTTGGTACGGGAGCGACACTTGCACACACAGGCGCAGACTGATACAGACACAGAGAGAAGAGCTTTAGCGATGAGGCAGGGGTTAGGAGAATTATATCTAGAATGATAGATTATCAGATCAGATGGCAACCCTCACATCTTGCCTGGTGGACGCTGCTGTGGGTCTCGACTCCAAATAAGTCATTCTGGGCATGAAGCAGGATGCGGGTTCTGAGCTTTTCTACAGAGCCAGTTATAATTTTTAAATAACCTTTAGCACCAATTTACAAAGGGAAACTACAAACATGAGAAAGCAATGGGTGGGAATAGCTTGAAGAGGGCTGGGCGGCAGAGTGACCGTACATTAGTTCTGCATTTCATGATGTAAACGTAAACTGATAGTGTATGGTCTAGCCTTCACCCTTTCTGGAGTGACCCCCAGGCCAGAGTTCGTGTGTGCTCTCATGTCTGCGTGTCTGTGCGTGTGTGTCAGAGGGTGTGCAGGAGAGTGTGAGAATGTGAGTAGTGCTTTCCTCTGGAGTGATTAGTGTGCCCCAGACAGACACCTCTCTATTTATCCCTGTTGGTGACTTTAAACTTGTGGCCAGCAGACGGGGGGGGGGGGGTGGGAGTGGGGGCATTGCTTTGGTCTTTGTGTCGTCTCCCTCCAGTGCAGTGTCACGTGTGACCCCAGCTCACCCCCCCTTCTTTCTTTCTCTCTCTCTCTCTCTAAGGGGGGTGTCTAAGGTAAATGCATAAGGCCACAGTGATTCCGGTTTCCTTGGTGACACAGTGGGGGTGAGCTGGGGATTTAGGACCCCCCCCCACGCGCACACAGTTCTTTTTGATAAGAAGGAGGAGGGGGGCAGGGGTGCTATGCTGATTTGAAACCCTGGGAGAAGTTGGCAGTGGCTGGCATAAAGTTTTGAGTTCGTGTGCGCACTTTGGATTTTGCGTCGTTTCTGGGTAGCATTGGTGGGAGAGACAGACTGGCACTTCCAGGACCTCTAGCTGTGTGAGACGGGTCTGCCTGGGGTTGCTGTGTTCACTGACTCACGACCCACCTTTCCTCACTGGATTTCAGGCAAAAGGGACTAGATTATCAGATTAGATTTTATTTCTTTATATGACATCACCGATACTCATTGTATTCTTTCTTGGGGGCTGGTTATTTTATTTGAATTATTTTAAAGTTTGAGATCTGTGGCTATTTAGTAGAGGTAGCAGAGGTGAAGTCTGTGAAATTGGATAGTGTCTCTGCCTCTCCCAACCCCCCCACCCCCCTCTGCTTTTGTCATCAGCTATAAATCCACTAAATAGAGTGCGTGTGGGACTTTTCAATTTCCTTAATAAAGAAAGTCTATAGAAATTCCGCAGTTGAGGAGATGAAGGCCTGTTTGCATGGGTCTGTGTGTGTATGAGAGAGAGAGAGACTGGAGGGAGAGCAAGAGCAAAAGAGAATGAGAGAGGGAGAGAGAAAGGAGGGAGGCAGTGAGTCCATCTCTGAGTGAGTGTGCGGAATTCTCATTCTCCTTGGATTAGGAAGGGGGGGGGCGCATTCCATGGGATTAAGTATTGTATTGTTCCTCCTCTGCAGAGTGGGGAGCAGTGACAGTGAGAGGGAGTTGATAGACAGCAGGGGCAGTTTTCAGGTCACAGGGACTTCAGTGTGTCGGTGGGGGGGGGGGGGTTATTCAGTAATCCTATAGAAAAGGCCGTGGAAAGAAAGGGGTGGGGGGGGAGGGAGGAATTTGTCCAAAAAAAATTCCATTGATGGGCAGTCTGGCTCGCTGGTTAGCGGTTCGCATCCAGTTTTAATGAAATTCTGCAGAGGGACGGATGGACGACCGGACAGATGTGCAGCCTTTTCCGCTGTCCCTCTCGATTAACCTGGGGTACCCATAAATAATCGTAAAGAAAGAAAGAAAGAAACACTCTCATCTTCTCTGGAGTGCTGAGGTGAGACACTTTTTCACTGAGCAGGGAGAGCGTACTGTGGATACTGTTAAAAGAATAAAAAGTGTGTGTGTGAGCGAGAGAGAGTCTCTCAGAAAGCATTTTGTTAAGAAGAGAGGGAAGAGAAACACAGAAGACAAAGTCCAGAGGGGGGGGTCTTTGTGTGTGTGCTCCGCTGGGCCACAGTGCGTCTCTACTCCGGTTGTTTTCGTGTCATAAGTTGTATAGTGCCCCCACCTTTCCCCACAACGCACGGGGAGCTGTAGACATGAGCAGACACGCGCTACTCCTGCAGAAAACCCCCCGGTGCTACACTTCCCTCGATAGTTTAATGTTTCAGCACAGGCTTTTACAAAAGTGCTGCTTGGTGTGTTGGGAGGGGGGGGGGAGGGGGTTGGTGCTGCGCTCCTGCAGAAAACAAAAGTTTGACTTCTCTTGTCTGATTATACAGGGAGCTTTAGTGCCAGTGGGGTTTTTGTCCGGTTTTCTTCTTTTCTTTTATGCTCTAAACTTTTGCTGCACACGTGGGCTCCTTCTTCTTTACCTCACTTTACCTCTGTCCCACCAACCCCTCCACACACACAACCCGCGCCCGTATCTTTCTCTGTCTCTTATCTCGATTAGAAATTTCTGAAATCTATTCTTGCCCCCACGCAGAGTTCTTCCGGGAGCTGCTGGACAATGCCGAGCGCTCGCTGAACGACATGTTCATCCGCACCTACGGCCTGATGTACGTGCAGAACTCTGAGCTCTTCAAGCACTTCTTCCGGGAGCTGAAGCGCTACTACGCTGTGGGAGGGGTGAGCCTGGAGGACATGCTGGCGGAGTTCTGGGCCGACCTGCTGGAGCGCATGTTTCGTCTGGTGAATGTCCAGTACCAGTTCTCGGACGAGTACATGGAGTGCGTGAGCAAACACACGGAGCAGCTGCGGCCCTTTGGGGACGTGCCGCGCAAGATCAAGATGCAGATCACCCGTGCCTTCGTGGCCGCGCGCACCTTCACCCAGGGCCTCGCCATGATCCCTGAAGTGGTCAGCAAGGTGTCCACGGTGAGGAGAAGAGAGGGGGGGAGGAGGAAGAGAGGGAGGCAGGGGATGAGAGATGTTGGGTAAGAGTGAGAGTGGGGGGGGTAGATCGATGGATGGATGTTGGGAGGGGAATAGGGATGAAAAACCGGTGAATTCCAGAGGTGGTGTTGGGAAATGAGATGCTGCGTGTGTGTGTGTGTGCGTCTGTGTCTGGGATGGATCTTGATGCTGTCTGTTCCGGCGCTGCCCCCTGCAGGTGAACGCCTCCCCCAGCTGTGTGCGTGCGGCCATGAAGATGATGTACTGCCCATACTGCAGCGGCCAGGTGTCTCTCAAGCCCTGCCGCAACTACTGCCTCAACGTCATGAAGGGCTGCCTAGCCAACCAGGCTGACCTGGACACAGAGTGGAACAACTTCCTGGGTGAGTTGGGGGGGCAAGGGAGTGTGTAGGAGGCGGTGTTCGTGTGAGGGATGGGTCAAGTGCCTTGTGGACGGGGGGGGTTGGGGATTCCCAAGCTTCCCCATGACTTAGGAGGCAGTTGCATGTTTATAAAACTCTTAGTGTGTATTTGACTTGTTTATTAGTTTATTCCTTGGGATACGTGCCCCCGATTTGTTTAGTAGCTTTGCTTCCTTTATTATGGTTTAGAATAAATACAGCCTAATGAATAGAAGTGCCATCAATGCTGGATGCCATTCCCCCTTGTTGATCGGGGCAGTGGCCTCCCTGTTTGCGCAGCCTGCTCGGTCTCAGCTGTTCGCATCCCTGCTCAATGTCTTGGAGGCTAATGAGTAACTCTGAGACAATGCTCTCTATAAACACTCTTGCTTTTCTCGGTCCTTTTCAGCGTTCGAAGCGCGTCGTAATTCACTCTAGCGATTTCACAGGAAATAAACACGGGCTCCTATTAACAGTCAGATTTGACTAATAGTTGTAACTTGTGACTTTCAGTCTTCCCAGCATAGCTTTGCGATGAGCTCTGTCTGGGGGAGTTGGTTTGAAAGACTGTTGCTGGGGAGGTTGCTGCAGTGCCATGGAAAAGAACACTGGAGTGGGGGGGAATTAAAATGAAAAAAATATAATTACAAGTGCTCATTAAAGAAAGTGAAAATCTTTGAAGTGATAGAATAATGATGGCAGAAATCCTCACAGGTCATTCACAAGAATTTCATTGGAATGTGTGGGATCTGATTTACATTTTCCTGAAAGAATGGGAGGAGGAATACCCCCCTCCCCCTACCACTACAAAAAAGTCTCAATCAGACCTCCTGCCTTGGTAACCCCTCACATGGAGAGAGGCCCAGTGATGGGCAGCCCTGCTGGAGGCCTGGTTGAGTGGAGAGAGCAGCATTCCTCAGAGCAGGGCCTTACGGTGACGAGCCGCCCCCCTTGCACAGCACAGCACAGCACAGCACAGCCATCCCTGTAGCACAAGCAAGAGAGACACTAACGCATGGACAGACAGACAGAGATAGAGAGACTGACACATGGACAGAGAAGGCAGGGTGTCTTGTATTTCTATACCATTTACAGAACTTCAACATATACTTTTTTTTTTTATTGTTTTTTTTTTTTTTTGTGCATTTACACACTTACAAAAAACGAAAATGAAATAAATCACTGTACCAAATGCACTGCTCCTAAAGGTAATGGCAGCTTTTCAGTACAATTAGTCTCACTCAGGCAGTGCAGTATAAAAAGTATTGTGCTAATAAAATTCAGCTTTGGTATTGGAATATACATTATAAAAAAAAGCACTGTAATGAATAGTACTATATAGAAACTTTTTCTCCCTGTTAAGCAGACAGATCTAATGCTGCTGCAGATCAGTATCTTGAAACATTAAGCCCAGGGCAGAAAGGAAGGAGAGTGAGTTTGGTGAAATCGCTTGCAATAAAGGGAAGCATTTAAATTGAAGTGGATATGCTAATGCTTAAAGATGAATGCAGGAGTGCACATTCTGTGTTTGAGTAGTTTTCTGAACAACGCCTTTATGATGTTTAATAGAGTTGGCTCATAACTGTTTTTAATCGCTGTAGTTTACACAGGTCATAGCACAGCCTCTGCTACAGCTGCCCCATTTTAATTAGACTGGCTCCCTCTTGTGGCATATTGGCTGCATTACAATGCCCTTGCCTTTGAGTACTCTTTAGAGATTATCAACTAATTGTGTCAGTAAGGTAGTGAGGCGGAGAGCTTTGGTTTTTAACAAATGTGAATTTACAAATTGATGAATTGATATTTACATATTTTACATCTCTCTCTCTCTCTCTCTCCACACAGATGCCATGCTGAATCTGGCTGAGCGTCTTGAAGGGCCTTTTAACTTTGAGTCGGTCATGGACCCCATCGACGTCAAGATCTCCGAAGCCATCATGAACATGCAGGAGAACAGCATGCAGGTCTCACAGAAGGTGCGTCAAGCATTGGGGGGACACGTGTGTTTGTGTCTTAAGTACACAGCATTGTGGCTCAGCCTGTAAGATAGACAATGGGAGCACTTCAGTGTGTGTGTGTGTGTGTGTGTCATTGTCCTGTTCAGGGGACTGTGTGTGTGTGTGTGTGTGTGTGTGTGTGTGTGTGTGTGTTTTAGTTCAAACAGTTCAGTTCAAATGCAGTTACTCTTAAATACTCAATGTATTTTTCTATTTATTGTTTCACTTGTTTCAGAAGGAGGGAAGTGGATTTCATTGCTCGTACATGAACTTGAACCACATCAACAGTGTGTGTTCAGAAAGCACTTCTGCTAGGGATCGCAGGGGGTTCATCCAGTGATGTAATTTACAGAAGGGGCAACTGCTGTGTGTGCTGTCACCGGACGTTCAGGGTGACTGTGCAAGTGACCACTGTGTGCCTCTCCCTCCCTCCCAGGTGTTCCAGGGATGTGGGCAGCCCAAGCCCTCCCCAGGCTTCCGCTCCAGAAGGACAGTGAGAGAAGGAGCGTTCGCTGGCCGGTTCCGGCCCTACAGCCCTGACGCCAGGCCAACCACTGCGGCCGGCACAAGTCTGGACAGACTGGTAAGACACAGCGCTCCCAGCCCACTTCCTGAGTCATACCAAAAAAAAATTAATCTTGTTTTTAACTGGAGAATGTGTTTGAAACCCTCACTGCCTGGTGTCTGGCCTTCTTACTAACAGATTCATGAACACCATGTCAAATGTGTTCTGTGAAGTTTGTGTCTGCAAATACAATAAATATATATCCAGTTCCCACAATAGATCCCTCAAACTCTTGGTTTTGGTTTTAAGTTACACCCTTGATTTTTATTAATGCGATTTAAAACTCGCACACTTTTATGCTCTGAAATGATGGACTCCTTTGCCTGCCTCCAGGTGACTGATGTGAAGAAGAAGCTTAAACACGCAAAGAAGTTCTGGTCGACGCTGCCGGAGAGCGTGTGCACAGGAGAGCGGATAACCACTGGGGACGAGTGCTGGAATGGTACAGCAAAGAGCAGGTGAGGAGAGGAGAGACTGTTTATAAAATAAATCTGTGTGAGAGAGAGAGGAAGAATAGACAATACTGCCTCTGTGTGCCCACTAGCTCTACTACAGCAGACGGAAAGCTCTGTGTCCTCAACCAGCCACACACAAATACATGAAAACAAATTGTGCATCGTTGGGTTGACTATGTGCATGTCATGGTAATTTCCCTGCCTGTGCCTAAGTCTCTCTCTTCCTCTCCCCCCGGTTGCAGGTATGAGTCAGTGGTTATGGGAAACGGACTGGCCAACCAGGGGGCCAACCCTGACGTGGAGGTGGACATCACCAAGCCGGACTCTGTGATTCGGCAGCAGATCATGTCGCTGCGGGTGATGACCAACAAGCTAAAGAGCGCCCATAGCGGCAACGACGTAGCCTTCATCGATGTCAGTGAGTACAAGTCCATCAATCAATCGCACAAAACACCTGGAATAAACAAGTAAACAAATAAAGCAAGTACATAAAACAATACAAAAATATGAATAAAAGACCACAAACTGCCAACCAGTAGCTACGAATGCCTCTCTCCCGCCTCCCTGGAGTGCTGCGCCTGAGGAGTTATTTCCTCCAGACATGGAGCCTCCTTCCTGGTCCTTGAGAGCCACAGGGTTCAGAGTGCATGCACTTCATGGCACCTCTCTCTCTCTTCAGACAGTGCCTCTCTCTCTACCCGTTATATTCTGTGCCTGATCTCTCTCTCTCTCTCTCAGCCGAGGAAGCAAGCGGGGAGGAGAGCGGCAGTGGGTGTGAGGCTGGTCAGTGCACACCGGACTTCGACTTCCAGACCCCTGTGACAATGAAACCGCAAGAAGAAAAAGAAGAGGTGCGGCGAGTGGGGGCAGCGGGGGCAGCTGGGGGGACCGTGCTGGTGAGGGGCAGCCTGGCCCTGGTGCTGGGGGCTGCTGCTCTGGCTCTGGTGGTGCTATGGAGATAATGTCTGGAGCTGGGAGCCAGAAGGAGGACACTGTCAGTGAGAGACTGCCTTCAGGACCTCAGTCAGCACCGGCATACCTGCCATCTGAGGACTTGTGCTTTTAACTTCATTTAAAGATTTCTCTCGTTTTTTTTTTTTTTTTTTTTTTTTGGTTGTTTTTTCCTGTTTTGACGGACATCAGTGTACAGCTTGGGATTGACGAAACGAAAACAAGCCGCAACCTCACCCATTTTCTTTTTAATATATATATTTTTAATTATTTTTAAACCATTAACTGTTTTTACAGCTTGTTTTTTCCCCATCCAGAGAAGCTGTAACGTTTAAATACAGTATTCATGCTTCATATATGTGTGTATGTGTGTATATATATATATATATATATATATATATATATATATATACAATGTGTATACATATATATGTGTGTATAGATTTAGACATATATCTGTATATGTATGTATATATATATATATATATATGTGTGTGTATGTGTGTATGTATCTATATAGATATATATAGCTACAATTTTGTTTTTTTCCAGAAAAGAGCATTAGTGCCTGGTATGAGAGAGAGGATGAGGTCTGTGAACATGCGGCCATCAGTTCTCTACCACAAAGGCTTTTACATTTCAAGGAATGTTCCTTCTCACTAGAATTCCAAAAGATGTTTGTGTGAACTGATGTGTCCATTTCATGGCCTGCATCAGTTGTTTGTTTGTGTGTGTTTTGTTTTTTCCCCTCTTTTCTTTTTTTTTCTTGTGGGTTGCTGTGGCAGCTCAGGCGATACATCTGCTCAGAAACGCACAACAGTCCTGGCCTGGGCTGAGTTTCTGCATCTGGATATCCCTGCAGCAGGGAGGGGTGGGGCAAAATGGGGTCTGGGGTGGAGGGGGTGGGTGCTGATGTATGGTTGGGCATGGAAGATGTGTCAAGAGCAGGGGCACAGTTTCTCAGCAAGGGTTGTGGGGTTATCAGATAAGGTTCCTGCTGATTGAATGCTTCAGAGATAGAGGCTGGCTGGTGAGGAACAGTGCAGGTGAGGTGTACAGGCCGGAAGTGGGATGGCAGGGTGGCAACTCCATCCCTAGTGTGGTGATCCCGGAGGAGCCCAGACTGAGCTGCTTGGAAAGGCCTCGGTCCGAGGGCCATTGGGCCGGAGCAGCAGCAGGTGGACTATTGTATGGAGAGAAGATGGCATTCCCAGCATTGGCAGCAGAGGGGTCTGCCAACAGGAATCAGCAGCAGGCCGTGGGAAGAATCGGGCCTTTTTCTTTGTTTCTTAATTAAACAGGCTGGAAACAATTCTACTACATAGCTAATTTCAGCCAGGTCAGGAAAACCTGCACAATTTTGCTCAGTATAGTTTTAAAATGTTTTTGTTTGCCATTTTTGAATGGTCTTTCATTCCTGGCTGAAGCAACCAAGACTGGATTGATTATCAGAACACAGGAGATTCCTCTAGAAAACCAGCAATGGGGGGGTTAAATAGGGGGTGGGATCAAGTACATTCTTCTGTGCTTTCTTTTCTCTGTACATGTAAGGTACTTAAGCAAATGTATTATTATACCTCTGCAGGTGTTGCAGTGGCAACACTGTTTCAGACAGTCAGAGAGAGGTGTGTCTATGAGCGGCTGTGACTGTGTGCGTGTGCCTTCACTAATGCACGTAAAGGGAAAAAAGTAACAAAACTAAAATAAGTCTGATTGTTGTAGTGCTACAATCTGGTCTACACATGCAACACAGGAAAACAATCCCCCACCAACCTCAGCTAGTGTAGACTTGTGTCTCCAGGTAGGTGCGGGAGTACCCTAAAACTCATACCACAAGTGCCCTTTACAGCATCGCCTCTAGATGTACTGAATATGGACTGCGGCCTTGGGCACTGTAGAGAGAACAGCACAACAGACTTACTCAAGAAGTAGCTGGGCTCTGTGGAGCACCTGGAGGGTGAAGGACTGAGTCTGCTGACGTAGAGCCCGGGGACGCGGCCCTGCGGCTCCCCCTGGGAATGAAGCTGTAGCTGTAGGTTTTTTCCTTTGGCTGTGGCGGAGGTCCTGCCAGTTACCTGTTCTCCGTTGTAGCGGGCATACTAGTCCAGACTCAGAAAGTACAGCCCTGCTTCCTCGAATTGGCTAATGAAGACTTCCCTTTAGAGCACAGCCCCAGGGCCTGTACAGTCAATTATTTATTGCATGTTTTGTTTCTGTTTTATTTAGTTGTTTTTCTTAAAAGCATTTTAAAACCCAGACATGCTTACATAAATAAATTGCTTCCATAGGTATTTGAGATACAGTATTGAAACATTATATCAGAAAAGTACTTTTATAAAAAGGCATGTTCTTATTAAATCTTTGAAGAATTAAGTCTGATTTTAACTCCAGGTTGTCAATTTAACAAAAACATATTTTTAATTAGTATTTTAAAGGCATAGGGCAGACAGCAGGCAGACCCGTCTGTCTCTTGGCATTTCAAGGTGTTCCCAGGGTGAGATGAGAATGCGTGTGCAGAGGACAGAGGAGCCGGAGAGGCGTGCGTGTGATCACGTGCACTGTGGTGTAGCTTCAGCTGTGTGTCCAGTAATGGAGACAACAGCCAGCTTACAGAAATCTACCATCACAGTCTCCTTGTCACTCAGCGGACTGGAGAGAAACAATGGTGTTTTGTTTTTGTTTTTTTAAGATTTGTTTGTTTTTTAGTTACCCACTGTTCTTTATCGGAGTAATTTTAACAATTTACAAGAAATGAGTACAGCGTTATGGTGGTCTGTTGCTGCCATAGTGATTTTTGTTTTTCCCCTCTCCATCCTTAAAGTGATTGTGTGTGTGTGCGTGCGCATGTGCGAGCTGAGGTAGGAGAGGGGGTGGGGTCTGGTCCAGTTAAGGCCAACCTTGGGAAACCAAGGCACAAACCAGGTGGGCAGCAGTCCTGACCCCCCCCCCCCCCGACACACACACACACGCACACTATATCCCCACTCTACCACACACAGGGACAAGCAGTCTGTCTTGTAAGTGTGTGAGCAACAGTGTGTAAATACAGACCGCAATACTATACTATACTATAGAGGTCTCTATAAGAGGCTGTATGAATCCATTGTTTTTGTTTTTATTATTTTGTTTTGTTTTTGTTAGTTTTGTTTTTATTTTGTAAAGTATCAGATAACTATGACTGGACGTGATGGGGGAAGAGAGAGATAGATACTAAAGTGACAAAAAAAAAAGTTTTCTAGTCTCGTTAAAATAAAGACTGCAAATATTTAAAGGTGTCTTCATTGTTTTGCTCTTATTTTTATACCAACAATGCGTCTCATTGTGACAGGAGTGTTGTGTTATTTGACCCCCACACTGAGCAGACCTGCAGAATTCCACCGATCCCATTGGTGGAGCAGCGCAGAAATGCAGTAATCCGCAATACACAAATGCGAACTTAATACTGGAAGGTCTTTGAGTCCAGTCTTGGTGTGATTGTTTGAAATTAATTGAATGCAATCCACTGCCATCCAGGAGCCTCAGTCTTCAGCCACCAAGTGGATATTTTGCTGCAAATATTTAGAGACTAACTGTGTGAGAAGATTTGAGATTGCAATATATACTCATGAGTAATTTTTAATTAGTTTCATTATGGAAACCTCCAATTATAAATATTGTTTTATAATGACAGCTAACTTTACATAAATACTGAAAAATATATGAAAACAATAGTTTACTAAATACAAAACCTTTAAAAGTAAGTTTTTGCATTTGATAACAGATTATATTAAAAAAAAAAAAAAAGGACTGAACTGAGTAATATTATATCGAGTGTGCACAGTTACATAAGTATCTACCTGTGGTGTAAAACAATATAGCAGCCTTTGGTCACATCTGGACATGCATCATTTTGATTATCAACGTTATGTTGCAACATTAAATTGTCATTCTGAGGCTAGAAAAGTAACATGCTATTTCTCGAGAGCGCCCCCATTTGGTTTTATTAAAAGTTCAGGGGTCAGATGTCTGGGCCGCCAACTTTGATAGTTCTCAGAGGGGGGGTTCTTTGCTGTTTTACGTTGTATTATTTTTTTGTATTATTTATTTATTAATAACACTGCATGACACACACATTTTGCTCTGCTCGTTGATCGAGCTCTTGAAACATACTTTAAATCTCTAATCCGAGACGATATCCTTTCTGTTTTGTAACATGGACAACGTACATACAGTAGTAGTTTAACACAGTGGGTGGGCTTGTATTTCTGTCATTGATCAAATAAATACATAAAGTAAAGGAAAACAAGAGTACTGATGATAATAACAATAACAGGCTAATAAGACATTCTCCATCATCACAGTTTATATAAAAGCCTGATGCTTGTAAAACATTATATTGCAGAAGCTTTCCCTCTCTTTACATAAATACCACCTGAGACATCACAGCACCCAGAGCATTCAGTCAGCCAAGCTGCTTCATGTGTAGCAAGAAAGTTTTTGAGATGCTACAATAAATCATGTAGGGCATACAAATACCTCAACATTTGGAATTGCCTTCTAACTGGTTTCTGTTCAATTGCTAATACAATAAATCATTCACTTTGACTACAGGAAATATTATCTCTGGATCATCCTTATAGTGTATCACAGAACACTGATTTGTGAGTTTAACAAAGTATGATGGGCCCCTCTACCACGTTTATGATGATTAATAACTGATAAATAGGTTAAAATAATTTGAAGTACGCTAAAAACAAAACTATGAATAGCTGTGAAAATTAATCATGCCAGATTTTTTATTTTATGTGATGATTATTACCGTAAATGTAAAATGTACAGGTCATTCTGGAAATGAAAACAGCAAGAAGGGGGAGAAGAGAAGAAAAACCAGATCTGCCGAAACCCGGGATCGAACCAGGGACCTTTAGATCTTCAGTCTAACGCTCTCCCAACTGAGCTATTTCGGCGGCGGAACTGGTAGTTAAATTTTTTGTAGTTAGTCACTTAACATGTATCATATCTTTCTAATGTTTGTTGTTTTTGATTTTATGTATTGCTTATTGTGGGGGGGGGGTAATATATGTTCCATGTGCGGTTTGTTTTACGCAATATTAGATCCATTGTGTTTAATTTACGGCGCTTTATCTCAGTTGTAAATAATGCTGCCTTTCAGAAGTTGTTCTTGCCCACTAGAGGGCAGTAGTTGTTTATTCTCTGAGCTGCATAAATTGCGTTTGATTTGCGCCTGAACTGCTCTACACAATGTTACATCAATGCTGTTGTGTGTCTGCAGGTTTTCATCCTGTCTGGACAATGATTTGGTAATGTTTTTACTTTCTCAGTCGTTTTCAGCTCTTAAGCAGGTGCAGTTCGGTCAGGTAAGTAGCTGACAACTTGGGCTGCAATGCCACTCAATCAGCTGGCAGATCCGGGCAGTCCAGCAGGGCCAATGCATATTGAGGGACAAGGCCAGCCAGGTAGAACAGACCCTGTTCTGCAGCTCCTTGCAGTCCAATAAGCACAGCCTGCTTGAAAACACCAGTCTTATCATGTCAGAGTATTTCCACCCACCAGGGCCCAGTTTTTCAAAACTTTTGATCTGGATCAGAATGATCCAGATTTTGTAATCCCCTTTTCTACAATCCAGGATCAGAGTAATCTTGCTGATTTTGTGCCGGTTTTTCAGAAAATAATCAGATAGAATCATTCTGATCCAGATACCACAAGATCAAGATTACAGAATCCCGATTTGAATAGGCCTCTGTTTAGCATGTTAGGCCAAAAAGACATGAGTGAACTAGACAAAAAAAAACACAAAGTTTGTATGTTACTTTTATTCACATATACTTACATGAAATGCATAAGATAACTTATAGACAAAATTCAACTCTCAATGGATAAAAAAAACAATGAACAACACAAAACTTCACATTTCTCTGAAAACTGTAATAATTAATTCAAGGACCTTTTTAATAATAAAGGTTCACTACAGCATCTCTCATTGACCTTCCAGCTGGTCCATTCAGCTGCAATGCAGCCAGTGGTGTGACAGGGCCATTCACTTGGGGCTGTGGAAGATCACCGCTGTCATCATGGAGAGGAACTTTGCGTGTTTGAGCTATGTTATGAAGGACAGTACAGGCGAGAATTATATTGTATGCTCGCTGTGGCTCAACACATATGTAGTTCAGGCATGCAAAGCGCCTCTTCAACACTCCATTTAGGTGCTCAATTGTGCTCCTGGTTGCTCCATGGGCGCTGTTGAATCTTTCCTCTGCATCAGTGCTTGCTGTGGCAAAAGGTATCCTTAGCCATGGTAAGAGTGGGTACGCACTGTCACCTAGTATGATGCCCTCTGGGGGGTTTTGTTGAAAGATTGTATATCAAGCTGACCTTGCTCCAACAGAAAGAAGCAAAATTGCGCATTCGTCTTCTTCAAAAACAACTGCAAGATGCTGGGGTTAATTTTTCCGATTGAAGAACTTTAGACAATTCGTTTTTGTTTATATATTGAGGCATTTGTTAATTATTGGAACATTTTATTTCTTGTGTCAATTTAATAAAATGTAAACATTAAGTACTGTTTATGATTTATAGTCAAGTTGTATATCTTTTCCAAGATTCCCCACTGTAGTAACATCACAATATGTCTAAATCCACCCTGAATCCACCCTTCCAGTGCGATCAAGATTAACCTGATTTTCAGCATCAAAATTATCCTTATCTCACCCTTGAGTTTTGAAAACCCCCAAAACAACATTTAAGCTTGATTACAGGTAGGATTGGATTCCCAGATCCAAATCCCAATCTCAAAGATCAGAATCTCCTTTTTCAGTTTTGAAATACCCAATTCTCCAATTTAATCCAATCCGATTACTTAAATCCTATCAGAAAAGTTTTTAAAAACTGGGCCCAGAAGTCAGTCCGAAAGTGTCCCCCTCTCTCTGTAACTGCCCTCCAGGACTGCTGCGGATCTATCCTCCAGCGCCAATGAATAGGAAGCCCATTGTAAGCCAAGGAGAACAAATTAGAAACAAGCGTGAATGATTCATAATTCATTTGCCTTTGATCTTGTTGTTGTGTGTGTGTGTGTTTGTCAAAGATGCAAGACAAAAAAAAAACTACAAATGCATATATAATAATATTAGTTACTTAAGTAAGCAAATTGTTAATGCGTGCAGCTACGAAATCATTTATAACTTGAATTATCACCTAGCTGAAAGGCAATTAAAAGCATGAACGTCGCTGCAGACAGAGCTTCAGTGATGTTCTTTAATTGTTCTGTGAGCTTGAGGCCGTTTATCCGGTACAATTCATGTTCAAGACTGGAGAGGCGGCCCAGCATGCGGGGGAAGAAACCGCATTTTTATAGACCTTTATTGGTATATATATATATAGAGAGAGAGAGATTAAAAATCAGGGGGGTTGTTATACTGAAAGCTTAATTTCATTAAACAGTGAGAGAGTGTATGTGTGTTTGGGGGGTATACTACATCCTATTTATAAATTGTAATAAAAATGTACCTCTGTGCTATTATATGTAAGACTAGTCCAGTGGCGGAAAGCAGTTTCGATTAGTAAAAAACTAAATTAAAAAACGAAACTATTATTAAACTTCCTTTAATAATAATAATCCCGCCAACAGTATGTTAAATTACACATTAAGGGTACACTTGGGGAAGTTAGAGACCACTAGTAAGTTGTATTTAATAAGCGGCATTCGCAGATAATTACTAATACCCCCATTACAGCCTCTTAATGCATTGCATATCACCTCAGCCAGGTTTAAATGGTCGTTGCCACCGCCTCAATCGAAGAGCAATTAAGAATGAATTGCACTGTGATGCGTCTCCTCCTAGACAGGCTGTGGTCGTGAACCGGGTACTAAACGGTGCGAAAGCAGTGCGGACATTGCCACCTGCTCTAACAAATGCCAATAAAATGAAAAGTCAGTTTTAACAAGACTAGAGGATTTTAAGACGTGTATTACAGATCGCATTTACTCATCACTAACCCTCTCCCTTTGTGTATATATGTCTCCGAATCGTCAACGTGCTTATAAAATAATATTAAAAGAATAATAGCCTCATATGATTCCTGGTGCGTCTGAAACACTCACCATACCCCGAGTTTGATTTTTTATATATGTATATATATAGTTCTGTAAGTCTGCCAATAAATCAATAACAATAACAATAATAATAATAATCAACACAACAATATATGTTTTCTCATTGCATTCCAACTTCAAAACTATACAGGCAACATGTTTACATAAGTATACACTGTCGTATCCAACGTTTCACATGTATTTATCAGCTAATCCAGCTTTGAGATTTGCCCTGTTGTTAAATTATGATTCTGCTCCTTATAATGTTTTTTTTAAACAATGTATGAATTTGGATCAGTTTTAATTACAGGTGTGAAATAGAAAACTCTGTGTCTGAACAGCAAGAATACAGGGGTGGTAACCCTGGTCCTGGAGAGCTACAGGGCCTACAGGTTTTTGGCTTAACCAGACCGTTAACTACTTAATTAGGCAAAATGTCACCGTGTTCAAGGAATCCAGTGATTGGTGATTTAGAGACCTGGCCAACCTGCAGGATTGTGGCTCTCCAGGAACTGGGTTGGCCATCCCTGTAGCAGATCTGAATATTGAACAAAGTCCTCATTTTGACCAACGTTTTGTGTCAACTTGAGCTGCACTGGTTAGTAAACTGTCTGTGAAATACTACCCTATCATATCTCTCTAGGGAGAGGTTATAGGAAAATGATTGATAACCTCTGACAAATCAAAAGAGCCTCCAGGTGGACAGTGAATGTTTTTGTTTTGCTTCTATAAGCACAGGTGTTGGAGGTGCTATCCTGCTACCCTACAGGTGTGATGAAGTGGAAAAATTGTGTTTAACTGTCAGCATGTGTTACAGCCAGTGTTCTCCAGCCCTGATCAGACCCAGTCTCTAGCTTCATATCTATCTCCCAGCAGTGCCTTGAATGCAATCTTATAAACATCATATCTGATGTGGTTGGAGAGAGCCCCACAGGGTATGCTACCTGTTTACCCCACAACCCTATAATACAATCATTGTCTTGGGTCTTGGAGATGCCCCTCCCAGATTGTGAAGCCTCCCATGTACAGTGTGTGTGGAATTATCACATGTCCATTCCACATGGGTGGACACGTTGGAGTTATCTCCAAAATCGATTTGACACTGCCGGAGAAAAGCGAGGCCGCACTCAGGAGCTCTGCCGCATCCTCCCATGTGCGGCTGCTGTGATTAAAGAGAATCGTGCACCAGCCTTCACCTTTGACCTGCCTTTTACACACTCCCCCCCCCCCGTGCTGCTGTTTCAATATCTAATTTACACCCTTTTTAGCCCTGGCTCTCCCTGAGGCACACAGGACAGGTCGTGACCTCTGAACCAGGCTACGGGGGAAATGGGGCAGTCAGGGAGCCTCGATTGTCAAGTTCACATAACAGCAGCTGCTTCTGCCGCTGTGTAATTATACACACAAAAAAAAAACTGAAAAACTGTATTTCCTTCAGTCATTGTCGTTAATCAAGGCTGGTGTGAAGCAACCTGGCCGATAAAACTGACACTTAGTTTGAACCCGGCTGCCCGCTGGCCTCGGTCACCTGGTTATTGATGCTTTGCTTCATCGAAAAAAAAAAAAAAACCCACAAACGTAAGCAGATCTAGCGAGGTCAGAAAGGGGGGGGGCTCCTGTACAGCAGAGTAAGCTTAGTCAGCGTATTCACGTGTCGGTCCCGTCCCAGCCAGAGTGTCTATGCTGTGAGGTCTGCAGCTCCGCCACACTGCCCTCCTCTCCTCAGTCCTGTTTCATTTGTTATTTTGTAGAGCTTTCTCCCCTTCAAGATCTTTGTGCAGAATCCTCAGTATCATTATTAGTGTCAGTGTTATTATCATTATTATTACTATGTAGTCTCATGGAAGTGTGTGTGTGTGTGTGTGTGTGTGGGGGGGGGGGGGGCGGGGACAGTATTTGTAATGGTTGGGTGTTGGATTCTGGTCGAGGTGGGGGTGTTATAGTCCTGAACCTGGGTTTATGATGCTCTTTGGGAAGAGTCCTGTGGGATCTTTAATGTCCTCCATGTTGACACTAATTAAGACAAATGTGGAAACATCCACACCAAGACACGGTTCCTTGAATTGCTCCTGAAGGTTTTATGACCATGAGGGAAATTATGGAAGGGCATCACTTTTTTTTGTATTTTCTTCCAGCTGCTCTGAAGGGCAGTGCAGCACAGACGGCACGCACTGCCAGATGAGCTGCTGCAAGTAAGCTAGGTGGCTGTAGAAATATTCCCAGTAATTTAGCCCATGGGGACAACGGGAGTAAGACTTCCCTTTTTTTATACAGTTAGTGTGAATGGGGTATTATACATGTAAGCGCTGACATGTTTGAACTGACACACTTGTCCTCTATTCCTTCTTCATCCCAACTCCTTACGCAGCCCCATACACAACAAACTGCGATGCACTGTGTGTTCTGACACCTTTCTATCAGAACCAGCATTCACTTTTTCAGCAGTTTGAGCTACAGTAGCTCGTCTGTTGGATCGGACCACACGGGCCAGCCTTCGCTCCCCACGTGCATCAATGAGCCTTGGCCGCCCATGACCCTGTTGCCGGTTCACCGCTTTTCCTTCCTTGGAGCACTTTTGATAGGTACTGACCACTGCAGGCCGGGAACACCCCACAAGAGCTGCAGTTTTGGAGATGCTCTGACCCAGTCGTCTAGCCATCACAATTTGGCCCTTGTCAAAGTCGCTCAGATCCTTACGCTGCCCATTTTTCCTGCTTCTAACACATCAACTTTGAGGACAAAATGTTCACTTGCTGCCTCACATATCCCACCTACTGACAGGTGCCATGATAACGAGATTATCAGTGTTATTCACTTCACCTGTCAGTGGTGATAATGTTGTGGCTGATCAGTGTATATATATACAGCTGGTAGATATATATATATATATATATATAGGCCACAGTCCTTTTCCAGGTTCGAACAGCACAGCACACACTACCCTCCCTCCCTCCCTGGAACTGCAGCGCATCATGTTTTCCTATGATGATTCCAGAATCCATTGCTCATTACTTTTTCATCACTTTGCGATTTGGAACAATTTGTATCTGTCGTCTGTACACCGGGGCAGATAATGAAATAATAATTTCTGCAACTGGGCATGCGCTGTCTCTGGCAAATGCCTTCTCCCCCAAGTTCACCCTCTCCATTTCAAGAAGGCATGATGTCTCCCAAAATATAGGAATAATCTGGCTATTAGTCTGCATAGGAGAACACATAGTCTTTTTCTCTTTCATATTTGCATAATAGAGGGCAAATTACTCTTTGTGTTATTTCCATTATATGATCAATAATAATAATAGTAATACTCACATATAGCTACTTATACTATCTGACATACTAACATGATCATGAACACCTGCTACTATAGCTATACTTACCTGCTCAGTTGGACTAACTATTTCCACTTCGAGTAAGCTACAAAACATGTCACTGATCCAATTGAAGATGATGGTAAATGGCACCTCTACCCAGCTGGAGTGGGCCAATCCCGACATCCTGGAGTCACATGCTGCCTGGGACAGATCATTAACATCAACCACTAATTCTGGGCAAAGAACGACTAGTTTAACGTGTGTGTGCCCGTGCGTGTGGGGTGGGGGGGTCAGAAGTAGAGCATCTTCTGAAATTATTTCTTAAATTAACAAAATGTCCCCTGATTATTTGTGTATTGATTGCTGCTGTTGTTGTTTTAGGTCCGATAAAATGCACAATGCGTGTGGAGAAGTTAGTTGGGGCGGTACAGGAAACGTGTTCCCTGCGTGGTTGAGCATTACAGCTTTTAAGATGGATCATCCGTGATACAACAAGCTCCGATTTGTGTAATTAATGAATATGGCATCACTTAACGAGGCAGCGGCGAGGAGGAGACATGACGGGTCCAGGCCATTTTGACGTAGAGTCCTATTAGTGCCAGCATTGTGCCATTAACCACCCGGACAAAGCAATTGGCCCAATACACACGTGACACGGCAGCCCTGTAGAAGTGATTATCCTCCATCCCCACTTGCTGCAGCTGGTGTCACAGCTCTCAGGTTGCTCACATGTCCTCCTCCGCAGCTGGGAGTCTGTGACAATGTGCATACCACCCAAAACTATTGTTATTATGGGTATACATAAATCGGAAGCATTTCAGCACCTGAATAGTTGATTTTGGGCATTTCGTTCCCTCCATCCCAACACACTGGAGTCAAAGCAGTCTGATCACATGCATCCCAGGCCTGTGTTTTTTTTTCCCCCATCTGTTTTTGTGCTCTCTGCACAATCAAGTCCTTCCATTGCTCAGCCCCTTCCTCTGGAGCCAGAGAAGAGAGGTCGGAAGACAGGGAGACGGGTGGGGGGGTGGAGGGGAGGTCTTATCTGAGTTGCTGATCTGAGAACTACTATATCTGCCACAGCTGAGGTGCTGATTGTAATCTGCTTCCCAGAGAACAGGGGCCAGAGTATTTATCAGTGATCACTCGAGCTGAGTGAGCAGCACAAGGTGTCAAGTCAATGACACCGGGAGTATTACTCACTGTAGACCAAAGCACCTGACACTGCCCTTCTGTCTCTGTCTCAGTGGAGCCTGTCCTGCAGAGAGAGAGAGAGAGAGAGAGAGAGAGAGAGAGAGAGAGAGAGAGAGAGAAAGGAAGGAAAATATAAAATGTGCAGCCAGCCTTGGATTTTAGTAACCCCTTCCTGTGCTGTAATAGATCTGACAGACAGTTCACAGGCCACTGTCCCTAGCTGTACACACACAATCAACATCCACCCACTGCTGTACCCAGTTGTACTTGTTTTTTGGTCATGCCCAGCTTTTGTCACAACAGACAACGATTGTGTCAGTGTACCCCAACCACTTTTTTTTTTTTTTTACAGACAAGATTCAAATAAATTAATTAAAAAACATCTGATGGTGTAGTAGGCTCCTGCTTCCTATTTTAAACCTGGGTTTTGTTTGTGTATGTATAGCGCACCAAGACAGGTAGACAGGGCCACAAGCTACCAAGTCCTAATAGTGGCAATAGTGGCCCCCGGGTTTTTGAGGGCAGGGGAATGCACTGGAGCTCAGAGCTGACAGAAGCTCAGTCTTCAGACTGGCCCCCTGGGAACTAGCAGAGGGTGGCTTAGAGTGAGGGAGAGCTTGTTACAGACCACACAGGGTCTGCCGTGCTGTTGGGAAGCGCTGACACCAGATCCATCAGTCCGAGCGATGAGAGTGGGGCTCCTGTTTCACAGCACAGATCAAGAGGAGCACAAGGCCAAGCAAGGCAGGCTAAGCTCAGTCTGATGCTTTCACCACTTCTGCGAGACTCCATCTGGAGGTGGAGATGCTGGCAGTTGCAGGCAGTCCAGTGGCCTATGCTGCCTCGGCTGCCTCCCATCATTAAGAGCTGCTAGATCTAAAATCTATGTTTGCTCAAGTTTGTGCAAAAAGCCACCACAGTCAAATTACTGTGAATGGGAGTTGCAGCTGTCGGAGGTGATTTTTGTTTTTCCATGTGGTTTTCAGGGCACAACTACTGTCTGCTGTCTTCTGGACCTGCTTTGCCTTCACCTCAGGTGTCACAGATAGGGGGCATAGCCAGGATTTCATGGCCCCCTGAAAGAAATAAAGTGCAGTCCGGGGGGGGTAGTGGGTGCTGGCGAAGTGTGGTCCAGGGACTGGCAAAGTGTGTTCCAAGTGAAGGATAGCTGCTTAGGTGCGGTCCAAGTTCCAAGTTGCGGATCGCAGCATGAATAGGGGGAGGGGAGATTGCGATAAATAAGCATGTCCCTGTTGCATGGGCCCCACCCACAACAACCCAATCGTCAACACCTTTCCCCCTTTGCTACGCTGCTGGTCACAGAGGTGACATCTCCAGCAGAGGGCTGGCAGTCCACAGCAGTACCAGACTGCCCCAACTTTTATGTTATGTGCTGAAATTCACTTTGCAAGAGGTTCTACATGCACTCAAATGCTCTCCATGTATTTTCTACAGCTCCCTGCAGAGCTTTCCAATGTGAGTGACTTTCAAAATTTCACTTTTTGTCTGTCACCTTGCAGTCCCTCGCTCAAAAAAATATATTTTGTTCCTTTTTCTGTTGTCCACATTTTTGTTTTTCAGAGCTCTCTCCTGTTCCTCACTCTTGTCTTGGGACAGAAACCAAAAGGCTTCCTTTAGAATTGCCATTGTCTGCAGAAACCCTATGCAGGATTATGTGAACAGAACTCATTCAGTTCCACATGATTCCTGTGGAGAAAAAAAAAGGAAATAGCATTCTGTATTTTCTGTTTCTGTAATCAATACCTACTTAAGGAAGCAAGTCTGGTCGAATAAAAAATCAATATGGAACAAAATAACAAACCAGATCTCACTTTACAAAATTAATAAAAGGGACTGTTTATTTAATCTCCTCTCAGTTGTATTTTTATGGAAATAATGCAATTATAATTAAACTGGAGAGAGGACATTTGCTTTTTTCTGGTTAAAATAAGGTTACCATTATGTGCAGTTAATTTTCAAACACACACTCCAGCTGAAATTGCTAATTTCATCAGGTGTACAGATAACATGCACATTCCATTAATCAGGTTTTCAATAACTTCTCAATTATTTTCTCTCTCTCTTTGCTCCCCTGGTATGTACCATTTCTGAGGTTTTTACAAGTTTGTGCCACAACCTGCAGGCCCTTGGGAACATCAGTACATAGCAGTGAAAAACTGAAGAAAAAAAATCAATAGGTGTAAACTCTCAGGGTTGTAATGCTGACGAGCTGCGCACCAAAGACTTGATGAATCTTGGAGCACTTACGATCGGCTTAGAATAGATTTTACTTCAGTGAGATTTTTTCCCCTTCTCTAATAAGCCATCATCCTCTGTTCTTCTAGATGTTTAATTTAGTTTTTTAATGTTTTTTAACTCAGAGAAAGTGAAATATGAAAGGTGATTCACAAGGACGGCTGTCGTGTCAAACACAGGAGAGGGCTCTTGTACTTTACTGTGACACTGTACTGTACTTTAGTACAGTGGTTCCCAAACTGGTCCCAGAGCCCCCCAGCCCCGTGGTTTTCATTGCAACTGAGTTCTTACTTAACTGAACCTTCAATTAAACCGTTAGTTCAATGACGGCTTCAATTAATTGAGAGCTCAATTGTAACGAAAACCAGCAGGGCAGAGGGGTCTTCGGACCGGTTTGACCATACGGTATATCAAATCATCCATCACAGAATAACAACTGGACTTTACTTGGCAGCGGATTTCTGTTTCTCGGGCGAATCTTTCTGCTCAACCGAACCACATCATTAAGTACTGGAGTTGTAATTTGCCAGTACAGTTGCTATTTAATCCAGGCCTGAATGGTGAAATTAAATTAGATTGGTTTGGAAAGGAAAGGGACGAGTCTGGTCCCATGCAAGCACCTTGTGGTACATTCTCACCACCACCACTTACAAACTGGGTTGTGTGTAAAAGCGTGGAAGAGGGGTGGAAGAGACCTCACAAATCATTCATATTTCAGACTGACGGAGGAATTACATAGAGGCTATTATAAAACTACAGAATGCACGAATCGTATCGTATTTCAAAGCAGTGAAGTGCAGAGACAACCCGGTCAGGCTAATATAGGGGGGTGGGAAGTAAGAGTGGTGACTGAATAGAATTTATTGTGGGGACCGTTGTAGTGGGGGAGGTGTTTCCAGTACATCGTTGGACCCCCTCTGTCTGGATCTGCCTTGCTCGATCTTTGCCCGGGTGCCTTGCCTTGGGGGCCTGTGCAGGCTGCAGTGCCGGGGGGGGGTGCGAGCTGTAACCAAGCTCCATCCTCTGCGCAGAACCCTGACAGTAATTGGGCAATGATGATGAATGCTGTGCTAAATGGGTTATTAATTAGGCGGACGTCGCCAAGCTGTCTAGACGCTTTGACAAAGTCTCTAATTAAAAATACCGGCAGTGGGAATACATAAAATAAAAATGATAAATAAACAATAAAATAAATAAATAAATAAATGGGTGAAACAAAACAGGAAGACAGGAAGCAAGCAATCAATAGTATTTATGTATTATTCTATTATTTTAGAGCACGCTGATGGCTTCTGTAAAATACATTGCTCTGTACAGGAAATGAACCAGGAGAGAAAGACCGAGGCTGCCAAGCGCAGGGAGGGGTTTCGAATATGAGCCTCCCCAGCCGGAGATGACCTGGGCCGCAGACGGACTGAAAGCCTTCCGCACAGGGACGTGTGAGAGAGCTGACAGATGTAGCCTATTCAGATCCATTATTGGTAACACAATGCCAGAAGGCGAGAGCGGCTTGGTGATGGTGCGGGTCTAATGCAAAGCAAGACAGCCGGGCACTCGTTTCTGCTACTCAGAACAATGGAAGACTACAATACAACAAATTATCATCAACATCTTCATAATTATTGTCATAGTAAGCCTGCATACTCTTCTGTCTTTTCACAGCGCTCCATTGCCCAAAAAGTGTGACGTAAACTAGAGGTAGATCACTACCCCAAGCTCCTGCACCCACTAGCAGGTTCTGTGTCACCCCTCCAATGCACAGTTGTAAGGGAGCCCCCAGGCCTGCTTGCTGTCACCCCCCACCCCCCACCCCCCACCCCCCACAGCCAGCCTACGCCTCTTTCAGCCACACAGTTGTTTTCCATGATTTACATGCCCTGACATCTCCCGTAATGAGCTCCCCTGTGGAAAATGCCATCAGTGATGTGTGGCTCTGGGCTAATCCATCAGCCCGTGACCCCACAAGTGCTAGGGTCGTGGATTCAATCAGGTAAATGTTACAGGTTGTAATTCATTAGTCTGGGCTATGCAGGAAAGACCACCCCCTCCCCTTCCTGCCCCTACTGCAGCCCAAACTGTGTCACACACACAGAGACCTGTATGTACTCACACACAAACATACACATATGTGGACCTGCCCTCCTATTAATAGGCAATATAGGCTGCAGATAGGGAAAGTATGCATCACAGGGCATTCAAAATCAGGGACGCGTTTTCACGTTTTGACCACAACACAACTAAACAACCTTTGACCCAGAATTTGTGACCGTAACCATAATGCAAAAACAGACCCGGTCCTTAAAAATGGTGGAGGTTGAAAATATTGTAGATGCAGCAATTATGAGTATTATTGATTAATGAACAGGTTGGTGATGTAAATAATGTTGACTACTGTCACACATATATCAGAAGATTTATACCAATACATAATGCAAAATATTTCTCTAAGTGTAGGCAAATCTGTTAGACTGCATTACAACGTATACCAAAGGTAGTTAGTTTCAAGTAATGTAATTGTATTTTATGGCAGTAATCTCAAACTTAAAATAATAATAATAATAAATAACATATTTTGAGCCTCCTTCTCTTTCCTGCTGCCTGACTCCTGAGGCTGCAGGATCCGGGGAGGGGCCCAGCTCCACCCAGGGCTGGAGAGAGTCATCTGGTCCCGGTGTAGCACCACCACATGCCCCCGAGTCTTTAGGCGGACCTGGTAACATACCTCCCCCACTGAACACCTCACAGTGGCCCCAAGATGGGGTCAGTTTTAGGGAGGGCCCCTTATGCCACCGGGGCCTGTACACCCATACAAGGTCCCCTGGTCCATACATGGGTAAAGGCAAGGGCAAAGAACATAAGAACATAAAAAAGTTTACAAACGAGAGGAGGCCATTCGGCCATTCGCCCCATCATGCTCGTTTGGTGTCCATTAATAACTAAGTGATCCAAGGATCCTATCCAGTCTATTTTTAAATGTTCCCACATTTTCAGCATCTACCACATTGCTGAGGAGTTTGTTCCAGATTGTGACGACTCTCTGTGTAAAGAACCGTCTCCTGTTTTCTGTTTTGAATGCCTTGAAGCCCAATTTCCATTTGTATCCCCGGGTGCGTGTGTCCCTGCTGATCTGGAAAAGCTCCTCTGGTTTGATGTGGTCGATGCCCTTCATGATTTTGAAGACTTGGATCAAGTCCCCACATAGTCTCCTCTGTTCCAGGGTGAAAAGGTTCAGGTCCTCAGTCTCTCAGTAGGACATTCCCTTCAGACCTGGAATAAGTCTGGTTGCTTTCCTCTGAACTGCATCTAGAGCAGCGATATATTTCTTGAAGTGTGGAGCCCAGAACTGTAGACAGTATCCAGATGAGCTCTAACTAATGCATTGTACAGACACGGAAACGGTCTGGGGGGTCCTTATGTGCCAGGCACACATTGCAGGTCTGGCAAAAGTGCTCCACATCCTGGTGGAGTCCCCAGTAAAAGTGGCCACGGAGCCACAGGAGGGTCTTGGAGGCACCAAAGTGCCTTACTCCTGGCCAGCCATGCACTGCCCAGAGCTCTGCCCACCAGAGAGCAAGGGTGACTAATTGCTGCCACATGGTCTCTCCACTGGAGGCTGCCTGCCATGCCCGGTACAGGACCCCACCTCTTACTGCCAAGGCATTTCAGTGGGCACAGAGTGCCTTGACTGCTCAGGGATGGGGGACAATCTGTCCCTCGGACAGACTGACGAATCTGAGCACGCCATCTGTCCCTCAGGATCTTGAAATTGAGGAGTCAGGTCAGCGAAAGCATGGTCCTGAACCTGGTGCCGTACAGCTAGGGGTGGAAGTGGTGGATAGCTGCCACCACAGCCAGGAGCTCCCACCAGGTCACACAGTAACTGGCCGTCATCTGCTTCTGGGGGGCATGAACGCGGTGCCCCCAGGCATGACTCCCTGCATGGAGGTACAGCTGCGGCACTGACAGGCCAAGGGGGTTGCAGATGTGCTGCCACCTGGTAACGGCGCTGCTGCTGGGTGTTGGCCTGGCTGCCATCTGCTTCTAGGGGGCGTGAGCATTTTTATTTGCTGACCACAGTCCACCTCCTCGAAAGCAGGCTGTGAGGAGAAACATTAGGCGCTGCTGCCTGTTGAAGGCCCCTACTCTCCCCTTCGTGGGGGGGGCATAGGAGGACTGGTTGCCCCCCTACTTTTCAAGTACAAGCACTGGAGTCTGACACCCCTGCTATAGAGTAATGCATTTTTGTGCTGCACACTGATTTCAAATCACAGTCCTAAAGCCCTGTATATTATCATTACTATTATCATTATTATTACTATTATTATTATTATTATTATTATTATTATTATTATTATTATTATTAATGATAAGAAGAAATGGTACTAATGCCATTAGTACTTCACCTAAATTACAACTTCGATAACAAATGTTCACTGATATTCACCTGCATACAACCATACGAATACTGCATATCCAATATCATGCAGAAAGTACTGTCTCATGTAGATAAAGTATCTTCAGATACTTTAAATTCAAGTTAATCATTTAGATTCTCAATGATATTCGTCCCCTGGAGAGTTGTTGGACAGCTTAAATGGTGCTTCTGGTTAAAGCAGGGGACCAGAGAGAAGCGATACGTTTTGTCCAGTTAATTGCCTAATGAAACCAATTAAGTAAGTATGTTGGCTAAGCTGGAACAAAGACCAGATGAGACACGGGAGGAGTCCAGGGGCAGGAGTATGAGAGCTCCTCATCTAAAGGGATGCAAATCTTTTGACACTAGCTGTAGCACAGGCCGCTGGCTCATAGAGCAGCCTTGATTTGCACATCAGCCAGCAGCACTTAGCAACTAAACACCTGGTCTCCACGTCTGAAATACAGCACCTCGTCACTGCTTGACTTTGATTTACTGATAACGGCCAAATCCCCCTTTACATTTTCTTTTCACTTTTCCAGTTTTACTAAAGTGTGCTGAATGTGTTTTTTTTTCAAAGAGAAGATTTGCCTGTTATAGAAATGACAATGGATGAAGGACACAAATGAACGAACTCCAGAGTATTGGTCACCTTGTCAAATTAAGCCAATTGTGCAGTAAAGTATTGCGGCTGCTCAGTTTTGTATTGTAATTTCACTGTTTGCCCTTGATCTTAAAAGGATTTTATTTTCTTTCTCCCCAGGAGGGTAATTGTTTGCGTTTTCACAGGCACCATTGTTGCTGTCTCTCCTTCTCACCTCTTTTCTTTCTGGCCAAACACAACCCAGCGAGACTTTGCCTTGTTGTTTAAAAGTTTTGTTGGGAGGGGGGCTGTCCGGTTCATTTGCAAAGGCCGCTTGAATTTGCCATACATTGAAATACATGCTGCTGCTTCAGGTGCTGCTTGCTAAAGAATCGCAATCTTCATCCGCTGTGGCTATAAATATTTATCAGATCATACCAGCTCACCACGTAATTTTAAAGGCTTGCAGACGCCACAATACATCAACCACCGAAATGATTATGCAATTGCCTACCGAGAGTAATTTCGATGCACGGCACGCATTTTTTATGGCACCAGTGATGACAGGGATGGTGATGGATGGCGGGAGGGACGATGGCTCTGCTCAGGGTTTTAAATAAGGCACTGTGAGGAGAGGAGAGGAGTGGAGTGGAGAGGAATGGAGAGGAATGGGGAGGAGAGGAGAGGAGAGAAGAGCAGCAGGCAGGCCTAGGACAGCTGGGAGACAACCTGGGGATCACCGTCCCTGTCCTGGGGTAAAAGAACTGGAAAAGGCAGATGCATTCTCAGACTATGGGACGTTAACCCGCAATGTCCCTCTCAAGCGTGCCGGCGGCTCCTCAACTGTGACGCTGCCTGGGAGTACCAGAGCACATGAGCACAGTACTACTCATACAGCATATAAGCTTTTTTTTCTTCTTGCTTTTGCTTCCCCCCCCCATCTCTCGGTTCAAACTCTTTTCTGTGACACTGTTCTGTTCACACTGCAGACAGGGAGCGCTGTTGAGAGCAGGGGCCTGTCCCGGCAGTGGGCTGTGCTGTGTTGCTTTGCTCCAGCAGTTGTCTAGTGCTGCCATAGAGGATGAAAGGTGACAGAGGCCAACAGAGAGTGTGTGTGTGTGTGAGCGTTAATGTGAGTTAGTGTGAGGTGTGTCTGTGAGAGTGTACCTGTGTGCGAGTGTATATGTGTGACTGAGTGTGTGTGTATGTAAGTGTGAGTTTTTTTTCTCAGGCTAAATTACTTACTAAATTATTCCAGAGAGAGGGGGACTTTATTTACATAAGATTTAGCACATTTCTGTTGTGCCAAGGAGAGCTGTCAACAGCTTCCAAACCTACACCCTTTTTAATTTAATTTCATTAGATATTTACATTATTTTTACTTTTATAGTCAAAGGTGTACATCAGATGTATCAGGACCTCAGAATTCTCTGTAAATTGACAGGGGGGAAGCGGGGAGGAGGAAGGGGTACATCTCTTGCCACTATTATTGATGCACAAAACCTACTGCCTTTTGTTGCTTTCATCATGAGGTTAATGGATGCAGCTAATGGGATTTAACATGCAATTAACTACAGAGGAAAACTGATATGAAGAAGTAATTATATTATTATTGTTGTTGTTGGTATTATTATGGTTATTATTAGTTAATGTTACAACCATTTTCTTGTTTGACTGAAGCAATTAAGCAGGCTTTCTCATTTGGAAAATGGGTGTGGAGTTTTTACAGATCTGCAGCACAGTGGCTCTCAGGACCAGGGTCGCCTGGCACGGGTCAACAGGCTGGAGGAGAGGGAGCAGCTGTGCAGTCAGGGTGGCGGTGGCTCAGGTATCTCTGTCCACCACCGTGTGCGGAGTTAATGGGAGGCAGTTGGGGCAATGTGAGTGTTTACACTGGACTCCAGGAGACCAGCTCCCACCCGCCCGCAAAGGAGAAGACAGTTGGGGCAGCACAAGATTGTACACTGTACTGTGGTTTTGTTTTGCTGCCTTTAAAAGAGCACCTGTGACTGGCACAGGGCACAGGTTGTGGCCTCTTACACATGCTGCCACAATGCTTTTAATCCTCATACACTAATCCAACAAAGGGATTAAGTAATTGTAATGAAAGTAATACTTACAGCTTGACATTGAGCAAGAAACTATATATGTATATGGAATCCAGAGAAGAGTGTATGTGGAGAAAGAAAATAACAACTGGTTTGTTTTGACTTAGGGTCCGTGAAGTCGCTCACATCCTTACTTCTTGATTTCAGTTTCAGAAGATGCAGACTGAGACAATGCTGTAGTCTACAAGCGTGTTTGTGTGTGTTAATCCTATCCTTTTCCTATAGTAATCGTGTTAGCCTTCAAGCACACAGGAGGGACGATGAAATATGTTGGCAAGAGTTTGCTGAAATGGCTCAATTCAAGGGAGTGTGTGAAATTAGACAAACGAACTGCTTGCTTACAAAAAAATCACAGCCCTTAAATTGCTCTCCTATCAATACATTAGAGACGGATCAATACATCACCTCCTCTGAACAAAAATGGCCTTTTTCAGACTTGTTATTGACCCCAGAATGTACTGTTTCCCTGATGATGGCTTAATATCGAGGACAGAGCTTGTACGTTGTCTCCTGCAGGGATTTATTGAATGGTTCTCTAATGGACAACTAAATGTCCATTCTGACAAATTAATTCCCATTTCTTTCACGCCTGAAAGGTCAGTTCTTTGTTAATTTGTGGTCTATTTCTCGAGATGCTGGCTGGGGAAAGAACAAGAAACGCAGGCATTAGATTTGATAATGAAGTTACATTAACAAAGTGATGACTGTCACATCCTGATTTCAGCTAACAAGGCTAACTGATACCCAGCAGTTCATAATCAGCTTTCATAGACTGGCACAGCTGCACTCACAGAGCACGGAGGAAAATCTCATCCTGCGTACTTATCCTTGGTTTTGTTTCTCAGGTTTGAACCGTAAAATTAGTTTGTGTTGCTACCTTTATTTTACTGGGGAGTCGCAATCGATATTAAAACCTATTTTGTGAGCGAGCCCTAGAGAAGGAGGTATTGGCAACACACACATGACAACACAAAATGAACACACATAAGAGACATACAGTATTGATGCATCTTATAAATATGTGAGTTTTCTCCATTTGAGTTTGTGTTTAATTGTAATCATATGATGTGCTTAATTTAAAGAAAGTGGCCAACAAACACCTCCTTACTCCCTCCCTCCCTGTTTTCAATCTAATTTCTGACACTCTGACACCTAAATACTTTCATTTAGCACATTCTGTACTCTCTCACCCAGGCTATAAAACTATAAAGGTCTGTCTATCTCCATGCATCAGTCTTTTTTTTAATATCAAGGCAGCTCCAAGACTGAATGGCCACAACAAGTTGTAACTAGCTAGGTGAAATTGTCTGTTTGTTCATTATACTTTCAGATACTGGAAATCGTTGTCGTAGCAGACAAAAGTGCAGCCTCATTTTCGGCCCACTTATTATTTTACCTCCACACCACTCACCCCCCTTCTCTCTCTCCCTCTCCTTCTTTCTCTCAGGCAACGGTTTCTTGCTTTAAGTGAATTTTGTATAACCAATGTTGCATTTCCAACCTCTGTGTGATTACTCCTCATGCAGGAAGTGAGGGGCTGTCTGGGCGAGGTTGGTTCTTATTGGTTCTCTACCAGCCCCCTGGTCCCTTCACAATCTTTCTGGATGAACTGGACTTTCTGCACCCCTCGTTCTGCTCCCCTACCATCCTTCTGGGAGTTTTCAAAATTTTTCCCACACCCTCTACTCGGCTGGATTTCTTCCCCTCCTTCACTGTTTTAAATTCTCTCCATTTCCATTACTCCCTCACAAGGCAGGCCACGAGCTGGACCTCATCATCTCAAGAGCCTGCTCCCCTTCTGACCTCTCTGTGACCCATCTGGACATCTCAGATCACCATTTCATCTTATTCTCCGTTTCCCTCCCCCTCTCTCCACACCGCCCACAACTACTCTCATTTTCTGATGGATTCTCCACTCCCTCTCCCAACCCACCCTCTTGCCTCCATTGCTCTAATTCTTTTACCTCCTTTTGACTGCTTTTCCCATCTATCATTTGACTGCTACTTCCACCTTTTTCTCCTCCCTCACCTCCTCCCTTGATTTTCTCTGCCCTCTCACGTCTCCTGTAATGAGAAGAAATAGAAGAGGTCCAAACTTCTTGCTGCCCTCGACCTCTGCCGCTCTCTTCTCTCTACATTCTCCTCCTCACTTACCTCAGCCAAAAAGTGAAAAATTGTACTTTTGCTCTTGTTGAATCATCCGCCAATAACCCCCACAAACTATTCTCCACCTTCTCCTCCCTCTTTGCCCCTACCCTGTTCCTCCTTCTACCTCTGCGTATGATTTTGATTTTTTTCCTTTTAAAATTGCTGATTTCTGCAAACTCCTCAACACTCCCCTTCTCTCTGGGCCCCTTTGTAGCATCCCATGTGTTCTCATACCACTTCTGTGCAGGTGATGCCCAAATCTTCCTGTCTTTTCCCTCTTATGACCCCCTCATCCCTTCTCACTGTCTCCCTTCTTCCTGTCTCTCTGCTATCTCCTCCTGGATGCACTCACATCATCTCTAGCTCAACCTTTCCAAATCTGATCTCCTCTCCTTTCCCTCCTCCTCTTCACCTTCAATTGATCTCTCCATTTCCAGAACTCATCTGCTCATCTGGTGTTCTCTCTGCCTCGATTCGCACATATGCAACTTCCCCTGTGTCCCTCCTCTCTTGAGCACACAGCTAGGATTCAACTGTATTATATCTGCACTTGTCACTTCATTGAACTAGGATGTATGCTTTTTGTATTGTATGTTGATTGCACTAGTGCACTTTTATAAATGCTTCATTAAGTCGCTCTAGATAAGGTTGTCTGCTAAGAAATACATCATAATATTAATCATCATCATCATCATCATCATCATAAGGGTATTTAAGTCATTGTCTGAGCGCAGTCAGTCTGTCCTGCACAGTCGGGCCCCTGCCTATGCAGCTCTCACCCTTCTGCACGGTCTGTGGCGCTGAAGACTGCTGTCAAAACGTTGTATTACACATGTCATATCTACATAACACGTGCAAGCGTTTAGCACTATTTTTATGTGTGCAATGGTTTTGTTATTTGTATCCTCTTGAGCTTTTAATTCATAAGGAAGCGTATCTCCATCTTTGTGTGCCTTTTGTGTCTTGTATTCTCTGTCCTTAAAAAAAATACACACGCTTGGCTTATTATTTATTCTAGTTAAATAAATAAACGGCGTTGGTGCTGGGATGTCGGTGATTGGGTACGGGGCAGCCGTCGACTTCAGTCCGTCCTCCCCAGTCGCGGCCACACTGGCTCACACAGGCTGGGGCCGCAAGGGCTGCTGGGAGATCCAGCCGAGCGGCAGGATTGGCGTCAGATCATGGAGGGGTCGGACAGGCGGCGGTAGGCAGCGGCACAAAGCGAGCAATTGGATGTGGTGGGAATATTTTTCTTCTCTTATCTAAATACATAAACAAATGCAAAATTAGATAACTCGCAGGCCGCCATTCCCGTTTTATCCCCCCCCCTCTCCGTTTTTATTTTGCACGGAGAAGCATATCTAAGCCAGCTCTGTGAGAGGCTCTCTCTCGAGTGGCGGTAAGTAATGCTCCTGGATTTCCCGCAAGAACATGGATGATAAGTCCAATCACAGGCTGGTCCTGGCCCTGGTGATGCTGTGTCTGTTCGGGGTGATCGTCCTGCAGTACGTCTGCCCGGGCACCGACTGCCAGCTGCTGCTGCGCCTGCAAGCTGGCTGGGCTCAGTCCTCCGGGACGGGCGGCGCTGGGGCTGCGGGCGGCGGCGACCCGTACCTGGGGGAGGACGGCACCCCGGCTCGCTTCGTGCCCCTCTTCAACTTCACGGTGGACGAGCTGAGGCGGGCGGTCGACTTCAACATCAAGGGCGACGACGTGATCGTGTTCCTCCACATCCAGAAAACCGGGGGCACGACTTTCGGGCGCCACCTGGTCCGGAATATCGAGCTGGAGCAGCCGTGCGCCTGCCGAGCCGGGCAGAAGAAGTGTACCTGCTACCGGCCCGGCAAGAAGGAGACCTGGCTCTTCTCCCGCTTCTCCACCGGCTGGAGCTGCGGGCTGCACGCCGACTGGACCGAGCTCACCAACTGTGTGCCCGCAGTCATGGACACCAAGGAGCCGGCGACGCAGAAAGCACCCAGGTGGGTAAAAACACACAGACGGGCACACGAGTGGAAACCGACGGGACGGGCCGAGTGGCCATTTCAGGATAAATGGGGAGAGAGAGGTCGCCTACACGCACCTCGGTTGGGACGCATTTATTGAATGTGTTCAGGCTACACCAGTCATATTTAATGTTCAGGTCAGGGAAGGCGGATTTGTGTTTATTGCAGTTCAGATCTTGCTGCTGCACGAACAGCACACGGATTCAACTTCCCAACTAGTGCGGAGGCGTGTTTTGCGTTTCATTCCCTCTGAAACCTGTTTCTGATGTTTTCATTTCTGATCCATCACAATTGTAATCCAGTGCCTTGTATCTGGAGCATCAGTCGCTACCTTTGTTCAGTTGCAGCAAATAACGAAAAAGAAGTGGGATCCTTCATAGACATGCATGTAATGTTGCAAGACCGCGAACTTTATTTCGATGTGAGAAATATGCATCTTAATATTTCATGGTGTGGGGGGCGGGAATGACTAAACCACATTTATCATACCCTGCGAATGAAGTCTTTGTAGAAAGTCCTCGGGTAGTTCAGAGCACAAGTTCGCATTTCACTGCTGTGTGAACAAGTGCGATGCTGTCATTCTGTGAACTCGCTGCTTTTGAGGTCGCGCAGATCTGCACAATCCCGCCGATCCCATTGGTGGAGCCGCGCAGAACTGCGGACGTCTGCGCAACTCGGACGCGACCTGAGAGTGGTCCTGACTTTTATGCCGCATATTCTCGTCCCGTGCGGTTAAAACATTTATTTATAACAGACGTGTTTGTGATCCGTAATGTCAAAGGATGTGGTATATTTATTTTAGCTTTTAATAATAATATTATTATTTTTACGAAGGAGAAAAAAGCAATCTTCCCGCACCAAGTCTTCACTGTTAATTAATGGGGGTGTTGTGCGTGGGGTGATGCGTGCACAGTAAAAATACATTAGCGAGGGAAATTCGCCAATCGGGTTGTTTCCTTGTGTTATACATTATTTTACGAGTGGTTTTACAATAAAGGGGCGTGCTGTTCGCCCTGAGCCGCTCTGTGCGGGACAGTGCGGGACAGTGCGGGACAATGCGGGGCTGCGGACGTCAGGGTTCGAGAGTCTGGCATTCTGAGCTGCTGCGGAGGTCCGTTCTGTTCTCTTTACACCTGGCCTGCACGGGGCACCCACTGTCCTGCTTATTTTTGTTCCAGCTCGGCCATTCGGATCTTTTTATTATTGTTATATATATATATTATATATATATTATATACAGTGAGGGAAAAAAGTATTTGATCCCCTGCTGATTTTGTACGTTTGCCCACTGACAAAGAAATGATCAGTCTATAATTTTAATGGTAGGTGTATTTTAACAGTGAGAGACAGAATAAAAACAAAAAAACGCATTTCAAAAAAGTTATTAATTGATTTGCATGTTAAGGGGGGAAATCTTTCCACTTAGTACTTGGTGGCAAAACCCTTGCTGGCAATCACAGAGGTCAGACGTTTCTTGTAGTTGGCCACCAGGTTTGCACACATCTCAGGAGGGATTTTGTCCCACTCCTCTTTGCAGATCCTCTCCAAGTCATTAAGGTTTCGAGGCTGACGTTTGGCAACTCGAACCTTCAGCTCCCTCCACAGATTTTCTATGGGATTAAGGTCTGGAGACTGGCTAGGCCACTCCAGGACCTTAATGTGCTTCTTCTTGAGCCACTCCTTTGTTGCCTTGGCTGTGTGTTTTGGGTCATTGTCATGCTGGAATACCCATCCATGACCCATTTTCAATGCCCTGGCTGAGGGAAGGAGGTTCTCACCCAAGATTTGACGGTACATGGCCCCGTCCATCGTCCCTTTGATGCGGTGCAGTTGTCCTGTCCCCTTAGCAGAAAAACACCCCCAAAGCATAATGTTTCCACCTCCATATTTGACGGTGGGGATGGTGTTCTTGGGGTCATTCCTTCTCCTTCAAACACGGTGAGTTGAGTTGATGCCAAAGAGCTCGATTTTGGTCTCATCTGACCATAACACTTTCACCCAGTTCTCCTCTGAATCATTCAGATGTTCATTGGCAAACTTCAGACGGGCCTGTACATATGCTTTCTTGAGCAGGGGGACCTTGCGGGCGCTGCAGGATTTCAGTCCTTCACGGCATAGTATGTTACCAATTGTTTTCTTGGTGACTATGGTCCCAGCTGCCTTGAGATCATTAACAAGATCCTCCTCTGTAGTTCTGGGCTGATTCCTCACCGTTCTCATGATCATTGAAACTCCACGAGGTGAGATCTTGCATGGAGCCCCAGACCGAGGGAGACTGACAGTTATTTTGTGTTTCTTCCATTTGCGAATAATCGCACCAACTGTTGTCACCTTCTCACCAAGCTGCTTGGCGATGGTCTTGTAGCCCATTCCAGCCTTGTGTAGGTCTACAATTTTGTCCCTGACATCCTTGGACAGCTCTTTGGTCTTGGCCATGGTGGAGAGTTTGGAATCTGATTGATTGATTGCTTCTGTGGACAGGTGTCTTTTATACAGGTAACGAGCTGAGATTAGGAGCTCTCCCTTTAAGAGAGTGCTCCTAATCTCAGCTGGTTACCTGTATAAAAGACACCTGGGAGCCAGAAATCTTGCTGATTGATAGGGGATCAAATACTTATTTCCCTCATTAACATTCAAATCAATTTATAACTTTTTTGAAATGCGTTTTTCTGGATTTTTTTGTTATTTTGTTTCTCACCGTTAAAATACAACTACCATTAAAATTATAGACTGATCATTTCTTTGTCAGTGGGCAAACATACAAAATCAGCAGGGGACCAAATACTTTTTTCCCTCACTGTATCTATAATCAGTTGTGTGTGGGTGGAGTCTAGAAAAACGTTATAAAGCACTTCTTAAACGTGCTTGGTTGGACACAGGCTGGCAGGACAGTGGTTAAGAACCACTGTTCCAAAATCACATCTTGCATCCAGTAGAGCCTCAGTGGTGTCGTGTTTCTATCCCACCTGAACTTTTAAACTGCCTAATTGAACCTTTTGAACTGTCATATTTGTTATTGATTACTTCCTAGATTGGTTAAGACATTCATAGAGCGTGTGCTCGAGTTGGAACAGAAATCTGAAGATGGGAGCAGCTGAGCTTAAGATGCCTTGTTAGAGAGGGTTAAGAACTGCATTATCGATGTATTCATTGATTGAGTGATTTGGGGGGATTCTCAGGACAGAGAGCACCATCCTGGAGAGCAACAGGCTGCCCTTCCAGCTGAGCTCTGGGCTGCGCAATGGAGTCGGTCAGTGGCTGTCCGGGATCTTTACGGAGCCCTGGCAGCCATGGCACAGGTGAGGCCACCGGCTCCAGTGCTCCAGGAGAAGCCCCAGGAGCCCTTTTGGAGCCCCGGCACTGCATCTCCCTATGTGTTACCCCCTAGCAGGTTACCCAGCCTTTGCGCCGGCCTCCCACCTGAGACGCATAAGCCCTAGGTGCTGTTGATTGAGACTCTGCAGCAGGAGTAGCTGTTGCAGTGTGGCATTGGTGTCCCCTCCCATCCAATCATGCCCCCCAAAACTCATGACCCAGCTGTGTCTTTCCTGTGTGTTTTGTTGCTGCCGCCAAGGTCCAACACACTTAATGGGATTATAATTGGTTAATTGGACCCTTTTAAAATTACACTCTGCTTTTGGACCGTTTAAATCTTTCCTAAGGTCACTTTTGAAACAGGGTGACACCCATTGAGAGGCCTGTCAGAGGGACATTATTCTGTGTGGAGGAGGGTGAGAGAGAGGAGGGGACGAGAGGTCATCCTTCTTTCGCCTTGGCTATCATGATTAAAAGGCGCTTGGGGACACAGGGACTCGCCGGTCTGTGTTCTCCCTCTTCTCTTTTTTTCTGTCACTTTCCAGGAGTTTGAATAGGAAATGCACATGCTCAGTATATCCCTGTACTAGCTTTCTTGCATCGTGGGAGTGAGCTGCAAGATTTAGCCACACTTGCCTTACGATTGTAAGTTTAATTGCAGGTTCCTGTCACAGTCCTTTATGCCACTGTATGCTGCTGCTGCTGCTGCTGGTATTGAATTCCCCCACCCTCAATCTATCCAGGCTGGCCTGAACTCTCTGTCCTGTAGGGGATGGTGAAGGGGAAGATGAATCTGCTTTTCCAGCATGTGTGACTGTAAATGTGCTGTGTGTGTCATCCCTGTGGAGCACAGCAGGGACCCATGTGTGCAGCAAGTGGCAAGTGTAATAGAGCCACTCAGCTCTTCTCATAGACTCCATGACGGGGGAGGGGGGCTGTGGACATGGCAGGCATTAGCCCCCCACTGATCAGCCACCTTTCCTCTCCCAGCTCCCCATCTCCATACCACTTGCCCATAGCCTTCATATCCCTCTCTCTCTCTATCTCATCTCTAGCTGCTAGCCTACACTTCCCACCTCTCCAGCCCCTTGGCTGTATAACACACTCTCTCTCAATTCAGCATCCCTCATCCCTCTTCTCCTCACTCTCATTCCGGTCAGTTATTGCATGGCCTCTCTGCATCCCTCCCCCAGGTCCCTGTAGCCCAGACTGCCTCCTCACTCCCAGCTCCCACTCTCCCACTCCCCTCTCTCTTGTAACTACAGCTCCCCCCTCCAAGTTCTCCCAGTGTGGTTTCCTCTGCCTCCCCTCTCTGTTCCTCCTTCTTTCCAGGACAGTCTCCTCTTCATTTTGCGAGACCTCTGTCGAAGCAAAGCAGTGAGTAAAAGTTGGGACTTTGCATTTTGCTTTAAAAAAAGAATAATCACTCACTGCAGCAGCGGTGTGCGTGTGCGTGTGCATGTGCGAAGAACAATACTTGTCACATCCTGCTGGTGTGAATTCCAAGCTTCAGCAGAGAGGGGTGTTCTAGGAAGGCACTGAGCCAGATGGAGAGATTGTTCTACTCGCACAACAACCCCCTCTCCACTCCCTCACCGCCCCCCATGAGCTTGGAAAGGGTTTGAATCCGGGGTTCTGTGATGTCACAGACAGGAGACACTTGCAGTCTGTAAAGTAGTGCGTCTCTGTAAAGTAAAGGTCCTAAAGGTACCAATTGTGTAGCTTAAGAGAAAACCCTCTAATAATCCCCTCAAGTGGTTGTGTAGAGCCATCATGAGGTGCACTGTTTCTCGTGTGTGTGTATGTGCATGTGTGGATGTGTGTTTCCTCTTTTCTTTAAAAGGCAGGGGTTGGCATCCTTTTGCAACATGTTTCTTGCCTTACTCCCTACATGTGTGTACACACACACACACACAAAACACAGACTGCATGTGTCTTAACTTGGTATGAAAACGCAGTATGGGGAGTGATTGATGTCATTGTGTTCAATTAAAAGGTTGTTCTGTCATCTCTGTGATTTAAACTGGGTCTGTCTTGTTACACAGCAGAAAGGGGAAAAACTTTCAGTGCCCAGGTTACATTAAATAAGATCAAAAGTCGTAAGGGAACAAATTAGCCCTTCAGGGAGAGCCTGGCAGGATGGGGAGGCCCCGCTCGGAGTTTTCAAATTGTTGTGTGCCTCACCCACACTGACCAACTGTGTTTCTGTAGACCCATACTATGACGATGAAGACGACGACGGTGATTAGGCTTCTGGTGAGAGAGAGGGAGAGGGAGAGATTGAGAGTGAAAGACAGACAGAGAGGAATGAGTGACTGAGAGAGACACAAGAAGGAGAAAAAGATGAGGGAGGATAAACAGAGAAAAAGAGGATAATCTAAGAGATGAGAGGGAGAGAGAGGAGGCTGACTCATTTGCCAGATATTCTGCACCTAATGAATCAGAGCAGAAAGTGTACCTTTCAGAAGGAAAGCTCAGCCATTTGAATACGAAACACGCTGATTTACATCCGATAGGCCGTGCTTTTGTGTGCAGTGAAGTCGCATTCGTCTAATTCCTGCAGCTACTGCCTGGTGAGGTGAGGTGATAAGATATGGGGTGGGGGTAGTGGGTGTGAGAAGCAGATTAAAGAGGTAGGTGATTTGGGGGGAGGGTGTCAAGGCATGGGGTGTGCATATGTTTGTCAGGAATAAAAATAGAGGGATATCTGAGCGGTCTGTTGTGGGGAGATGAATCGCCCTGCTGCTCTGTACTCTGGCTGCAGCATTTAGTCTATTGTCCTCCTTGGAGAGGGAGGGGCCTCAAAGCATCTGGCATCTCCCGGGTGCATCAAGCCCCTCCCCAAAGCCCCACCTCCACATGCATACACATAGGATTTGGTTAGAATCAAATCTCTCTAATGGGACTGTGAGGTGCAGAGGTAGAGAGGTAGATAAATATAGGGAGAGGTAAGGAGGGAGGGAAAAAGAAAAGGAGAAATGCACTGAAGAGTGCAGATGTCGTCGTCCCCCACCCCCCCGAGAGCGAGCAAGCGTGTGTGTGTGTGTGTGTGTGTGTGTGATGTGCAAGAAATCCATTGTAGGCAAAGTAATTTTTTCTGCCATGAATAATTCAGAGGCCTTTTCAGAGCAGTATCTCTGGGGCTCCTGCCTGCTGGCCAGACGAAGCTAGGTTTAATTCGGTGTCTCTGCAGACGATTGCGTGGGCTAATACAGACAGACAGCTCTGTCAGGCTGACCCCAGCATAACCTGTGGAAGGAAAGAAGCCACTCTTCTGCTTCTTCACATTTCTCTTTCTCTTCTGTTTGTTCTTCTTTGTTCCCCATTCTTTTAATCATCTCCTGTCTTCCTGGGTTTAAATTGAACTGTCACAGTGTGGGATATAATTGAATAACGAGGAAAGGGCAAGGCTGCCATGGATATCATGCTGCTAGATATGATATTTGGAAATATTATGAGTTTGGAAGAAAGATTATGCCTCACAGCCTTTATTTGTGGGGCAGTGGAGGGGGGGCTTCTGCTTTTAAGTGATTACTTTTTCCCTTTCTCTTCCTGTGTGCTCTCCAGGTTTTCTCTCCCCAAGGATTTCATTTCCTTCAGCATTTGAGATGTGTTTAGTGGAAAAACAACCTTTGCAAACTCAATTATATTTATATATTTATAAAGTAAATTAAATCAAATAATTAAATGAAATCACTCAATATCACTGGATGCAAAGCAGACCTCCGCTCTGGATACCAGACTCTCCTGGGCGCTGTGGTTCAGTCTTAGACCCTGATTATGTTTTCAGTCTGTTTCCTGGTGGCCCTGATGCCTGGCAAAGTGACATGGCACACTGAGCAAACCTGAAGTCTTGCCATGGAAGCCTGCAGCTCTACTGCTGTATCAAAGCCCCACACTGGGAGTTTAATACTGCTTAAGTTACCTCATTTTGCCCAGACAAAGATGTGTAATATGCCAAAACCAAAATAATACTTATAAATCCATTTAAAATGTGTGTACACTTTTTTAAATTCTGTGCTTCTGCTTTGTCCTGAGGCCAGTGACTGCTACCCGGGGCCACTCTTGAGGTGACCTGCCGCATTCTGGAATTGTGCTCAGCCACAGTAACGCGTGGTCATGTGCCTGTAAGCGGCTCAGTGTCCCGCTGGCTTAAGCCTGGGTCTGAGCGCCCCCAGGGCAGGGCTGAGCTGGGCTTAAGTGGGATCACACCCTGAGCTGGAGACCTAAGGTGTGCAGTTATTAAACCCCCCCCAACACACACACACTGGTGTAGCAGCGTTAAACCAGCATCACAGGATTACTGTGGGTGACAACATTGGTTATACAGTACCGTGACTAGTTCCACCCTGTGAGGTGTAGGTTATCACAGTGCATGTAGAACTGGAGTATTGGTCTTCACACCAGCGCATCAACTCTTAACAACACAGCTGTCGTGGCAAATATTTATGACTAGTTCATTGCAATGCATAAATAAAAATGAACTACTCCCACGGAACTATATAGCACACACACGCAGGGGTGGGGGAGAAGGAGAGTGCATGATCGTAGCTTGGCTCGTTTCGGTTATGGATGTTGTTTTTTCAGCACTGCTTTAGAGTCATTGTGTTGTCGCGCTGCAGTGTGCTAGTGGTTTAATGGTGGAGTGCGGTCTGTCGAGTAGCAGTGCGCGTGTTGTAGTGTGAGATGTTGTTTTGGAGCCATATTGTGGTGCTGGTGGAGGACTGAAACACTTTAGCAACCTGTGGTGTTGCACTGCTGCAGCTGTGGGGTGTGTGTGAACGGGACTGAACTCTGGCTGCCCCCTCACCACAGCAGCCCACTCCCTGTGTGCCGGATTGTCTCGCCTCCGAGCCGCTGAGCGAGAGCCAGCGTGAGAGTAAGCGTGAGCGGCGTGCGTGTTTGAAATGTACCCCCCCCACCCTGCTCTACTGGGCCAGCAGCACAGGGAGTCCTGAATAATGCACAGCACCCCACTTCTTCCCCACGCACCAGCTCTCCTCACTGTATCGCCCCCCGCCAGCACGCCTGCCTGCCTCTTCTGTTTCTCGGCCAGCAGGCTCGCATGAGGAGGCCTCCACTGCATTGATTTGGCCCAGTGGAGACGAGGAGGGTCCCTGTGGATGTCTCAGTCCCAGTCTAATGTGTGGATTTGGGGGTTTTAAATAAACTTTATTGTTTATAATTATTACTATAATAATAGTATTACTCTTATTAACTTGATTTGGATTTATGCTTCATTGTTTTTCTGTCTGTCTCTTTTTTATTCTTGTAAAACTCATTCTCTCTCCCTCTCTTGATACTTGGTACCTTATTCCAGAATTCAGTCCTTCAGGGTTCCCAACAACTCTGGTATTCTTAGAACTCGGCTCTGTTCCAGAGGCTCCACACAAGATCTGTATTGATGGAAGTGTGGGAGCAGTGCCACACAGGGGACCCTACTGTTTTATTTCTGCACAGTGTACAGCAGTGTAAAATAAGCTGAGAGAAAGCTTGAGGAGGAGTGAAAAGAAGAGGGAGAGGCAGCTGGTGACTTGAATTCCTGAGTGCGTTCAGTTCATGGCCTTGGATGCACTTAGTCTGTACGCGAGCTGTGCTGCAGGCTGAGGGTCACAGACAGAGCCGTGCTTCCTATAGCGGGCTGGTCTCCGACGGGGTGACGTTTCACACAGAAGCGCCTGGGAGGGTTTTCCTCTGTGCCCCCTCACTGACCTGCAAGAGTGTCCCCGACAGCTTGTGCGGTGAAGGCCGTCCATCGCCTAGCTTGACACACCAGGCAAGCGGCAGGAATGTGATTTGTATTGTTGATTTCAAATGACATTCATACAGGATCAGCAACAGCCACCAAGTTTTGCATCACTGTAGGTGTCACTGGCGGCCGGCTACAGGACTGAGCAACTGCTTGTGGCTTCAAACTGCACAGTAATGAACAGGGGTCTGAAGAAACGAGAGAAAAAAGAAAAAAAATATATATATATATGGTGAGAACAAGAATAGTAATAAACATATAGTATTGCATAAATAATTAGCGTGAGGTAGAGCGCACTCAGTCAGCGTGTTGTTTTTAGGGTGTGCAGCAGGGGGTGGGGGTGGGGATATTGGTAGAATCCACACAGCATCCAGACCCAATGAATTAAAGATGACTGGCACTGCAGGTGAACTCTCCACAGACTGGGGAATCGAGGGGAGGGTGTCACAGAGAGGTCAATGATGCCTGCCTCTGATTTCATTAAGATTTGAAATCTACAGGTTGGGGGGGTGGTATCATTCCCCCCCCCCCCCATGTCTTTGCCATTAATGATTGATAGGCTGCGAGTAAGGGAGTGTACTTCAGATGCGGAGAGGAGAGGGGGGAAAAGAGGGAGAGATGGGTGGGTGGGTGGATGGAGGGAGAGGAGAGCGGGAAAATTCCAGGGAGAGGAAAGGTAGACAGGAATAGAAGAGAGAGAGCGAGAGAGACGACATGGAAGGACATAGACACGAGAGGAGAGAGGGGATGGCTGGGTGCAGGACTCTCTCTAAACCCTGGTGTCTTGTCCAGATGGCCGGGGAGGGTGTCTACGGGGGGCATTTGCATTTCAGTGTCCTGTTGCAAGACAGTCATGGGCAGAGGGGAGTTTACCGGCCGGAGCGCAGAGTTCCTGAAACCTGACCGGCCTGATGTCTCTATAGTGCAGCGCTCTGGCACACTCGCAGCGGAAGCCCCCAGGGTGGCCCGATCGGAGAGGCAGAGAGGGACGATGCCACTGCCACTGCAGCCTTCGGGGGAGGGGCGTATAAATTGTGCCTCCTGGCTGGGCTTGGACTTTAACCGCACTCAGCTTGCAGCCCAGCTGGTCCAGCAATGAGGCTCCAAACTGAATTGGGCTCTGGAGCTCTGCCCCCCTGTCCTGGATGAAGGGGTTGTTGTTGATGGATTGATATGAATCTCCCTCCCTTTCCATCTCTCTCTGTCTCTCCTTCTCCTTCTCTGCTAGGGGCTTTCCACAACAAATCTGAAAATCAATTCCATAATCAAGGACCCGCTCATAATGCGAGGCAGAAAACGCCTGATTAAGCAGATCGGCGGCAGCTCTGGGGTGCGGGCGTCTGGCTGTGTTCGGATGTCTTGGTTTTGCTGCCACTTCCGCAGGCGAAGAGGGAAGCCATGTTCATAAGCCCTGAGTGCCTCTCTTTGGCCTCTCTCTCGTATGTCTCTCTTCTCTTGTCTCGGTTCTGTCTCCTTCCATCTCCTTGTCTCTCCCTTCCTCCCTCTCTCTCCCCGTCTTGGTCTCTGTCTGGAGACTCTATGTAGACGGCTCTTATTTTTGAGTACACACTGGCTTTTCTGCATTGTAGAGGGAAAGAGGAGAAAATCATTCTGCTGGATGTTGTCCATTATAATAAAACAATTTATTATTTATTTCTTAGCAGACAATTAACAATTAAACTATGTTTTTAGTATTCAGCGCCAGTTAATGCCATAAGTGAGTGGTCATATTGTGTTCAGATGGAGGTTGTGTGTGGATAAGAAACCCTGGGGCTTTGGAGACCAAAACCAATAATACAACTCTGCTGCCACCTGCTGGACACTCTCATTTACTGCACTGGGGGCTGGTATCCCCAGCAAACCAACCCTAACTCACTCACTCACTCTCTCCCTCTCTGTCCCTCTCCACCGCCCAGGAACTACTACTACATCACGATCCTGAGAGACCCAGTGTCGCGGTACCTGAGCGAGTGGCGTCACGTGCAGCGGGGGGCAACCTGGAAGGCGTCTCTACATGTGTGCGACGGCCGGGCACCCACCTCCTCCGAGCTGCCCAGCTGCTATGCCGGCGACGACTGGTCGGGCTGCTCCCTGGCGGAGTTCATGGACTGCCCTTACAACCTGGCCAACAACCGGCAGACCCGCATGCTGGCCGACCTGAGCTTGGTGGGCTGCTACAACCTGTCGGCGATGAGCGAGGAGGAGCGGGGGCGAGTCCTGCTGGCCAGCGCCAAGAAAAACCTGCGAGGGATGGCCTTCTTCGGGCTGACGGAGTTCCAGCGCAAGACGCAGTACCTGTTCGAACGCACCTTCCGCCTAGCCTTCATCGCGCCCTTCACGCAGTTCAACAGCACCCGGGCCGCCAGCGTGGAGGTTGGGCTGGAGACGCAGGCGCGCATCCGCCAGCTTAACCAACTGGACGTGGAGCTGTACGACTACGCCCGGGACCTCTTCCTGCAGCGCTTCCAGTTCACCCGGCAGCAGGAGCGGCGCGAGGCCAGGAGGCGGCGCCAGCAGGAGAGGAGGCGCCGGCTCCAGAAAGGCGTGGCCGGGATGGGAAGGGGGCAAGTGGGGGAGGCCAGGCTGCTGCTACCTCCCCCACCAGCACCGCCATCTTTGGACCCCCTTCCCCGGCCCTCTGCTCCTCCCCACAACCAGCACCACCGACGCGAAAATGACGAAGAGGAGGAGGAGGAGAAGGAAGAGAGAGGCAGGGGTGTCGTTACAACCCAGTCTTGGCTGGACCAGGAAGAGAACACCACAGCAACAGGAGGCGATTACCTTGGTAATGTGGCACGCTGGCGGCGGTAATGCAGGACTTCTTGGCTGTTTTTTTTTTTTTTTTATGACAACACAGCTGCAGTGTCTCCAATCATCACGTTTTTATTAATATTATTTCTCATTTTAAATCTATTAATCTTGTTTTACCGAGTGCAAAACTTGTATGCTCCCATAAAAAATAAAAACAAGGAAGGAATAGCCTTGTGCCACGGTGATGCTGAACCCCGCCCCACCACTGAGAATTGCACTCCGCCAACAAGAACCATCGCACTGGAGCCCCCGGGCCCGAAGGACTGATAGAGGGGAAGAAGAAGAATTCGAAGGACTGGGGGGGGAAAAAACACAACTAAATACAAATAAATCCCTTGAGAGACGGTGACTCCAATGAGGCTCTGCTGTTACTGTCAGTGTTTCCTCCTCCATTTTGACCAGACGGGAATCTGATTCAGAACAAAATAATTCTGAATTGCTGCTTTTTTATATATCTACCGGTCTATATCTGTGTTTTCATATTTTTTCATAAGTCCTAGTCTGCGAGTGTCAGTGTCTTCCAGGCATGCAGAGTGCACAGGGGGTGCTGCACCACTGAAGCACGCGGCCTTGGACGGATCCTGATGGAGCTCCCAGCATCCTTTGCTCACAAGCCCTGTGTTTACATATTTATTTATTCTTGCCCTGTGTGGGGGGGCTGTGGACTCTGTACCAGTGCTGGTCACAAATGCAGAGAGAGATCGGGAGGGAGGGTCAGAGAGAGATGTTGGGAGGGATCTAGTTGGCAATAGTGGCAGACCAGTGGAGAAAACATTTGAATATATATATATATAAATATATATATATATATATGAATATATTTTATTTTTTACTTCAAATTTTGTGCCAAACAGTCCCTCTTGTCGATTTTTTAATTTATTTTAATTTATTGCTTTTATTGTATTTTTTATGTTTATTTTTTTACTTGACTCTAGCCTGAAATCACTGCTCTTCACAGTATGGGTTGAGTGCATGATATGCTTCCTCAGAAAGCGTCTCTGGTCCTGGAGCCCCCCCTCCATCTCCATCCAGCAGAACTGGTCTTCAATCAGCTGGAGATACTGACTAATCAAGCCCACTAACTGGTCCAGTTATGCAAGTGAGCTTGGGCTCAGTGGAGACCTCACAGCACTGCACCTCCCGGGACCCAGGACCCTGACTCCTGACCTCACAGAAGCTCCAGCAGATGTGAGAAATGATGTGATTGGGCCCACAGTGGATTATAAACAAACTCACAGATACCCCCACCCCCGCCGTCTCACATCCCTGGATTCATTCAGGGATCTGTGTTTCTTATTTTATAAGCTTCTTTAAAACTGTCCATATAGGACAGTTTCGTAGCAACGCCAAGACTGCACTGCAGCTCTTGTGTTGTTGTTGTTGTTTTTGTTATGTTTTGTTTTAGTTAAAAAAAGCTTCAGTGCAATGCTGTAGTGACCAGACAGTAAAGCCATCATTTGCCATCCATCACAACTGCTGAGGTCCTGTCAACACACAAAAAAACTTTGTCAGATAACTGTCACATTACTGCAACTTTATAGGGTTTATATTGAAAAGAAATGTGTGTAATTATACATATACACACACATATGTGTATGTATTTATGTGTGTGTGTGTATGTGTATATATATATATATATAAAATGTGAGCGAGAGAGAGAGAGAAGTTCCTGCTTTATTTAAGCTATTTTATGTCATTGTCCAAGCTTCATAAGAGTTTCAATTTGTCATGAACCTTAAATACCAGTCTTTAGTGGTAAAAGGTCTCGGTGGGAGACTCAGGAAGATGAGGCCTGTGACTCCAGCCCTCGTGCTTCTCTGCTTTTATCTTCTAGTATTTTGTATTCTGTGGTGTGCATGGATCCCATACCTGCAATCTGTCTGTAAATATGTTGATTTTTGTACATAGGGAATGGCTGGGACGAAGATTTGCTTTGCCATGAATTAAAAAATGCCTTCTGCTTAAACACTGCTGTCCTGCATCTGTTACTGTCCAACCCTGGGCTGTGGTTCAGTGCCCACTCCTGCACACAGCACACTTGCTTTATCTCACACGCACTCTCTTACACACCTCGGTCGCACATGTGCACACTTGCACACACTTGCAGACGTTTTCACATACAGTTGAGCAGTGTTATTTCAATCAGAAGGGTGAGATTAAAGCACAAATACCTTTCAAGTGTTTCACAATGCATGTTGATTTCATCATTATAATTTATATTTATTTGTAGAGCATGTATTTCCAATGTTTTAGGTCAATAAGATGTCTACATTTTGATTCTATCTCTCTCCATGATGTGAAAGGCCCAGTTTAGATTTGAAGCCCCTAGGCCTCAAGCATACATGTAATCTAGGTTCATATCCTCCTGACAAACTCCTAATAAATAAACTAATGTTTATTCTTCATAGTTTTACAGGGTAGATTTTACCATTCAAGTTCTAAAACACATAAGACACCTGGATTTGACAGTAAGCTCACTCTCGCTGCTTGTTACAGTACTTGCAAGGATGGTGGCGGGGTAGACACAGAAGGGGATTCTCCTGAACAGGATGGAAAATCCTGAAAAGGTAGAGGCTGCTCAGGTGTATCTAGCTCCAGCCACTATCCTCTCTCCGGAGTGTGAATCTGCAGTTCCTGCGTCGACCCACAGGTGGCGATCGTGCACTCAGATTCTGCTGCAGCTGGCCAGAGACCATAGATATCAAGGAGTGTTTTTTATGATTGATTTTATACACTAATCATCCACCGGGGGGCGATATATTCCAGACCTAACTCACCACGACCTCTGACGTGCCATTGAATTCGACTTCTATCTCAGACAGTTTTTGACACATTTGTTTGAATTTAACACCCAGGACCCTACAACCAGACCTAAACATTTTTAGAAAGTAGTTGAGAAGGTTTGATTCAATTTGTTATGAGTATTAATATTGTTTTTGATATTATTTTCCACCACCGCCTACCATGGTACCCAGACAGAGGTCACATTTCCAGCTGTCTTCCTGCTGTATAGATTATTAATTGAATGATTTATTGTACTATTTCTACTGCCTCTCTGTTTATCTGTTTTTTTCTTAATTTAGATCCCTCCTGATGTTCTGGAATAGAAAATGGGGAAAAATAAGAAATAAATAAACATTACAAAACAAAAACAAAAGCCAGTTGAGGGACTTTTTAATTGCATTGATATCCAGACACATCTGCTGTGTGCCGTGTTGTAACTTCCCTTAGCTGCTGTCTTAGCTGCTGTCAGGCAGGTGTGTGTCTGTGTATTTTGTGGTAGAAAAAAGACCCTTCATTTTGCGGTAGCTCCCTGCAGGAGAGCCTGGGCACATCTCTGCTCGGTGCTCACTGCACAGCAGCCCTGCTTTGCATAATCACCTTGTCCTTTTGCAGCTTTTGCATGGGAAGGCACAGATCACTCTTCCTGCAGCAGGAGGGGAGAAATGTCTCAGGGACAGTGCAAAGTGAATCACATGACCTGGGGGGAGACGCTTGCTCACTGGGGACACTGAGATCAGGGTGGTGGTGGTGGTGGTGTGCTGCAGATGGGAGGGTTAGTCAGGAGACATTGGACTTATAAAGTCTGGCAATTGTATTTGGGCCCTGTAGTCCCAGTTTTTTCTTTGAGTGAGTTGTGCAGATGGCCGCCCCGTCACACACTGCTCCGGTCTTGGTGGGGCTGTGTGTGTGTATCAGCAGGTCAGACCAGCAGTCTGACACTCCAGGGAGTCTGTGAGAGTTCAGCCTGTCGCTGTGAAAAGCACTCCTCTCAGTGTGGAGAAGAATGGCCAGCTCTTATTGGCTGGGTTGTCCTTCTCTCCTCGTTAAACCCTCTCCCCGGTTCTGATATCTGCAGAGTCAGTTGCAGAGCATCATTGCCTTCAGTTAAATTTAAAGGGGACCCACGCTGTACCTTGCTGTGAATTCTGATGTATGTGTGTAAACATGTATATGTATCAAATATATTCTGACTTCTATTCAGAGGCGGCCTTTAAGGGGTGCAATTAAAAAGGATTTGTCAGAAATATCATATCAGTTGTCAACATCAACAACCAGCAACAGTAAATAAAAAACGTCTTACTGTTTTAATTGGCAGAGACCCCTCTGGTCTGCTCTGACCTTGCTTGCTATGCAGCCAGAGTACTCAGTAACTTTGTGGATGGGGGGCCCCAGTTTGGACAGCTCTCCAGCTTTAACACCTTGACCTCCCCATCAACACAGATAGCACCTTCCCCCCCCCACCGGCCCTTACAGACTCACACCTGACCGTGACTTGTAGAGGGGAGCATTGCAGCAGTCCAGTCCAGTTCAGTCCGGTCTAGTTTTCCAGAACCTACTAATCATCATTTTCCCTATGCAATTCGCCCCCAACCAACCCCCTTCTCTCCTCTTTTCTCTCTCTCTCTTTCTGTCTCTGTCTCTGTCACACACACACCCACACACTCTCTCTCTGCTCCAGTTCCCTTCAGTTCGGTGATGGAATGACTAAATGACAAGTCTTAGTGAATCCCATATAAATGAGAAATGACATAAATGAGAATGTTCTCCATCTCTCTCTTCCTCTCTCCCTTCATTCTCTCCCTCTGTCCCAGGAATGTGGCCATGTCTGGGCAGGCCTGTGTGGGAGCTAACAGGAGCCAGAGAGACTGAGCCGACAGTCAGGCCCACTGTCACTACCCTGACTCTGCAGCTCTGCACTGTAAGGCCCCCCTGCTCTCTCGCTGGGACTCTCTCTTTCTCTCCCAATCTCTCTGACAGGTCAGATTGATGTGCAGGTTGCTCTGCTGTCTCCAGGATATTTCTGTCCCCTAGAACTATCCCTCCAATTTGCTTTTATTTTTGTGTTTTCTGTCCTGCCATTTACTGACAAACGGATGAACAGAAGTTAAGAGGGAGAGGAGAATCAGTATGTGAGAGCATGTGTCTGTGTCTCTGTGTCAGTGTGTTATTTTGTGTGTCAGAATAACACTGTGTAACTGTGTGTGTCAGCATGCAAGTCTGTGTGTCAGCGCTCGGTTGTGCATTGTTGTATAGCTGCCCAGAGTCCCACTGGCCCTGTTCCCAGTGCTCCTCCTCTCTTTGTGTGTCACTCCACTCTCTCTCTCTACCTCTCTCTCTCCCTCCATGCTTCCCTAACCCATCCTCTTTCTCCCTCCCTCTCTGCCTCTCCCTTCCTCCCTATCTCTCCATGTCTCCCTTGCTTTCCTGCACTCTCTCTCTCTCTCTCTCTCTCTCTACTTCTTTGCCAGAGAGATGGTCAGCCCAGCCCAAAACCGCGTAGAATGCTGGGAAGTCAATATGTTAGGTACCAGAGTGTGTGTGAGTATTTGAGTATGAATGTGTGTGTGTGTGTGTGTGTGTTTGAGTGTTAATGTGCATGTTAGTGTTTTTGAAAGTGTTTTATATATATATATATATATATATATATATATATATATGTGTGTGTGTGTGTGACATCACTGAAAGAGTAAAAATGTTAAAATGGCAATGGGCCAGACGCATTGCAAGAAGAACAGATTAAAAATGGACAAAGGAAGCTATTGAATGGATCCCAAGAGATGAAAAAAACATTGACGATGACCACATAAAAGATGGCAAGATGAAATCATAAACTTTGCATTTAAAAAAAGAAGCTGTAGGTCGAAGGAAGTGGAAACATCTTGGGAACATCCAGCAGGGGATTAATATAGAATGTTAGATATTCAAATACTTGCATATATATATATGCAAGTATTTGAATATCTAACAAGCGCAGACAAGATGTACTGAAGTCATAGTTAAGAGCTAAGGGGAAGGGGGCATAGGGGAAATCACAAACAATACCTATATAAACATAGGCAGACTGGCCATCAGGCAACTCTTTCAAATGCCTGAAGGGCCGGTCCATTTTTGAGTTGGGTGGGCCGGCCGATTCCGGACACCCCCACCCCACCACGACTGCACTTTGTCAGCACCCATAACCGGAAACCTCCAAAATAGAATAGAATACAATAGAAGATTTTCCTCCCAAAACCTGCAGAAATATCTGGGCTAACATTATGCACATTTGCCTCATGAATACGCAGAAAGATGTCTCCTGGATGGCTGTGAGTTGGTGTCTTCCCACTCGAGTGTTCATGTTTGGACCAGGTGGACATCTGCCCCTACAAGGGTTGCCTGCGAAAGGAGACGGAGGATCATATTTTTAAGGAATACCCCTTTGTGTCCACAATCCTCCACAGGTTTGCCATTCCTGCGCAGATCTTATATGGACCCTCCAGAGGCCAGAGGTGGTGGCGTGTCATCTGCACTGTGAAACAGGCCCTGTGGGAGGGACAGAACATCTGCTTGTTCAATAAGCAGGAGACAGACCCAAAGGCCACTGCCCAGAGGGGCATGAACCTGGTGAAAGAACATGTCAATCTGGAGATCCATCAGAGGGGCAAGGAGGAAGCCTTTAAGAACTGGAATATCCAAGATCTGGGGGAGCTTAAGATATTATGCATTGTGAAACACTTATTATTAGTATTATTATTATTATTATTATTATTATTATTATTATTATTATTATTATTATTATTTCTTGGCAGACGCCCTTATCCAGGGTGACTTATATGCAATGCGTAATACACGTATGCGCAATACAAAGTGCAAGAGTACAGTTTAAGTACAAGACATCAAACATTACAAATTCAAATTTACATTAAACAGAGCAATTCAAAGTAAAATACATTTTACAACTTCCAATTTACACAGGTAAGTACAGTAAGTGAGTTCATACATCCTGGGAAGTAAAAGCTAAGTGCTGTCAAGATGTATGGTCATTTTGGAATCCCAACTCCGGGGATGGATACTCCCCCTGCTGGAGCCCGAGTCCAAGTGCTTTTATTCTCTTATTGATAATAATGATTGCGTTTAAAAATGATTTTTAATTGTTTTAATGTATTGAACTTTTAATTTATATTTATATTTATATATATATGTTTTTTTCTGTTGTTTGGTTTGGTGTATTTGTTTTGTTGTTTGCTCTGGTGCATTGGCTGTTCATTTCCTTGAAATGCAGTAGATTAATTTTTTTGTTTTCTTTAATAGTTTTTTTTTTTTTTTTTTTTAGCAGCTACCCTGCACAAAGGTGTCCCTTTATTTCTGCCTGAGACCACAACTGCTGCCTGTGTCAGCACCCCCTCTCTCCTGAGCAGCTGTGGTGTGAGATTCTGCAGCAGCCTGAGAGCCACAGTAGCCTCTCAATCATGCCTTGACAGCTCGTTACTTGACCTTTGACCCTCCCATCCCATCTCAGTCTGAGTGCACCCTAGGGTCCCATTCAGCCTGGTGAGGTGAAGAAGGCAGTGCCTGGCCATTCCACTGCAGGCCCCTGCAGGAGCGGCACAGGTGTCTGTCCATCTCCCTGACTCCTGCCTGGTCTAGACTGGTCTGCAGTGTGAGAACATCTCTCACAGACAGATTGCTGTCTGTGCTGTACACGGTCTGCTGACCATTGGGTAAAAACCAAAAAAAAAAATGACCAAGCTGCCTGACTGAATGACAGCCTGACTGATTGATTGACAGCCTGACTGACTGACTGATGTATAGGCTCTGCAGTGTCTAGAAGGTCATCAGGGAGCAGCTATGTGAACACACACACAATCACAAAGACTCTCTTGAAGGCCAGTCCTCACGTTGAACCTCATGGTGTCTTCCTCTGTGCTTGGGATTAATTGGCTTGAGCACATCACCTGATCCCTGCAGGCCCCTCACTCTGGGCGTGCAGGTAAAAAGATGTTATTCTCAAGCAGAGCTGTCTGTATCTAAAGGTCACTTTTCTGTCAAGAGACAGCAGGCAGGAGAGAAGGGGAGGGACGGACAGAAATGAATACAATTTCAATAAGACAGCCTCAATGACAACAACCTATAAAAGCCCCTGTAAAAGCTGGCAGGTGACACGACAGAAGAAAGGACATGAGAGGAAATGGGAGGGCAGGAGAGCAGAGGTGAGAGCAGGAGAGGAGAGGAGATGGGAGCACAGAAGAGGTAGGGGATTAGAGTAGAGGAGATGGGAGGAGAGGAGAGGAGACAAGAGGGTGGGAGAGATCTTCCCATTCCTCTTGAGATCCTAATTACTTGTGAGCTACATAACTGGTTTCATTAGAAATGTCATATGGTGGTATTTTATTTGCTGTGGAAGCTCAAAGGGTTCCCATAAAGCTCAGAGTACAGCTGTCTTTGTTACTTCCAGATCAGATATTTATGTATATATATATATATATATATACACTCACCTAAAGGATTATTAGGAACACCATACTAATACTGTGTTTGACCCCCTTTCGCCTTCAGAACTGCCTTAATTCTACGTGGCATTGATTCAACAAGGTGCTGAAAGCATTCTTTAGAAATGTTGGCCCATATTGATAGGATAGCATCTTGCAATTGATGGAGATTTGTGGGATGCACATCCAGGGCATGAAGCTCCCGTTCCACCACATCCCAAAGATGCTCTATTGGGTTGAGATCTGGTGACTGTGGGGGCCAGTTTAGTACAGTGAACTCATTGTCATGTTCAAGAAACCAATTTGAAATGATTCAACCTTTGTGACATGGTGCATTATCCTGCTGGAAGTAGCCATCAGAGGATGGGTACATGGTGGTCATAAAGGGATGGACATGGTCAGAAACAATGCTCAGGTAGGCCGTGGCATTTAAACGATGCCCAATTGGCACTACGGGCCTAAAGTGTGCCAAGAAAACATCCCCCACACCATTACACCACCACCACCAGCCTGCACAGTGGTAACAAGACATGATGGATCCATGTTCTCATTCTGTTTACGCCAAATTCTGACTCTACCATCTGAATGTCTCAACAGAAATCGAGACTCATCAGACCAGGCAACATTTTTCCAGTCTTCAACTGTCCAATTTTGGTGAGCTTGTGCAAATTGTAGCCTCTTTTTCCTATTTGTAGTGGAGATGAGTGGTACCCGGTGGGGTCTTCTGCTGTTGTAGCCCATCCGCCTCAAGGTTGTACGTGTTGTGGCTTCACAAATGCTTTGCTGCATACCTCGGTTGTAACGAGTGGTTATTTCAGTCAAAGTTGCTCTTCTATCAGCTTGAATCAGTCGGCCCATTCTCCTCTGACCTCTAGCACCAACAAGGCATTTTCGCCCACAGGACTGCCGCATACTGGATGTTTTTCCCTTTTCACACCATTCTTTGTAAACCCTAGAAATGGTTGTGCGTGAAAATCCCAGTAACTGAGCAGATTGTGAAATACTCAGACCGGCCCGTCTGGCACCAACAACCATGCCACGCTCAAAATTGCTTAAATCACCTTTCTTTCCCATTCAGACATTCAGTTTGGAGTTCAGGAGATTGTCTTGACCAGGACCACACCCCTAAATGCATTGAAGCAACTGCCATGTGATTGGTTGGTTAGATAATTGCATTAATGAGAAATTGAACAGGTGTTCCTAATAATCCTTTAGGTGAGTGTATATATATATATATATATATATATATATATATATATACATAGACAGATAGATAGATGTGAGTAATGTTTAATGCATGCTGTCTGGTGAACAACACTAGGTAGTGACTGAGATTTTGGTTTCGGTCACCTGCAGTAAACAAGGACAGGAGGATAGGATGAAAACGTGTGGCCTCTTTATTAAACATTGAACCTGTAAATAAGAAAATACATACATGACAGAAAGAAAGAATGTGCATTTTCTTATTTCTCTTATTTTTTTCTTGTTTTGGCAGGTTAGATCTGCTGATGAATTCAAGCCACAATTCCAGCCAGGAGTGCCGGACTGTTAGCAAAGAGCTTTCAGCTTCAGCTTGCCACCCACAGTCCCAGAGCTTCAGTCAGCATGACATTGATTTTATTGATTGTGTGTGAGCACGTGTGTGTGTCTATGAATGTCTGTATGTATGTGTGTGTGTGTTTGTGTGTATTTGTGAATGTGTGTGTGTGCACCTTCTGTGTGGACAGATAATGAGGCTGACAGTGTAGACACAGGCTCGTTTGGCTGATGGGCACATAACTGGATAAACAGCCTTTACACACTGAGCCCTGTGCTGCTGTCAGGGCTGTGCAGTGCTGCCTGCAGAGAGACAGGCTTTGTCTCAAGTCCCTTTCACACCAGCATCCCTACCAAGGTCCCCACCCAGGAAACAAAGTGTCCAGCGGTGTCTTGTTCGCTCTTGCTTGGTCAGTACTGTCTGGCTGACCCACTTCCAGACCCCAACCTGGGTCGACCCACTTTCTGTCCTTGTTTGTGCTCTAGTTTCACATGCAGGAACATCCCGGGTTGTGAAAAAGCTTGTCATGACCTTCATTGGTGTGCTAGTGTGAAAGCGGCTCCAATGATCCAGGGCCCTGTCCCAACTTTTGCAAAGCACTGTAAAGGCAGCACTGCGCTCTACTGAGGAGCACTACATTACATTCAAATTGACAGACTGACTGTCTGACTGATCGATTGACAGCTGCAGGACCAGCAGGATTGTAGCCTTCTCTTGGTGCCACGGATCAGGCCCAGACCAAGCTCAAGGAGGAGGGGAGGGGGAACTTCAAACCCGTGCCTTCTGCGTTTCTTTCCCTCTTGTTCTTTTTTTGGCACCTACCTATTCAAATTACAAACAAGGGATACACAACATCTGGACTGTGCTGCACCAGTGTTGAGGTGTGTCTGACCCGATGCAGACCGAACCGGGTGAGAATTAGGAAAAGCACAGCCTTTGCATCTGGCAACAGGCTCACAGTGGCCTGTCGTTCATCTGTTTTTGTTAATAAAAACTCCCTGACCTTGACACTGAAGGGGAACTTCTTATGCGCTTTGTCTTCTGCAGTTTTGCAGAATCAGTTAGAAAATTCCAGTATTTTTCAGCTATTGTTGAAACGTTCAGTCTATTTGTAATTCCTGCAATTTTTTTTCCTGCGGCACATTAACTTATTCCGTTCATTCTGTCATTTTTTGTATATATGGTATATACTTTTAAGATGACAGCAATTCTACTTTATGTCCCGTGAAATTGCAATGGCAGCAGTCGGGTTGCAGCGGCTCTCCAGCGCCGCACATCCTAACGAGCCGGGGGTCTCCATGACAGCAGCCAGCCGCACCTCGCCCCCGCCGGGTGAACCAAGGCGCAGATAACACCAGGGTACCCGCCTGCCAGGTGACTGCACACGATTAGGATGATCACAACACCGACAACATTACACACCATCGCAGTCCTCTTTGGCACCATTTCGAATAGCCTATATATCCCGATTTGGGCCTAATATATGTAATTGCTTGTTCTACATGATTTTATTGCAATTCGCTATATTGCTGTGCTATTTTCTGCTGTTTATATATAAAGGAGTTGTTGCATTATCTTGTATACGTTTTGCACACTCATTCTAGAGTCAATATCTGCAGCTAAAATGACCACTGTCACTTTTTTTTATAGTCCCTTCCTTGCTGGACATGAGTCGTCTCGACCAAATAATAATACTAACACGAATAACTGCCCCGGCCGCGTATGTTTGCCGGCGGGCCGCTGCAGCCCCGCACAGCCCCGCACAGCCCAGCCCCGCACAGCCCAGCACAGCCCCGCACAGCCCAGCCCAGACCAGCACAGCCCCGCACAGCACAGCACAGCACAGCCCCGCACAGCACAGCACAGCCCCGCACAGCACAGCCCAGCACAGCCCAGCACAGCCCCGCACAGCACAGCCCCGCACAGCCCCGCACAGCCCAGCCCAGCACAGCCCAGCACAGCCCCGCACAGCCCAGCCCAGACCAGCACAGCCCCGCACAGCACAGCACAGCACAGCCCCGCACAGCACAGCACAGCACAGCCCCGCACAGCCCCGCACAGCACAGCCCAGCCCAGACCAGGCCGGCGCGAGCGTGGTGCAGCCCGTGCGGAGTCCCCGCCCTCCAGCCGCGCGGAGAGGGATTCCCCTAAAATGGTGGCGCCGCGGACTGCGTAGCGTCGTGCCGGGGAACAGAAACTGCACCCGCCGCTCTCCTCCCTCTGTTTTTCTACTTTTCAGTGACTCATATCTATTTTTTAAAAAATTCTCCCCTCATCAGCCGTTTTATTTTAACTACTCATTCCTTCATGTCCTATTCTTGTTGCGATTGCATGACTCATATTATCTAGCACGGTTCACGCAAGTTTCTCGTTTTTTTTTTCCTGTCTCGATTCTTTTCTTCTCTCTTTTTTTTTTTTTTTTACAGTAGCTACGACCAAGCGTGACGTTGTCCCGTGGCACTGTAATATTACCATAATTAATAAACCGCGGTTGGTGACCATACGCAGCAGACAGACGCAGACGTGATTTCATTTCTGCAATCAAGTTTACTCGGGTAAGACTCTTGCACTGGATTATTGTTTCCTATCTTAACTGTGCGGGTACAGTTGTTGTTTACGTAAAATGCATGTGTCTGGTTATGATCATATACATGTCTACATGCAGTACTGTGACATTGTGAAATATATGCTAACGTGGTACCTCCCTTAGTACATTCTGTAGCTGCAGTTATAGTAATTTAACCAACAGGTTACCTAGCTATGCAACCGCGACAGGGTTGCGTTTGAGTGACCAACATAACACATTCGTATCATGAAAATAAGTGATGGAGCATGTGCAGACACCAGAGCTTTGAACCTGAATGATTGTTTTGTTATCATTTATGCATTATTCAAATCACATTGAGACGCACGAAGCTCAGTAGGCGCTGTTGGGGTGAAGGCTTAACGAACACCTTTAACCGGTATGGTGGGTTGTGTCTGGAGTCGCGTCGGTCTGCTGCCCGTGTGAGATCCGGAGCAAACGAGCAGCTTTTCCTGAACTAATCCAGCAGCCTCGTGTGCCCGGTAAAGCGGGTCGTATTGCACGTTCTTTGATTTAATTTCCTTTGCTACAATGTATGTATTTGTATCATTTTGAACCGTCTCTTATTACCGCCCATTGTACCCGTTTTAGATATGAAACGACAGAGCCACCGGTCAGCTCTGCACAGGGGCCTCCCTTCCTCGCCTGACCTGCAGACAGACCGGTGACATTGTAAATGTGTCTGAGCGCAGATCCATGTGGCAGTTTATTGTCAGAATGGCAAACAAATTATCCGCAACCCTCTCTATATGGGTCATATTATGGATTGGTAGCAGACCAATTTAAAAAAAAAAAAAAATCTGCATCCCAGTCCTAGGCCAAGAGTTTGCCAAGCACCTGGCTGGTCCAGGAGAGATGCTATCCATATGTATATAAACCAACTCCACAGCAACTGGTCCTGGAGAGCCACCCTCCCTCAGGCCTTATCGTCTTTTTTGGGAGAGGGGAGTTGAGGATTCAGAGAGCCCTAAAAGCAAAGTCTGTTCGCAGTGTAGACAAGGCAGGGCTGGAGTTGTGTGCCACAACCAGCTCCTAGTATCCCTGTACCCTGTACCCTGAGCAGAATCTCTCTGGCTTGCGTTAGTTTGGGTTGGTGTGGTCTGGGTTTACTGGAAGCCAGCTGCCATCTACCTTTATCTGCAGAACAGGAGCTAGTGGCCAGGTGTGCATTTGTAGAGCGTGTGTTGTGTGTGTGAGAGAAGGGGGGTGGGGCTGCAAATTGTTTGCTTACCTGCTGCAGTTACCAGGTGGCCGTGCTTAAAAAAACAAGACGAGCTAGACATTTTCCCAGGGTGCTCCTGCTGCAGCTGAGGATGCAGGGATCTCAGTTGAGGAGTGAGTTGTTGCTTGTTAAAATAAATATATCAGTTTGTATTAAAAAATAATGAAATCAGCTGTAAGGGGCGGCATGCCCATTGTTGTACCCAAGACATAAGCAAGGCTTACTGGACCAGTAGAGGTTAGTCAGTCCAGTCTTGGTTACTTGATTGATGGGAGTAGCTGCACCAGCCTCGACTGTGGAAGGATCCTAGTGTGTCAGCTTCCAAGTTTGGACACAGCAGGATCTTGTAGTCATCCAGTGTCCGCAGCATTTAATGCACTTGAGCGGCACTTGTTTTCTGCACAGTCACTTGCCTCCTCCTTCATGTGCTCCGGCCCTTGTGTCATCGCTGTGTTTTCATAAGCGTGGGATGAAGTTGTTCTGTTCCTTTCTTAATTTCTTTTAAAAATATTTCTAAATGAAATGCATTGGCTGGGAGTAGGACCTAGCTTGAGGACTGTGAGAAAATAGTCTGTCTGTACAGTGGGAGAGCATTCACAACAACAGGGAATAGTCTTGGTGGTGTGACTAGGCCCCAGTGCTCACAGCCAGCTCTGCAAGAGAAGATATTGAATTCATCGGATATGCCACGCCTTGGTGTAACATTTGTCTGGGAGTCATGCACAGTTTAGCCTTGTTTAGGCCTGTTGTTTTTTTGGGGTGGTGAGTCTGGTCATATTTTGTAATGTGCACATCTTCCATGATAGGGGGTGGTCTCTTCAATGGAAATGCTGTAGCTCTTTGAGGGCATAACAGACGCATTGCCTTCACCAGTTCATCTGGGCAATACAGAGCCCACAGTGAAGCCTCTGTCATCAGTCAGTGTCTTCCCCCAAGACAGAGTCGATGTGCAGCATTTCGGCCTGCTCCTTGTCTATCACCCCTAATCCAAGACACTTCGCAATCTTTATCAGATGAACTTCAATGCTGTCCATCTCCCCCAGCAATTTGGTGTATCTGTGGAGAGCCTCACTCCTTTTATCCCCCCGACCTACACGCACTTCAGAGCTCATAAGTCTCGCCAGCATATTCCTCAAGCCTCAACTTTTCCCTCGTATGTCAGTCAGACTCGCTTTAGACCATGCACAGACGCACACACACATGCCTACACACACATGCCTACACACACTAAAGCACACGCACACACCGAGGCACAGATTTTCAGAAATGTGCACAAACGGACAGACTCAGATGTGCCCATAAATAAAAAAACACGTGCACTTCTATATATACACACCGAACAAACAAGCAGATGCAAATACATTCACAGAGAATAACTCACACACTGATAGACAAACTCAAACACAAACACACACACTTACTGAATCACAGCCAAGTTACAAAAACACAAAATGACACGCGTGCATGCCTGTATTCTCCACCTTGTCCCTCAGTTCACGTGAGCAATCTGAGCCTCTATTCTGACTCCATCCATGCTGTGGCTTCCCATCTACACCCTGGACACTGCACGATTCTTGGGCTGTGGGCGTCTAGATGGGCAATAGGCCATTAAGCTACCAGAATGATGTTCTCATGCAATTGGAGCCTTGGCTAACAGGTCGTGCAGTGTTGCTGCTATATCGCATGTCCAGTCCAGTTTTAAACATGACTGCAGCGCTGCTTGACTCTGCTTAGTGAAACACAATCATCACTGATGCTAAGCTCCAGTGCTCTGAGGGGCATTGGACAGAGGATGAAGAACATAGGCTCAGTTTTTTGTGTTTTTCCCCCCACAGTACACATGTGCATATCATGGTGAGGTGCTACTTCCATGTAAAGTTGGGTTGGAATCCACCCAGGGATAGATCAATACTATGCTATGCTATTAAAACAGCAGGCCAGTGCTTGAATTGAGCCGCCTCTGTGAGTGCAGTGAGGTGGAGGGTTGTGGGTATATTCCAGATTGTGTGCCGTATACTGACTGGGTGGAAAAAGTTTTGCCACATATGCAAGAGACCGAGTGCCCTGCTGGGGTGATAGAAAGAATTTTAATGATGGCGGCTTTCTGGACGCTTGTTTTTGGTAACGTTTTTTTTTGGAGGGGTTACTTTTGGTTGCAGCGGTAGCAAGGTGTAAACAATCTTTAATGAAAAGAGAAAACGGAGCTCAACGACATAGAGAAAGATGTCTCGAGATACAATTTTTCAGAGGGGATGGTGTTAGGATTTGTAATGTATGTTTTCTAACCTAGTCTGAAATCCAGAGTGTTAGCATCATGGCCAAAAGGGAAGACTTACTCACACTCTCTTGTTGCTAAAAGGAGAAGAAAGTTGTGGAAGCATCAAGCACGTTAATATAGTTTCTTTTTGGGAACGGCTATGGTTGATTGGCTTCTATTTCTAACTAGACTTGCCATATCCTCTCTTCATACTGTGAATTAGATGCCTCGTGCCTTGCATTTTGATGAGCAGCCTTGAACTGACATGACATGTACCCAGGAGATATGTGCACAGCTCTTCAACTGTACCAGGGGGAAAATAAAAGATGGCCACCCTTTGTGACAGCTTCCCGCTACCTATGAAAACGTGAGGAGAAGGCAGAATTAACGGCAAGGCCATGTTTGACACGAGGAATGTAGAAAAGAGTCCGTGGGGGAAAAAAGCGACTAATTACAAACTGAAATCCCAACAATGGTTACCTGTAGGGTTGGGTGATATGACTTAAAAATAATATCTCTAAGTTTGGGTGATTACACGATATATATATATATATATATATATATATATATATATATATATATATATCGATATTTCTTGTTTTTATCCAATCAAGCCACAAAATAAGACCAAAGACATTCAAACTGCAAGTATTTCGTTAATCCTTCAATAAGCAAAACTAACAAATACTACATGCAGGCTGTCATGGTAAATATATGCAGAATGCAACACATTACAGGGCAAGTGTTGTGTGATTACTATTACGTTGTTATGGGATATATATACTTATACACACACACACACACATATATACATTTATACATAAGTTTAAAAATAGCTGGCGTTACAATAGTTTTAATACATCTTAAATGCGGGTGCCTTATCCCAGGGATTTTATATAGAACAATTATCCGGTCAAGGAAGGACAGCAGCTCCCGTCTAAAAACAGTCCATATTCACCGATGTCTCAAAAATGATTTATTAGAGAAAAAGTGAACATCATAATGCTTACGCGTTTCGACTTATCTTCCTCAGAGCACATGTATACACATTATGATTTACTGTCACATAACCACAATAACACCAGTAATAGTGATCACGCAGCACATGCGCAGTAAAGGTCCAGATTCAGGCAGATTGAGCACAGCCGGGTCTATAGCGGCGCATTAACATCTGCTGGACAGAGACATTTCTCCTGTGACTGTCGCGTCTCGATTCTGCTTACAAATACTGCACGTTGTTAATACAAAATTGTTATAATAATAGTAATAATAATAATAATACAACTGTTGAACCATTTCACCATCTTAATAAAAAGAAAATGATACTTTCTGCATGTGTTTGCATTGCTTTCAAATTTATTAAAATTATATCCGTCTAAATTAGCGGGGGTGGGGGTGCTTGCAGATCCAGTTCAGCCCGGCGACGAGAGCGGGGCGGACCGTGTGCGCCTGCGCATTACAGTGTCTCTTGGTTGTGTGTTATTGTGTGTCGGTCTCTCTCATGTCCGTCTGTGTTTCTGATGCTCGTTTCTACCTGCATCCAGCACGTGTGGAAGAACCGGGAAGAACGCAAAGCGTCCTAATGACGAAAAATACCGGCGTAAAGATGGCAATTTGCGACACTACGATATAAACGATATAGCATAATATGAAACGATAGACGTTTTTCTATCGTCATACGATATATATCGTCATATCGCACAGACCTAGTTACCTGCTTTAGTTAATGCCTGTAAAACAATAATTTGTATAACAAAGGAAAATACTTTTTTTCTGGATTTTGCATGGCAGAATAACTGCTTTGGTTTCTAGAGTCATTGTCATTGTTTTTATTACTTTTGTTTTTATTTGTATAATTGTATTTTTATCACAGGTTAATGATGGATGCTCTCTTGCGGTGGCTTGCTCATGATATTGATAACCCAGTTAAGTTGTTTTTAATTGGATGTTTATCGTTGAGAAACGCGTGGGGTCAGGTCCAACTGATCTGAACTGCTGAGCCACGCAACCTTTTTATTTATCTACCTGATTTTTCATTAATGTATTAATGTTAAAGACTATATCTGAAGTACCCCTGGCCAATCAGATACCAGGGATCCCGTCTATACTCCAGTGCTGCTCTCTGCAGCCTCCCTGTCACATGGTCCCATTGCAGACCTGGGTCAGTGCTGCCTAACCTGTTGTGGATTAATGTTTGGCACAAAAAACCCCCACGGTGGCACCCTCCCTCACACCTTGCACAGTGTACAAGGCTGTGTGGGCTGGGCATAGTGAGCAGGGAGGCTTGCGTTGCCACTGCTTTGCTGTAGCTTGGCGATTGTAATACGGTCCCCAGTGCTTGCAGTGCCATGTGGAATGAGAGTGAACTCCACTGAGGAAAGCAGGTGGCACACTTGTCATGCTGTTAGTGCAAATAGTAGCCCCCTCCCCCCGGCATCTGCTTATTGCTTCGTTACCCCTGATGGCTCTGGGAGGCTGAGCATGTGTGGCTGCCTGATGCAACCCTTCCCTCTTTAATCTGCACTTTCATTTTCCTTTCCAGGAAAATGGGAGAGAGAGGAAGAGAGCGATAGAAAGCAAACTGACTTGCATGGACAGACTCAAGGGTGCTGAAATGCATTCACACACACACACACACACACACACACACACACACACACGCACACACACAGTTTGAAGACTACACAGTGAGAGGAAAGTCAGGGCTCAAAACAGACAACCCAACAAAACTCCTGTTAACCTGAGGGAAATGACGCATACACCCTCTGGTGAAAATAATTTTTGTAAATGTGTAAATTCACACACAAGCAGAGAAACAGAAGTGTATAGCTTTCAGTTGTTGCTGTCTTACAAAAATGGCAATCAGAGGTACAGGGCAGAACTGAGTCAGTCACTTATTATATCAAAACTTTTTTCCCTCTCTTTTCTTTTAATACCATTGCAAGCTTAGACCTGCCATGTACCTTGCAATCCTGGACTTTGCTCCTTTCTGGACTATGTTTTTACTTTAAAGCTAGATAACACCATGCATACAGAAATATGCTTGTGGCTGGTAGTTGTGGCTACATGAGCTTTTTTTTTTTTTTTTTTAATATATATTTTACCCCAGACCTAGCCAGAGCCACAGTGAAGCCCTAGTTGCGTTTCGAGTCTCACTACATTCACAAATGCATGTGACCTAAATGCAGGTCTAGCGCATCTGAAAGTCAGTGTTATTTATGGGATGGATGGTAATATTAGGGTCCAACAGCTAGGTTGAAACCACTAGCAGTGCAATAATGACGAATGCATGCTACCTCTGGTGTGAAATTCATAGTATTCCTTTGCCTGTTTGGAATGTCACCTTTCAGAAGCATAAGCAGTGATGTGTATTTTGCTTTCAATAGTATATTGTCAAAAATCTAGGCTCCTAATATTTATAAAGCTGGGTGCTTGAACAAAACTTGTGGAAGACCGCTTCTCCTCTGTTTGTCTCGCCAGGGAGGGGAATCTACACTTCAGTGATATTATTATCGTCATCATTTCTTTCTTTTTTAGCAGATGCCTTTACCAAGGGTGATTTACAGCTGTCACAAACTCACACACATTTTCAAAATCATTACACAATACAATAAAATGCACGGAGTATAAATATATAACAATAAGCCAGATATGTCAAAGTAGATGATGTGAAACCAGTACCAGATACAGAACAGAGTTCCATCTGTGGTGTGTGCAGAGGGGTAGAGCAGGAGGAAGCGTCAATATTACAGAAGCAGTACAGTAAGATATTGCATTCCCTTTAAAACAAACAAACAAATAAATAAGTACACATTGTAAATGCACTGTTACGTGCTGCAATAGTAGTGGCATGGATGGAACCCTGCAGGCCCTCAGCTTCTATCAGGAGTCATTCCATGGAACCATTGGAGGAACAGCCATTCTCTGGAGGGTGTCTTCTCGCACCCCACAGGCTCTCTCTCTGTGTGCCAGCCATGTGACGGCCTGAGCACAGCACCCCAGAGAGAGCTGATATTGGGAGCTCGCCAGCGCTGGGGTTTCACCTCCAACATCTGCCTGTGTGTCGGCTGAGCCCCGGCTTACTATAAGCTCACCTTAAGCCTGGAGACAGCAGACACAGCCGGCTCACCCTCTGTTTTTTTATTTGCGTGAATTTAATGTTGTTTCTCTTTGTCCTGCATAGGTGAGTGCAATTCCCCCCACCCCCAGGATTCATTATTCATGTAGTTAAATGTATTTTTGTGCAAGAGCTGTCCTTCATGAGAGACCTCTGTAAGAGTTAAAAGAATGAAAGAAAACATTGCTAATTTGCAGCTATGGTTTATTTTGCAGTCTCATCTGCTAATGTAAGCATTTTCAATTATGCATTTATTTATTTATTTATTTATTTGTAAATAACTTTGGATCCTGCTAGTATGAGGTATTATGTAATATTAGTTCACTGGCTGCATTGATTTGTGTCTAAGATCCAGATTTTGGTCTCTGTCTATCTAACAAAACTGATATAAGGGATTATTAAGTGGAAAATCATCTGGCAGCAATCTGAGAACCAGTGACATCCGATAGGTTATTATATTAATCTGAAGGGGCTGGGTGTTTACATATACACCAAGTCTCTTGTTGTGAAAGGAGCGGGATAGAAAATGGCTGGAGTGTTAAGGATATGTTTGTGTGTATTTTTCAGGAAAGGCTTAGATTTTGTTTTCACTTGCTTCATAGGTTGTATGATCAGTATCTCAGAGGTTTATTTGGTAGGAGGGAAGGGGTGGGAGTGGGCGGGTGTTGTCCGTTTTGGGGGCTTTATTTTGACTGTGTGTTTAAAGCAAATATTCAGGCATACACACAAACAAAAATGGGGACAATGACATGGTAGTTAAAGCGCGTAGGAGGTGCAGGTGAATTTGTCTGGCTCATCGTGGTCATGCATGATAGGGAGACACAGAGCGAGGCTGGGGGAGAGAGCTGAGTGGCATTAGGTGTATGTTTGAAAATAGGTCTTTGATGCAGTAGGGTTCAACCTGAGAAAGAGAGAGAGAGTGTATGTGTGTGTGTGTGTGCGTGTGTGTGCATGTGTGCGCGCACTCACGCATACGTGAGAGTGGAAAGAAAAAGTAGGCATGGAGTCATTAGGTATAAGTAGGAGGGGAATGACTATTGCAGCCTGAGAGAGTGAGTGTAAGAAAAAGAAGTAGGCATCTGTTACACTGATTGGGGGCTGAGTCTGAGCAAGAGAGAAGGTGACTGTGTATGAGAGAGAAAGAGAGAGAGAGTGAGTTGAGCAGGCGCAGTGCAGTGTACATTAGCGAGGAGAGAGAGTGAAAGTGAATGAGAGAGAGAGAGTGATTGTGTGAGCGAGTCTCCCCTGACCTTCTCTCTGTTCAGCCCAGTCATCCTCTTTAAGGGGGTGGGACTTAAACCCCCCTATACCAAGCACGTTATTTTGGCGGCACATCTGAGCGGCTGACTGGTTGCCTCAACTAGCAGTCAATACCTTTTCCCAAACCCTGAAGTGGGTGTGGTTGTAACAATCGTTTTATTTTTTATTTTTGCATTTGTTCTTCAGTGCATGGGTCAGTTTGTATATGTGTCTGTTAGGTTGTGTAGGTTAGTTATTATTTTTGGTTTTGCACCCAGCCTTGAATTTATATAAATAAATATATACTTATATACTCAGATCTCAAAATACATGCATCTGTAAAGGGGAAGTGGTTCAGCTTCCTTCCGCATGTTCGTCTCAGTGCTCAGGGAGATGAGCTGAACGACAGACAGGAGAGAGAGAGAGAATGAGAGAGACACAGCTGTTGCTACTCTGGGGTTCTTCAGCACTGATTCCCTGCGTGATCCGCACAACGCTTCTTATGAATGGGAAGCAGGCACTGTTGGTTGCATGAGGTAAAAGGATTACAGTAATTCCAGTCTTTCACTCTCGCTCTGTCCTGCTCTTGTCTCCCCCCCCTCTTTTTTTTTTTTTTTTCTTCCCTCGTTCTTTTCTGGATGTGTTTTTTTTCTGTGCTTCCTCTGTAGCTCCAGTCTGTCGGCAGCACGTTCTGTGCCATGTGTTTGCCATGGAGGATGGTGGATTCCTGCCTTACATTTATGGGAGTAATTGGAAGTGAATTGTGCTGGGGTTTATGGGGCCGTAGTCGAAGTTTTTTTATGATGGTGTATGTGTTATATCTGTTGGGGAGGAGTGTAGAAAAGCTCAGCGTGTGTGTGTGTGCGTGCATGTGTATACAAGTGGCTGAGACTATACCCAGGGAGCATTTACAGTGTTTGAGCATTGTGACGCATCAATCTTGGTAAAAACATACAAAAGAGGGGAGTGGATTGGGTTGTGTGTGGGGGGGTGGGGGGGCACAGGGTGTGTATGCACTTATATTTCAGAATGTCAAAGCTTCCTTTTCTTTTTGTGCATACATATATATATATATATATATATATATATATATATATATATATATATATATATATATATATATATATTTTTTTTTTTTCTCACTGAGGGGGAGAAAGCGGATCAGGAAAGCATCCAGTATTGTCTTAAAACCTTAACAACGTGCTGTGTGAAAAAGGGAAAAAACTATTCTGTACAAATTACAATTGTTTCAACCATTGTTGACAAGTAAGAGCTGTGCAGCGCGCATCTGCTACCCACCCTCTTAATTCAGTGCCAGTCTCCCCTGGCGCCCAAACACGCCTGGAGCAGTTAAGTTGTAATAGAGTTGTAAAATATTACAGCGATAAAGCCTGTGGGAGTCACTGTGGGTGCCAGGGCTTGAAATGAAGGATTGAATTTTGCACGGTTGGACAGCACAGTGCTTCATAGTGGAGTACACTACTGTGTCACTTTTCAGTGCTGCCGTTTCATATGGCGCAGGAGGGTGTGCTGGGCTGTGCTGTGCTGTGAGCATCATGGCCGATCTGAACTTCCAATAATAAACTAAGCTTTTTTTTTTTTTTTTTTTTTTTTTTTTAAATAAAGGAAGAAAGCTGTAGTTAAATGGGGAGATTTTGTAAAATATTTATTGTGGTGTTCATGACTTAATGTGTGTGAGAGAGCAAGGAGCTGTTTAAATATATATGTATTACTTACATATTTGTTTCAAACTTGTTTTTCTTTCTCTCCAATCTCATGTGCTCAAGGCTGACTCCTTCTGAGTCATTTCCAGAAATGTGCTCATTGGGGGATGGAGTAAAAACTCTCTCACATTGTGTGCAAAGTGTAGTGAAGAGAATTGAGATCACTTTTTTTATTGTATCCCCCCTTTATAGGTCAGTGGTGCATGAGTCACTAAGCCAGAGAAAATAAGGAACTTTATTATTATTTTTTATTCCTTTTCCCTCTGTGATACTACTGCAGCTGTGGCTGTTGACAGTAGACTAAGGATGTCTCTGTGTGGCAGGCAGTGCAGTGAAAAAGAAAAGGAATTCTACGTTTCTAAACAGGAGTGGATGTTTTGACATCGCCCCTTGAGCAAGAAAGTGAAGCTGCCTGTGCAAGCTGGTTGTTAATTAACCCTTTCATGCCATTAATTTCTGTCAGTAGAGGGAAACGAGGGAAAAATATCAAATTAAAAAGAATCCTGGAAGCCATGCTTTAATTCAGTGACTGCCCCCAACAAGGCACATGGAGACAATGCGTATAAGCACTGGTGTGGGGAATGAGGGGAGCTGTGTGTTTGCCTTAAAATCACTGCAGGCCAGATTCCCACTGAACTTCTTAACTCCTGGTCAGCAGACCCCTGGAGGCTTGTATAGTCAGAACCAGGAACCCAGAGTGCTCAGGTATGGGGAGAGCAGAGAGAGTGATAGCGAGAGAGAGAGAGAGAGAGAGAGTGTGTGTGTGTGTGTGTGTGTGGTGGGCAGACATACAGCAGCTGCCTTTGTCAGGTTCTTACCGTAGAGAATAGGGACACTGTTTCAGACAGCCTTTTGGTAGCATTCGTAAGGAAGTCAAACAGTACGGAAAGCTTAGTATTGTTAGGGTGGCCTGGAGGCTTTGATTGATCCTACAGTTTAAGTGTTCGATCATTCTGTGTATGGAGAGAAAGAAAAGGTGGGTATAATGTAGTACATCTTTGGTATGTTAAAAAATATGAAAAATTAATCTTTGTGTTCTTAAAAAAAAAAAAAAAAAAAAAAAAAAATCACACTGGTCTTGTGGTTTCTTCTATCACCTGGACTTTGTAATGATGGCCTGTTTGTTTATTTATTGCATTCATTACAGTTCAGACAGTTGGAACTGGTCTGTGACATCAGAATGCTACTGGAATGTGAGAGAGTGATCTGTTGCTGTATCTGTCTGATACGCATGGTCAGTGATCAACCTTGTTTAAAAACAGAAAAGCAAATAAATACGTTAAATGTTACTTTTCTAAACCCCTGTTCAATCAGGGCTTGAATCCAATCTGTTAAATTACATTGTTTTTAATTCAGTGCATGCTGGCAGCACAGAATTTCATATTTCTTAATATATATAATGTTAAAACAATAACAAAATGCAACCAGCTTAATGGGACCTTTTGCCTTTCAGATCCAGTAGGTTAATAGTATGTATGTATGTGTGCGTGTGTGTGTGTGTGTGTGTGTGTGTGTGTGCGTGTCTATCAGAGTTTGTGTGTCTTTCTTTCTCTCGTCATGATGTATGACCAAAAAAGAGCCCATGAAGGGGTCCCTGTTTGATTCAGAGACAGCCAAGTGGCTTTCTCACATTTCCCACTGTTGGAAGACTGCTGCTATGTATCCTACCACCTCGTGCCTCCTTCCTCTTGCTTTTACGGAACTTTCAGAATCCTCTTTCGCACTGCAAAACTGAGGAACCAAAACTGGCCTGTGTGCTCTGCTGCTTCCTCTTCCGTTAACACAGCAGCCAAATATTACTTGATTTCTTAGCAGATACCCTTATCCCTTATCTTAGAACAAATCACATTATTTTTACATGTGTACCCATTTATACAAGGTAAAGTACCTTGCTCAACACCTTGCTCAAATGTACAACAGCAGTGCTCCTCCCCCCCCAACCTGGGGATTGAGCCCTAACCAGTACTCCACACTGCCTATGTGCCTGTGATGGAGTACAGTGTCAGCACGTGGATACGTAGATGGCTGTGAATCTACCCTTGAGCTTGACAAATACTTGTGTGTCTTCAAAAGATTCTCAGTGGTCCTATAGAAGCGATAAATGGCACCCTGAGATAAGATCTAGCTCTGACTCCTGCTGGTGTGTCGGGTTACTGAGGAGCTTTCCTACGTATGTGTGGGAACATGCTAAAGTGCTTGTATAGCTGTGTTCTTTGTTTTGGACTTGAAATCAACATGCACCTGCCATGGTGTCACGGAGTTGATGTTTGCTGTTTGCGGTTTGCTGTCTGGCCTGCAAGGGTCGTACCTGTTGTGCTTGTGTGCATCCCTCAAATGGGCAATGGTGATGTAACTGCAGACAAATTTCATTTACATTTGGAAATGTAATTTTTTTTTTTTTTTTTCTTAGAGGTCTTAAACTGACCTTTCTGATTTCAACTCGTGGGTTACAAAACATGTACATATATATATATATTATGCATATATACGTACAAATGTTTATTTACGGCTTGTTGCGGCGGTGGGTGGATGAGGTACAAAAAGAAACACTATTGCTTCTGTTCATCTACCAACAGGCGGGTGAACTGCTCAGGATTTGCAAAACACAGAAAAGCTGTAAAGAAATGGCTTATTGTGGGCTGTGTTTTTATGTATGTATGTATTTATTTATTTCAATGTGTCTTGTGAAATTAACAAGAGACAGCTGAGGTGCAGTGCTCACTGAAGGCCAGCCCAGTTGGCCAGAGCTGGGGGTGGCCAGTCTCGTCATACTATATTAGAACAGGCCCCAGTCAGGAAGTCCAGGTCAGTGGGGGATTTCACTCCAACTTAATTTACAGTGAGACCAGAGCTGGATATCACTCTCTCACTTCCTGCTCACTTGATTGGGTGGCAGTGGAGAGAGTGAGTTGGGGTGGGTTGTGGTGGGGCGAACATTCTAGACTCTTCAGACTTCTCCTTCTTGTTAATCTTTAAACAGGGCGGCTAGTCAAATAGATCTGCGTTTTATAAATAGCTCTGTTATATATGCGCCATTTATGCACGTAGTATATGGGCTAAGGCTATAAATAGGAGGCAGTACCTCTTTTACAGTGCACTTGTGAACCGACAGAATAATAAGGGTATTTCAGTGAGCTTGCTTTTGTTGCTAGTGGTTTAGTGCTATGAGGTGTGTTCCCCCCTACTGTCAATCATTACTAATAAATCAGTAAATAGTATTGGAGTCAGACTCAGAGGGGCTGAGTAGTGCTTTCACTTGGGTATTAGGGTGTGATTAATTTCACTGGCCAATTTACAATCCAATTACATTAATTATGTCAGTACTGTTGCCTATTTAATTGCATATTTGTTTGTATTTGAAGAAGGAGGTAAATTTGACTTTAATTGATTTGTTTATTAAGAATATATTTTCCCCTTTATTCTACCTAAATATCTCTGGAGTTCTGCAGAAGGAGGACCACCTACTGCAAGGATGTCCCCTCCAAATCAATTTTTTTTTGGAGATGGAGGGAAGGTAAAATGGCACTTTGACATGTAGCCCTGACAGGATAATGTGCAAATTGCAGTGTGGAAGTGACGGCACTGCTTTTGTTGTTTATTTTCCCAATGAACTAAATGTTTTTCTATGGGGCTCTGACTGCGTTTAGTTGAGAGGGTGTCTCTGGTAGGTTGCGGTGCCAGAGGTCTGATGTGTTTACACAGTGTCTGAATTACATGTGATTACATGTGTTGCTGTAAACTGTCACTGTAGTGTCCGTCAGTGATAGGAGGGGGCAGGAGAGCAACGGTTCTGCAGGCATGTATTGGTGGCTATTTAAAACCATGACCGGGAAATCAGTTGTAACTTTGGAACAACTGATCCAGTTAAAGGAACTTAGAGTTAACTTCAGAGTGGAAACGTGAACGAGCAGACCCACAACTGACCGTCCCCCTGCGGTGCACTGGCAGAAGGGTGTGATTTCTGGGTGGCTAGCGGAATCGAGGCTGTTTGGAAGCCAATGTGATGTGCCGTCCTTCACAGTTCGTGAGGTGTAAGTCGAGGAAACCTTTCTTGATGCAATCTGTGTGGAAATTTCATAGTTGGTGCTTAATTTTTGCAGATCACAGTATTTAAGCTGCTAGGCCTCCCTGTCATGAACTGAGTAGTTCATTGAACACCTACATCTCCCTGCGTCTAATGTTTTGTGGCACCTTTTTTTTGTATTCGCTGTTTATTTTCTGGTGGTGTGACTCGCATGACATTGCCACATATGGCAAGGTCTGTTGGTACCTTTCCTTCCTGTTAACTGTCCGAGTCTTCAGAGTTTCTCTCTGTCGGAAGGAATTCTCCTGACTCTCTCAAGGTTCTCTAATTAAAACTGTAGAATTTCTGGAATTTCAAGACATACGCCACCTTCTATATTCCTTCTATAGTGCCACTCGCATGTGAGTATTTCTCTTCAGTCAAACAGCAGGCTTATCAGGTCCCTGTCTTCATTTAGGTATACATTTTAAAATAGTCATCTGGTCCTGTGATTTAATAAAGATTGGAAGCCGCTGTGTCATAGGTTTGCGGGGCGCTTTAAAAAATAAATCCATGATGTTTGTCCACTTTTTGTCTGCTATCCATAAGTGTATACGCCAAGTAGCCTAATGTTTTGGACAGCATGTTTCTGTAGCTCATCCTCCCATTTACCAGGATAACCTGGTAAAATGCACATTTATTATTATGATTATGATGATAATAATATTCCCTGTTGTAAGTAAATCTGCACGTCTGCCCTAGAGACATTTTTCCCAGCCACATGTCTACTGCATAATTGACCCTTGCAGGAAGTGCCCCCCATCCCTATCATCTTGTTTCTGACCCTGACTGACCGCTCTGTCTCCATCTCCTGTCGTTAGTGCTGACGGTGACAGATGTTGAAGTGCCTCTTCGCTGTTTACTCTGGTGAGGATCAGCTGTCGGGGAACAGGAGGCGGGGCGGGTTGAGGGCAAGAGTGCAGTGCCAGCCTACAGGGCCCTGCGGAGGCCGACGCAGAGGCAGTGCTCGGACACGCCTACAGAGGAGGGAGAGAAGGGGGGTGAGAGAGAGCGAACAGGAGCTCCCACTCTGCCTCCCAGCACCAGAATCTGGGGGTGTTTGGAACAAGTTGATGCCAGTGTGCCTTTGTTTATTTAGTAAGTGCGCAGATGAGCAGAGAGAGAAAGAGAGAAACAGTGAGTGAGTGAGAGAGGGAGGAGGAGGTGGCATGGAGGGAGGGAGAGAGATGGAGAGAGAGAGAGATGGAGAGTGAATGAAAAGGAAAAAGGGAGAGGGCTGTCTGGCACTGTAGGGAGGGGTCACAGCTGTAGCCAGTGGAGCTCAGTGACAGACCTGTGAGGGGGTAACTGGCTGACCCAGTTCCTTCACACAGTACTGCATTGCCACTGCAGAAGCTGCCATTCCAACGGGCCGTGCTCCTCCCCACAGTCAAACATGAGGACTGTGAGCAGTCTGGTGTCCCACACATTCGCACTAATGCTCATGTTCCCCCTCACGCTCACACTGAAGTGACACTCCTGGCCTTTTACAGGTAGGGTATTTCGCTCTTTCGGTGGGCATGTGCTTTTCCCAAACTATTAGTATAATTTATGTTTTTATGTCACTGCTGCAGTATGACAGTGCAAGACCAATTCTCTGGAGGAAGACATTGTGAAATAAACATGGCAAAACATCATCCCTTAGCCCTTGATTATTAAACATGTAAATATATTTTAAAAGGTGTGTGTTTGTGTGTGTGTCGATTTATTTATATATTTATAATTGTTTTAATTTATTTATTAATGTATTTATGTTTAACAGAAATACGCAAAGGGGCCTCGTACAGCCTTGCCTGTGGGCCCCTGGCTGGTTCGGGTAGAATGAGGAGATGTAAGAGATGTGAATTAACAGCCCACATGGTACAGTAGTAGGCCGCACTCCGGCTGCCCAGGGTCTAATTACTTCTGCAGGCTTTCACCAGTGCCGGGGAACACTGCTTCCTACGCAGCTACAATTCTCTGCCTGGGATGCTGGAGTGTGTAGTTCATCTGTGGAACGTATCTGTGCTCTGAAGGGTAGGGGGTGTGGGGTAGGGTTGTGGAGTGGGGGGGGTGGTATCTAATGCAAATTAATATGGAAATGCTGTGGAATGGTTCATCTAGATGCTCCAAGTAGGCTGTCCTCCTGTAGCCTGCTCCGAAAGGAAACATGAATGCATGTTACATACGCACAGTAACACAGACGCACATGCAAAGTCTGAAGCCCATATGCGCACAGAGACGCCCTTATGAACTAAATCGGACGCACACAAGCAGACAAAGACACACACATGCACACACATGCACACACCAAAGATGCACATACATACAGAGACAGTCCCATGCACTCACTGGGAAATGCATGTTTTAAATACTGTTAAATAATATGTTGTCTTAATAGGTATGGTCTGACACTTTCACATTTAGAGAGACAGAAAATGTAATCTTTGCCTTTTGGACGGAAAGTCAGTTATTTATACACTGTAGTGGGACAGAGGAAATGACCACGTCAAAGACCTGATTCTTTCCTGCTGTTGTTGGGAGGACAAAGAAACCGACATGTAGAGCTGCAGTTAATTGTATCGGCAGTGGTCCCGGCACTATGAGCAGAGTTGAACTGTGCAGCCAGATTACCAAGGGCACCCTAGCGTGAGTGCGGCACCACATCTAGTGGCGTTGCAAGCCTGCATTCCCCCATCTTATTATTTATATAGACATATAAGGGTGCATAATGGCATAGCACAGGGACACACTGTATTGGTAGTGATCCCTGGTGATCTACCACAATTGCTTATTTTTTTTAATGGTGGAAATGTTTTTTGCTGTGCCGATCGGTGATAATATAGATCACTCTTTCTTGCCTGCTGGTGTCTCATACTGGGTTTAATTTGAATTGAGGATCTTTGTGTAGTATAATGGTGTATATTCCCCCCAGTTAATTTGCCTGTTTTCAGTTTATACTGGACATCCTTCGGGGGGGTGCCATCTCCCTGTGCTTGAGCTTCTTGGGCTGGGGTTCCACTGTCAGAATTGATTGTGACTTTCTCTAGACCCCTCCCACATGATTGATTGGTCAATGATCCCCATAGCAGTTTTGCCAACTCCACGATGCAGAAAGTGACCAGTGAAACCGCATGCAATCGGTAAATAACACTATTTAGACATTCAAAATTTTGCTGCTAATGTATTTACAATTTTTTCATAGTGAAAGCGACAAGATTACACCCATAAGACATTAATAGCAGGAGAACACAGGATAATGTGAAGTATTGGTGGTGTGGAGTAGTGGTTAGAGGTCTGCACTCTGGAGCACAGGGTTGTGGGTCCAATCCTAGGTGGGGGTTCTGCTGTTGTACCTTTGAGCTAGATTTGCCCAGCTGTATAAATGGGAAATAAATGGGTTGGGCTTCTGGGTGCTACTGGATGGCTTTGCTGCTTTAAACGAATATGCTGCTGTTTCAGCATGCACAGAAAAAAATGGGAGTTGACTATCTTGTTTAGATAGAGGATCTTTGTTACCACTTCCTGAAGTTCAGTACATGAGATTCCTGGTAGTGTATTGAGCTTGTGATACAGTTTGGTGAACTCTTTGTTATGAATATTGCTGCTGTTGGTTGTGAAAGTTGCTAGATTTGTCACTAGTCGCTTTTACTTTTTTGGGCACTAGGGTAATGTAAAAGTTGCAAGATCTAGTGACATAATTGCTAAGATGGAAGTAACTGTCACAGCCGCGTGAAAGAGACTTGGTGCGTCATTCTGAGTCCTGGCCTACAGTGTGGATAGATGAAGCAGGCAGCACTACCTAATGTAGCATTAAATCGCATCTAAGTGGCTCATCTTTGTCTGTTCTCCACATATGTGTCACCTGTCCGATTACTGCTGAAACATCTACTTTGAAATACTATAGGTTGGCCACACTTGTGCACCAAACAAACAATTTAGCACTTAAAGTAAAAATGTATTGATTTTGAGTGGAGTTGCATTGTCATAATAGATCACCTTGCTCTTCTGTTGTGCACGGTAGCACTGCATCTTCAGATAACTGCTTTATGTGTACAATTAAAATAATGTATAATACATTGTTGATATTTTAATTAATTAATTTTAAATGTATAATTAAAACAACAACAATAATAATCCTCATCATCAGGCTGTTTTTTTTTCTTGTTGCTGTTGGTTTGACCCCTCTCTCCCTCCCTTCTGCCTCTGTGCAGGCTTCAGCTCTTGCCAGTGTTTGCCCAGGAAATGGCAGCAAGCACACCTACACTCGCTCTGTCTCTCGAACGACACGAACTCACGCCCACACGTGCACATGCTCAGCCACTCTCCCACGCACCACCCATCTCTCTCCTGCACCACTCCTGCTGCTCTGACAGCTCCCCTCTACCCCTTGCTGGCAGGGTCAGGCTCTGCAGTCCTTGGCTGGGTGATGGGCAAGGTGGAGGAGTGTAGGGGTGTTGTGACTGCAGGGGTTGAGAATATTTGCAATATTTGTAGATGTCAGTTTTACGATTTTAGTTTAATTCAGCCCAGCAGGCCGACTGGCAAAGGGCAGGACATATGTTGTAGGGAGAGGGGGGTGCCAGTTCTCATTCCCTCCTTGGGGAATAATCCCAGGCCCAGGCCTTTTTCGTGTCTCAGTATGACCAAGTAAAAAACCTGCAGATTAATGTATTTATGCGTTTGTTTGTGTTTAAATCGCATGCATACTTTTAAATCCAGTCATCCCCTTGGTTGAGGTGGCAGTGGTGATGGAGCACCTAGAGATGGCATGTACTGATTAGCCATGCAAAAGAGAGACAGTTTTAGCAATCTTTTGTTTTATTTATTTTTATAATCATTGTGCTGATGGGCGGGGGTGTGTGTCTCTGTTCTAGCATCTGATGGTGGGCAGGGTGTTTTCATATCCCCCCTCCTTCTCCTCCTCCTTTTCCTTTACTGCAGTGCTACCTTGGGGCGTCTGCTGCACCCTCCTGTCTCTCTCTCTCTCTCTCCCTCTCTGCCTCTCTCTCTCTGTCTGTGGTAGGATGTGTCAGTGTTAGACGTCAGCTGACTGGGTGGTTGTGTCTGTCCCTGTCCTCCCTGCGCTCCTTCTCCTGTCAGTCAACCTTTGCTTTTCTCTCTCCCCGCTTCTTCTTTAACTTTTTTTACTGCTTTTTATATCTATCTATCTATCTATTTATTTATGTTTTAATTTTGTTTTTCCTCCTAACCCTGTCATTCCATTTTCACCTGCCACCCCCCTCTTTCTCTTCTCCTCATGCTGTCTGACTTGCCTTTTCTATAACCCCCCCCCTCTCCCACACACACACACACACACACACACACATACATGCACTCACATTTTCAGTCACTGTCTGGCTCCCTTAGTCAGTCCCCTCTGCTGTCACAGCCCCTCCCGCCTCTTCCCCCCTCCCTCCTTGTCACTCTCCTCTGAACCTCCTCTCCTTTCCACCACTATCTAGCTCTCATTCACAGTTGCACTTGGTCTTCTCTCCCCTGAAGTACTGTTTCAGCCTGCCCCATCCCTCCCCCCTCCCCTCCCCCCCCCACCCCCACCCATCTCAATGACACAGTGTATGCAGTGAAGCCTTATTATAAATCACAGTTGCATAGATGTTTCTCTAATGCACCAGAGAGAGAGAGAGAGAGAGGGAGGGAGGGATAGCTGAATCGTCAGGCGCATTTTTTTTTTTTTTTTTATTTGTGCAGCGGGCATAGCAATGAAGTGTCTGCCAGAGCAAAAAAAAAAAAAAAAAAATGGAGAGAGAGAGAGAGAGAGAGAGAGAGGAAAATAATCAATATGATACGACTGTTTTTATTGGTCCCCTTCCCAGCAGGTTGCTGCAATGGTGCTCCTCATTGGCTGCAGCCCTGTACCATGCGCAGCAGCAGCAGCAACAGCAGCGGCAGCAGCTGCATGTGGAGAAATGCCCTTTCTCCCTTTTGATTCCTCCTTTTTTTTTTTTTTCCTTTTTTTTTTTCTTCTTTTCCAAACCTCGACAATGGCTGCGGACTCCTGCGAGGTGCCAGAGCTGCACAGCCTCCTGGACTTGGGGCTTTCCTCCTCTTACTGTAGATAACAGGTCTGTGGCGTAGACTGGAGCACAACACAGCCTAGTTCAGTTCAGCTCAGCTCGGCTCAGCTGCTCTTGGGAGCTACTGCAGGGAAAATAGCACTGAGCAGAAGCCAAGAGCCCAGTCTGCTTCCCTGCTTGCCTGCCTGCCTGCCTGCTTGCCTGCCTGTCTGTCTGCACTCTCTCCCACCTGCTTCACGTCGTTTATCACATCTGTCTCGCTCTTTTTCTCCGTTTGTCTGCTTTTAAAAACAACTAAACAAAACAACAACTTTCACCTTAGCCCTGGTTGGGGTAGGACTCCCTGGAATGACAGATGTGCTACCCAGGCCTGCTCTGATTTCTTTCTTGCCTTTTTGTTCCTCTACAAATAGTGTTATTTCTTTCCTCACCAGATTGGCCAGAAAAGAGAAGAAAAGTGAAGAGCTAGAGAAGAAGCGGAAGACGATGAAGTGCCTTCCCTGAAATGATAGTAGCCCCGATTGCCAGCGCCACGCAGCTCCCTTGTGTCTCGTCTGTCGGCTTTCCGTGGCTTTTTTTTTTTTTTTTTTTGCTTCTCTGTGTCTGTGTTCATTTGGGGAATTCGGCCTCGTTTGCGACTGTCTCTCTTCCAGACACAAAGCCATCTCTTTGGCCTCCCTGTCTCCTTCCCCTGCTGAACCCCGGATCCAACTCCAAAAGGTTTTTATACATTTAATTAAGATCTTTTTATTTTTGGCTCATCTGCATTTTTGAGTTTTGTGTTTTGATATTGCGTTTTTAATTTACTCCTATTGGGAACACGAACACTGTTTTTGGCTGTCATCACAACACTCCCTATTCACAATCTCCCCAACCGCTCCTCGCCTCCTCCTCACTACCAACTCTGTGTCTCCAGGGTCTATTTTTGGTTTTAGTGCTTTTGGATGCGGTTCCAATGAGGGATTTTTGTGGATGAGAATAAAAAGCAGGGAAGTGAGGATTCAGCTAGACGTCCCCAGTGACACCGCAGAGAGTGACAGAAGGACGGACGGATGCAGGGAGTAAGACTTCACTCCTGAAGGGAAGCTTATATTTTAACCCTCTAAAAACTTTATTTTATTTTTTGATTTTCCCTCCTCGTGCTCCAAGGTTTCAAAGGTGGAGGGGGCCTAGGTTTCAGAATTCCCCAAACTCATATTCAACACAGCATGCGGCAGTGACTTGAACCCCAACTCTCTCTGGATGCACTTTTTTAAAATATAATTTCTTCTCCTTTTTAATGTTTTTTTTTTTTTTCATAGAGCTGGACTCTGAATTTTAGTATTTTAATTATATGTAACTAGCAGCACTGGGATAAGGCAGATTATTCAATTAAAAAAATTAAATAAAAGGGATCAATAACACTTTTTATTCTTATTTTTTAACCAAAGAATTAAGTCAAGAAGTTTGTTCACCTGAAAGACCTTTCTTATTTTCTCCTTCTTGACACTATTTTATTATTTTATATTTATTTATTTATTCCTCCTGGGAGGTGAAGAGGTTACTTTTTTTTTCTGCCCCCCTACCCCTCCCCTCCCCCCCTCACCCCCCCACCCCCCTCTGACTGCAGTCCCGTACTATGGCTGTGAATGTAGCCATGGGCCGCGACACCAAATGGCTGACGCTGGAAGTTTGCCGGGAGTTCCAGAGGGGCACCTGCTCTCGCTCTGACGCAGAGTGCAAGTTCGCCCACCCATCACGGAGCTGCCATGTAGAGAACGGCCGGGTCATCGCCTGCTTTGACTCCCTCAAGGTGAGTGCGGTAGACAGGAGTCTGTCCTCGCCTGTCCGCTTGAGTCTCTCTCTCGTTCTCTTGCTCATACTCTCACATCCCCAAGCACTGTGCTGTCTCACTGTCTCGCATCATTCTCTCTCTCTCTCTTGACTCTCTCCCCCAGCACTGTTCACACACTTGTTTCCTCCCCCCTCTCTCTCTCGCTCTCTCACTCTCTCACACTATTACTTTCCTATCAGCATTCTCTCACTTTCACACACTCTCTCACAGCACCTGTCTTTAGTTCTCCACCATACACTATACAGGACAGTGCTCTCTAGCTCTCCCCCACGCCTGCTCGGTCTCCCTGTCCCTCTGTGACAGCCTCAGTGCAGAGTGGGCCTGTAGTTTCTGGTCCTGCTGCCTAAGTCACCTTGGCCTTAATTCCTCTTCCCATTGCAAATTCGTAGAAACTCGGCAAGAAAAACAAAAATAAAACATCCCACATCTAATATGTGTATATATATAATAAATAATATATATTAATAATACATACATTAACCATAAAGATATATATATATTAGTTTACTTTTAAACTCTTTGTAAGGTAGAGGGCCAGCTTCTTTTACTCCCAGCAGTTCAGCTTAAACTCCTAGTGCATTAGAGGACTGCATAAAAAAATGTATGTGTGAGAAAATGTAAAGGAAGTGGCTTGTGCTGTGAAGCATGCCAGATGTAGGCCACAGGAAAACGTGGTTGGTATCAGACTGCATTGGGTGAGAATGCCCTGGGGCGCCAGCATGTGTGGGCCTGAGTAGGAGGGGCAGCGTCTTGACTTGCTGATCTAGAACACACTGCAGGCTGCGGTCCTGTCTGTGTGCATGTCTGGGCTGAGACGACGCTGGCCCAAAGGCCACCCCCAGGGGACCAGCACTGCAAACTGCTGACTCGCCATTGACATCAGGGCCGACACTGCCCTGCACTGCCTGCTTTTTGGATCTGTCTTTCAGTCTGGAGATAATTTCCATTTTGTAAAGATGATTGTAATATTTAATGTGATAGTACATAATTTGTATGTGTGTTGGTGTGTGTATATATACTTTTTTTGTATGAATAAAACAAATGGGGTTGTATTTGTCCCCTTGAAGTGCTATAGTGACTTTTTAAATCTGCAATCTGTGGAAGCTCTACCTAGCTTCCATACAACAATAGTTATTAGTGACAGATCATTTTATATATATATATAATTTATTTTTTAATATACTTTTGTCTTTGTCTTTTTGTTGTGCTCTCTGGAGAGTTCATACTGCTTTCTGTAAGAAGCTACAATGCCTTCAAGCATTGAAGAGATGGACAGGAAAGGGGCGGGGCTTGTGAGTGTGTGCTGTGCGAGGCTGTGTCTGTAAGAGTCTGTGGGATGAGCAGGGGGAAGGCTTGTGTGTCCTTGGTGTACGTGGCCTTCATATGTGGATGTCTGGCCCCCTTCTGGAGCACAGAGGTAAATATTATTGTGAAACACTTGGCTACAGCACCAGCAGCAACATGTGTCAACGCGTCTGCTGCATGAGACAAGGCAGCCACTGTCTACACACAGCAGCTGTCAGGTCATGGTTAGATTGATCTTATTTTATTTATTTATTTATTTATTTGATTCTTATTTAAAAAAATATGTTAAGTTGTGTTAGTGGTTATAGTAGTGAGGGAGGAGGAGGAGTGGGAGGAGTAGTCTTAACTGTCTAGATGTAGAGCCCACAGGTGAAAATGTCTTTATTTCACAAACGAGTTTAACCCTCCTGATGGGAACTCTTTCTCCTTACGCATGTGGATTCACATATATCCGTGAAGATATCGACAGTGTTTGGAGCTGTGGTGATTGGTGTCTGTTTTTTGACTTGCAGTAATTTATTTTTAAAGCTTCTTGATACTCAGGGCGAGATTCGTCCTCAGCAAATGCAGGTTTTATTTGCCGAGTACGATTTGCCAAGGGTGTGATGGCTAGGGAATGTCACATTGCGCACGCTCCGGCCCTTCCCAAAGTGCAGATCACAGCGCTTAACCTTGGTTGGTGTGACTGCAGGCTGTGGTCACAAGGCTCTTTGGCTCAGGTGAATCACAGCCTGGCTTTAAATACACTACTTTCCTAATGTCTGATTCTTCTGTAAACCTTCAGTGCTTCTGTCCCTCTCCCTCTTCCTCTCCCTCTCCCTCTCCCTCTCTCTCTCTCTCTCTCTCTCTCTCTCTCTCTCTCTCTCTCTCTTTCTGTGTTTCTCAATACAGCAGTACTGTGGCCTTTGCAAAGAAGTAAACACACACAACAAAAAGGCACCTCCTATGAATCAGTCCTGGAGGTTAAAAGACTCGTCCTGGTGATTTGCTTGCAATAGGTGCTGCTTCTGGTTGGGTGCTGGGTGTCACAGTACAGCCTGCCTTTGTGCAGCCTCATTTTGCTGAGTCACGCTTGGCAAATTAAATTCTGGGGGAACGGGAGGAAATAAAATGAGACCGAGGCTGAAGCTGGAGCCTTGGAATATCAGATCTCCGCCCTTTTTTGTGACGGCACACTTAATTCCATGTCGCCTTAACTCTGGAAGCTTAAGAGAAGAGCACAGTACATCCAGTTAATCAGGCAGGTTCTGACAATACACAGAGGAAGACCTGTACAGCAGTAGCCCCAGTGCAGCAGACTTTTTAATTTATTAGTGTTCTCCCAAAATTCTATGGAAATCACACACAACCCAGGCTATATTTCTGTCCTTTCCCCCTTACTCAGGCAGTGATTTCTCAGAGAAGGCTCTCTGTCTCACACACACACACACACACACACACACACACACACACACACATTCACTCACTACAGATGCACTCTCTCGCACACACACACACACTGACACTCTCACATACACACACACACACACACACTCTCTCTCTCTCTGACACCTCCCACCCCCACCCCCACCCCCACACACACACACGCACACTCCGCCTCCATTCCTAATTAAGAGTTGCGCATCGATGGTGCCCTGTCCTTTCTCGCAGGTGGCAGTGGCGTGGCCTGCGAGGCGTAGCGGCTCCTGCAGTCCCTGTTTGTTAAGAGGTCTGGTGGAGGCAGTTAACCTTTCGACAGGGGAAGAACATGAATTATACAGCCCCTTCTCTGCGGAACCAAAATGACAGGAAATTGATTTTAATGAAACTTAGTAGACAAAAGCTTTCAGGCAAGGCCTGCAGTGAACCCAGCTTTGACAGGACTGAATCCATTATTGCAGTTGGAGAGCTTAATTATTTATAGTTCAGTGCTGATGAGGCAGTTGGAGACGTGCAGCGCTCACAGTATTTAAACAACATGTAGGCCTGCACATATTGGGGGCAAGGCTGGGGGTGTTGGAGTAATATGAATTTCGTGCAGTTTTGAGTCTGCACTGCAGTGCTGTGCTGTATTTCATTCTTCACTTGTCCTCAGCTGCCGTTCCAGTGTACTGTTGGGCTCCTCCCCTCAGAGTGGCCCAGGAACACTGTGCCGGCTGAACATTTGGCTTTAGATGTGATTCCGAGATGTGTACTCGCGTCTGCTTTCATACGCTGCCTGAGATAGAATTAATAAAAAGTAAAGGATAATTATATTTATATGATGTGATGCCTGTTGGAAAACAAATGAGTCATGCTACGTTGTTTCAAAGTGTGGAGAAGAACATACTGATGCCTGTTCATTTATTATTATATTACAGGCATCATACATAGTAACACTTTACACTGTCAATGCAAGCCTGCTCTTCCTGTGTCTCAAGTGCATCCAGGCTACAGTGTTGTCTTTACTGGTGTTTTTTTTTTTTGGTTTTGTTAAGTTTTTTGAGGCATTACAATGATTTTTCTCTTCCAAAAACTGTCAGTTCATCCAGAGTTTCATGCTATAAGATGCGCTTACTGCACTGCTGATATTAATAGAGCTTGATTTCATTTAAAGATGGAAAGCATTATCAGTGTGTGTGCGTGTGTATGTGTATGTATGTGTGTGCGTGTGTGTGTAGGCTTGGCTGCTGCTGATTTTTAATTACTCTGGGTGATTTGCTGTGCAGTGTGAGGTCTTCATCTGCTTCCTGCATCTCTCTCTCTCAATCTCGTACTGCTTGCAGTGGCTGAGGACCGTGTGTGAAGCACGCCTGTAGCTCTTCTAGTGTTTCCATGGCAACCAGGAGGAGATCCCTGACCTAATCTCGGATACTTGACATGACTTACGGCTCTTAATTTCTCCTGGCGGTACAGAGGAATAGGACTGCGGGAGAGAGCTAGACTTTGGCTCCTGGAGGCTAGTGCAGGAGCAGGTGCAAAACTGTTGCCCCTGTCTCTACTTGGTGGAAAAAATATAAATAAAAGCAAAGCATATGTTTTAGATGGATAGATAGATATTCTTAGACATTTTATGTAAATTTCTAGGGTAACTTTTTACATTTTATTTATTCCCCCCCCCAACCAAATCTTATGAGCTGTCCTGACAGCCTTTATATTATCATAATTGTTCTTTACGACTGCGTAATCTTCCACCTTCCCTGTGTTTGACAAAAATGTTATAATGTGTATAAAGAATTCTATGTTTACTGTATAAAAACATGTTTTATATATATATATTAATCTGGTAATATAAATATATAAAATAAACATCGATACATCCTCATAGCTTAGCTACCAGGTATTTAGTTAACACTGCATCCTACACAAGAGTATATGTACATTTTTTTGTTCAAACTTAAAATGAAGGCTGCTTCTCTGAGTTAGAATCATCTTGTCCCAGAGGGAGATGCTGAGGAGCTCTAGGTTCCTCCTCTCTACTACACACCAGTTGATGCCGTGGAGGAACAATTGCCACCAGGTCTGCTTAATCCTATTCCAGTGGTATCGTGGGACGAATTCAGCGCCCCTTTTACGTATCAGCTTCTTCAGAGTCAGTTATAGTACTGGTTTGGCCATTTTACATCAGAGGCCAAGCTGAGCAAACCTGCCCTGGTGTGATCCTTAGAGTGTATCTTGGGAAAAGTGCTTCCGCGGACACGGCCACTCCTGCCAGAGGGATATGTTCTGTGGCAGCGTTTTGGCAGGGTTTGGACAAGGTGGTTCCAGGACATGCACTCCAGAATGATCTCGAATGTCATGGCATACCAGATCACCCCGTGAGGTTGAGTAGGTTGAATTGACGTGAGCAAAATCAATCAGTCATTCCATCAATCGATCTTTATTTGATATAGCGTCCCTTGCTGATATATTCCACGCACAACATTTGAGAGAGAGTGAGAAAACATGTATCAAGCAGAAGCCAAATCTTTCCTTTTTTTCTCTCTCAGGTTCAGGATTTCTGTTTCAAACCTTTCTTAGGGGAAGGTCAGTCAGTTGGAAAATGATGCTTTTATTAATAGAAATAGACCTGATTTGTGAGAACGTTATCATACTTCTCTTCAGTGTCGTTTTGTAATTACTGTGCTGGCATCATTTTGGACTCCCTGACTAATTTATTATGTTCATTGTTTCCCCTTAAAACATTTTTTCCTCATTGCCTTTGACAGGCGATTGGCAAAGCTTTTTGACCAGCTTAATGCTAATACGATTGCAATTTAAAGGTATCTCAATTTTAGTATTTCTTCAAATGCTGTATTTACATTCTCTCAGGTGCAGAGTGACAGCTGGAACATTAAATATTTCATAAATATGGGGGAATATGTGATTTCTGTCCAGTTCAGTTCCTCCATGTCTATTCATCCACATTTCGAGTTACCTGGTTAATAATATGCAGCTTACAGACACTTGATTTAAAGTGTGGTTCTGCTTTTCCTACCCTTTTAACAATCAAGGTATTGTTTGTTTTTGTTTTCTATACTCCTTTGTACACAAACAGTACCTAGCCTTGGAAAGGGGGATGTCAAAGCTCACTTTCCCTCCCCCTCCCTCTCTCCCTCTGTTTTTTTGTACTGAAATGGCCAGTAGTAGTGTAGTAGTGTGCCAGCATATAAAAGGGCTAGTCCTTTTCCTGCCTTGTTCAGTGTGGGATGGACCGGATTACATTCAAAAACAAAACACGGCCATATGGTGGTAGATGGAATAAAGAGATGCATTTAAAAGTGGGACAGCAATTAGAATTAAAGTGTTTTGAGGACTTAAGGAATTATTATTATAAGAAGGGAGGTGGGGGGTTGAGGTCAGGGCTGGTGTAGAGGGTGGTGGTGGTGGTGGTGGTGGTGGTGCTGGTTTGGGCTGTGGTCATCTGGATTTCAGGATCACCTCCAGATCCAGCGATAATGTATAGAAGTTTTTAGGTTCACTTAAAGCTGTCTTGGCTACAGATTGTATTAGTCCCACAGTTGGAATTCTATTATTTGTATTATTGTTATTAATATTTAGACAGATTTTCGCCAAGCTCTTCCAGAGAGCTCTCATTTCTCTTCAATAAATTTCCAGAGAGCCTTTGCCTTCACATTAAAGTCCATCTTGAGGAGACTTTTTTAAAATCCTGTCTTTCGATAGTGAGGCAATGGGTTAAGTGTGCTCTGTGGCATGGCCCTGAACACAATTGCTGGTTTGACTGGCTGCTGCCAGCTTCTGCTTTTATAAAGATATATATATTTTTTCTGTTCGGACCTCAGGCACAGGACCAGCAGCATCATTACCTCCTACAACAGAGCCGGCAGCATTGTAGGACTGCATCTCAGTGTGGAAAAATGTTTAAGAAAGACAGAACCCAAACAAACAAAGATGGCAGTTTAAAGGAAGGTGTTATGTGTGTTTCGTTTTTGGCGGAGAGAGGGAAAGGGAATTCTAGCATCTGCACAATGCGATATGTTTGTGCCTCAGTAATGAAATTCATAATTACACTCAAATAGTAATAGCTGATTTATTTATATATATATATATGTGTATATATATGTGTATGTATATGTATATATATATATGTGTGTGTATATATATATATATATATATATATATATATATATATATATATATATATATATATATATATATATATATGTGTGTGTATATACATGTATACACTCACCTAAAGGATTATTAGGAACACATGTTCAATTTCTCATTAATGCAATTATCTAACCAACCAATCACATGGCAGTTGCTTCAATGCATTTAGGGGTGTGGTCCTGGTCAAGACAATCTCCTGAACTCCAAACTGAATGTCTGAAAGGGAAAGAAAGGTGATTTAAGCAATTTTGAGCGTGGCATGGTTGTTGGTGCCAGAGGGGCCGGTCTGAGTATTTCACAATCTGCTCAGTTACTGGGATTTTCACGCACAACCATTTCTAGGGTTTACAAAGAATGGTGTGAAAAGGGAAAAACATCCAGTATGCGGCAGTCCTGTGGGCGAAAATGCCTTGTTGACTGATTCAAGCTGATAGAAGAGCAACTTTGACTGAAATAACCACTCGTTACAACCGAGGTATGCAGCAAAGCATTTGTGAAGCCACAACACGTACAACCTTGAGGCGGATGGGCTACAACAGCAGAAGACCCCACCGGGTACCACTCATCTCCACTACAAATAGGAAAAAGAGGCTACAATTTGCACAAGCTCACCAAAATTGGACAGTTGAAGACTGGAAAAATGTTGCCTGGTCTGATGAGTCTCGATTTCTGTTGAGACATTCAGATGGTAGAGTCAGAATTTGGCGTAAACAGAATGAGAACATGGATCCATCATGCCTTGTTACCACTGTGCAGGCTGGTGGTGGTGGTGTAATGGTGTGGGGGATGTTTTCTTGGCACACTTTAAGCCCCTTAGTGCCAATTGGGCATCGTTTAAATGCCACGGCCTACCTGAGCATTGTTTCTGACCATGTCCATCCCTTTATGACCACCATGTACCCATCCTCTGATGGCTACTTCCAGCAGGATAATGCACCATGTCACAAAGGTCGAATCATTTCAAATTGGTTTCTTGAACATGACAATGAGTTCACTGTACTAAACTGGCCCCCACAGTCACCAGATCTCAACCCAATAGAGCATCTTTGGGATGTGGTGGATCGGGAGCTTCGTGCCCTGGATGTGCATCCCACAAATCTCCATCAATTGCAAGATGCTATCCTATCAATATGGGCCAACATTTCTAAAGAATGCATTCAGCACCTTGTTGAATCAATGCCACGTAGAATTAAGGCAGTTCTGAAGGCGAAAGGGGGTCAAACACAGTATTAGTATGGTGTTCCTAATAATCCTTTAGGTGAGTGTATATATATATATATATATGTATATATGTGTATATATATATATATATATGTATATGTATATGTTTTCATAACGATTTGTTATCGTTGGAACTCAAGTAAAATACAGTTGAGGTGGAGAGGAGGGGATGGTTATTTGAAATTTGAAATGTGAAATGTGAAAATGGCAGCTTTTTCTTAATGAATCCAAAACTACAGATACCTGACTGCACACCCTTAACACCCAGTACTGTGAGACAGAAGGGTGGGGATCTATGGACCCTCTTATCAGTTCATATTTGCTTTTCACTTTGTTTTTCTTTCTTTGTTTCTTTCATGTCCTGCCATTGTGTGCGTCTCCACATTAATCAAATTAGTCTTCTTGATTTTTGAGTCTAATCTAGTTGTCTAGGTTTCTGAAGCCAACAGCACGTTCTCTGACAGATGCAATTGTGTGTCTGTGTGTGTGTGTGTGTGTGTAAGGGGGGTGGGGGGTTAAATGTCTGTATGTTTATGTGGCTGGGTGGCTGCCTATCTGTCTGTGTGTCTGTGGGTGTTTAGGTGGGTGGGTGTTTGAGTGGGTCTTTCTTTCTATAGCGAAGCAACAGAGCTAAAGTACTGGAGTCATAAGACACATTTAATAGTAAGCACCAGGCCAAAAACAAGTTATTTAGTTAAATACATGTACAGATAAATAGAGGATGTAAGTCTTGGCTCCTTTCCAAAGTCCAGGGGAACATGCGACCGTGGTGGGGTCTCTGTAGGTCAATGCAAATGAACACTGCAGATAAACACAAAGAGCAGCACAAGCCAGTCCATTGTTCCAGGGTCGCCAAAGCAGCACAATGGAAAACCACTGCAGCCTCTTCGCAGTAATGGGTTGCCCCCGTGGCCTCTTCTTACTGTGCTGTCAAAATTCATCCCAGTGGCATTCTGCTGGGTTGAGGTCTGGGAATCTCAGCTGGCCTAATGGCCTTCCACCCTTGTCTCCTTGAACACCTTGTCACGTCATAGGAGATGAGGGCCCTCAACCATCATATTGCATTAATGCTGGCATTACACTGATATCTGCCCATTACACCATACAATATTGGCTTGTGGTGCCCTTAAAAAATAAATAATTATTAAATATAAATAACCCAGCACACAACCACTAGTGCAGTCCCTGGAGATACAAGCCTTGTCCTGCTGCTTTAGATAAATACAGTCCAGATGAGATGTTTGTACTTCCCATCATGCAACACCTTCATTTTGTAGCCCATCACTGTGATGCCCCAATCGCTCCCTGTGTTTCGCAACGTCATGCCCTCGAGCTGCAAGCTCTCGCTCTGTCAGTTTGAAAAAAAATTTATGAAGAAAAAACATACACACAAAGAAAAAAAAAAATCCAGCTCTGGGTGAATCCAGTTGTTGTTAGCATTTAAAGCTGCTCACCACCTCTCACAAAAAACAAACAAACAGGGCAATGAAACGTTCTGCTGTCTCCAGCTGTTCCTCCGAACCTTTGAAGCCAGGCTGTCTGACCTCTGGCTTCAGCATTCAGTTCCATTTTCTGTCCCCTGTCCAGCTACCTAACCCCTCTTGACAAATGCAGTCTCTGCGTCCCTCTCCTTTTTCAAACCCTTGAAGGTTGTTTTCTCTCCATGTACAGCCACCTCACAAACATTGCTCTCCCAGTGTACATTAATCCAATTCAGAATCCCTTCTGGACAGGGAAGTGAGGGGTAGCTTGCGGTCTATCCAGTTTAAATGTAAAAATCCAGGCAACTATCTGTTAACCCGTTAAAACTGGATTTGTACATCAAAAAATATATATATTAATAATAATAATAATAAATATATACCTATAATGGAGTCTGTGGCCACAGTGTATCTGCCACTGCAGAATTTTTAAACTGGTCGGAATGGCTGGACAGTTCCGTCCCTGTTCTATCCAGTTCTGTTCGACTAAATTCCCTTCTGCCCTCTTCCATTGTCTGCAGGGACGCTGCACACGTGAGAACTGCAAGTACCTGCACCCGCCCCCCCACCTGAAGACCCAGCTGGAGATAAATGGACGGAACAACCTTATCCAGCAGAAAACGGCGGCCGCCATGCTGGCCCAGCAGATGCAGTTCATGCTGCCTGGGGCCCAGTTGCAGCCCATTGTAAGTGTAGAGCACAGCCCTGTGCTAAAAGGTGTCCATCCGCAATGGAGCAGCAGCATGGAGACTATTAATATCCTGTACTGGGGCCGATAGAAATAAGCCACACATACTGCAGTTACTTGGATCTGAAGAAAAAGTTTTTGTGCTGCTGAAGACAGTGTAAAATATTATGCTTGTATGAAAAGATTTGGTTTTCTGTGGTAGTAGCCAGTGACAAATATTGCTTTTTTTTTTTTTTTTCTAATTATTGGTTTGTTTTTGTTTTGTTAATCTTTATCCCCCCCACTTATGAGTTGAAAGCTATGCCACTGCCCTTGCTATAATGCCAACCCCATTGCTGTAATGCTATATTTCTAAATTTGGCCTCATTGTTGATTGAATTGTTTTGTTATTTTATTTTGTGTGTGTTTTATTTGCAATGTCCATTCCCTGTCTGTGTGGTGTAATATGGTGTGTGTTTGTTTTTGTCAGACTACGTTTCCTGTGACGCCCTCCCTCGCCACGAATCCCACCATGGCGTTTAGCCCATATCTGAGTCACATGAGCCCTGGAATGGGCCTGATGCCCGAGCTACTGCCCAACACTCCTGTGCTGGTCTCGGGGAGCCCCACCGTCACCATGGGTGGCAGCACCCCCACCCAGAAACACCTGCGCACTGACAAGCTCGAGGTATGTCCCGTCGCCCCCTCCCTGGTCGGTCTCTCTTTCTTGGCCTCTATTTCTCTGACTCATTCTCCTTCTTGTTCTATCTTATTTTCATAAAGCTTTTGATAAGGCTCCACACCAAAGACTGATCCTCAAATTGGAAGCTGTAGGCATTCAGGGTAATGCAAGTAGATGGATTATGAACTGGTTGATGTATAGGAAACAGGGTGTCGATTAGAGGAGTCGCTTCTAACTGGAGTGAGGTTGTTAGTGGAGTTCCACAGGGATCAGTACTAGGGCCTTTGCTTTTTCTAAGCTATATTAATGATCTGGACTCTGGGATAGTTAGTAAACTTGTCAAATTTGCAGATGATACTAAAATGGGTGGCTCAGCAGATACAATCTTGGCAGCACAGGCTATTCAAAGGGACTTGGATAATATTCAGTTGTGGGCTGACACCTGGCAGATTAAATTCAATGTGGACATGTGCAAGGTAATACATGCAGGTAACAAAAATGTCCACTATAATTACACTATGGGAGGAATAGAACTAGTCCTGGGAGTCTACATGGATTACTCACTTTCTCCATCCAAACAGTGTGGGGAAGCAATAAAAAAGGCAAACAATGTTAGGGTATATTGTCAAAAGTGTAGAATTGAGAACAAGGGCAGTGATGTTCAGACTGTACAATGCACTAGTTAGAGCTCATCTGGATACTGTGGACAGTTCTGGGCTCCACACTTCAAGAAAGATATCGCTGCTCTAGAGGCAGTTCAGAGGAGAGCAACCAGACTTATTCCAGGTCTGAAGGGAATGTCCTACTGAGAGACTGAGGGAACTGAACCTTATCACCCTGGAACAGAGGAGACTGCGTGGGGACTTGATTCAAGTCTTCAAAATCATGAAAGGCATCGACCACATCAAACCAGAGGAGCTTTTCCAGATCAGCAGGGACACACGCACCCGGGGACACAAATGGAAATTTGGCTTCAAGGCATTCAAGACAGAAAACAGGAGACACTTCTTCACACAGAGAGGCGTCACAATCTGAACAAACTCCCCAGCGATGTGGTAGAAGCTTAAAATTTGGGAACATTTAAAATTAGACTGGATAGGATCCTTGGATTACTTAGTTATTAATGGACCCCAAACGAACACGATGGATCGAATGGCCGCTTCTCGTTTGTAAACTTTCTTATGTTCTTATCTTTCACTTCCTCTTGTTATCCTTGCATATAATTTTTCTCTGTCTCTCGTTCTCTGCTGCTCGTCTGCTTTCTCTTTCCCCTTCTCATCTTCTCCTTATTGCTTACAATGTCTTTCCTTCTCTCTCTTGCCACTTTCACAGTTTTTTTCTGTATATTTCTGGGTCTCTGTAAAATGATAAAGCTTATTTTTCACATGTATACGTAGGTCCACAAAACAATCTTTTATAGAAAGATGGAGAATACATTTAAAATATATATATTATTACACAATCACAATTCAAAACATCATTATATAACACAAACACACACACACTTGAATCCAATTTTGCACCTCTCTGGCCTTCACATGAGGCTCCGTCTCACTGCAGAGGGTTCAGAAGGCATGTGAGGGGACCAGTCCAACACTGAGGTGGCCGACTCCTCAGGGTGTGTGGTACCTGGGGGGATCGAAGGAGCTACATCATTAGGTCTGGGTTTAATGTTTCCCCAGTGCTTTCCTTCCAGCATTTTGCTCTTGATTGGACCTCCACTGGGAGCGCTTGTTCCTGGCACAGAACTGGCCCGGCAAGAAAACAACCTCTCGCTGCTCAGACTTGCACTAAACACCGCCTGCATATCCGCAACACAGACAGTTTATTTATTTAGGCTTTTTTATTAAAAAAAAAAATTAAAAAGTATTTTATATTGAATTTGATGGTGCAGATTCTTTTGAAATGGTGCACAAGGAGCTATATAGACTGGTAGCAAAAGTTCTGTGAACACCCTTCTCCACTTCTTCTTGAGTTGATAATAATAAATAAGTTACTCTTGAAGCCTCAGTAAAGTGTGTATTATAAGCTTTTTTGTAACCAATGCAAGCAGCACACAGTAATTCATGATTGAAAATAAATAAAGATGCAGTGGGGGTGCTGGCATGGAGTTCTCAGCTGCTTATCTTCTCCATGGTGTGTCCTGATGGCTATCTTGCTTTTTCTGTAAGTCTGACACCTTTTGAACACTCCAGTGGAGCTACTCTTTGGAGAGTCTTGATCACTGAAGATTTGCAGGGCTTTCATCTTGGCCCGTCTTAAAGTCTTCAAGGGGCTCGGGACGTGACGGATAAAAGAAAAAGAAAAAAAACAGTTATGAGATTGGACTGCGATAAGCAGTGGTGGGGTTTCAGTAGAGTAGAGCAAAGCAGAGATGAGCAAAACAGATGTATTTTCACTAATGGACTCGCTGTGATGGATGCCATTTGAGTGTGATTACGTGTGACCCTGTATGTTCTGGTGCCTTCTGTGTTGACTCACGCCACCCTTCTCCTCTGCTGTTCCTGCAGGTGTGCCGGGAGTTCCAGCGGGGGAACTGCACACGAGGGGAGAACGACTGCCGCTACGCGCACCCCATGGAAGCGGCCATGATCGACGGCAGTGAGAACTCTGTCACCGTGTGCATGGACTACATCAAGGGCCGCTGCTCCCGGGAGAAGTGCAAGTACTTCCACCCCCCTGCTCACCTGCAGGCCAAGATCAAGGCTGCGCAGCACCAGGCCAGCCAGACTGCCGCCGCTGCCGCCATGGTGAGAGACCCGCCGGCCCACCGCTCCGCACAGCATAACACTGACCGTGAAAAGGGGTGCCAGTGTACTTACCTGTTGCTGTTGCCCAACTCAAAATAGTTTCAAGTAGTTGTGGTTGTTTTATTTTCCCACCCCCCAGACACAGGAGAAGAAAAAGCTAAAGTCTGGTCCACCAAAAGTGTTTAAAGATACAGGACATGGGATACTGGGTGAGACGGACAGAGTGCAGTAGTCTGGTCGTTTGCGCTTCACCATGCGTCTCTCTTCTGATGGATGTAAAGCATGCTGTCAGGGTCTCTCTCTGCTGCTCGGCCTCATAGCGCGTGCTCGCTCTCTGCGTTTTTCCAGTTCAATTGAAAGTGCTTTTTTTGACACGGTCGGTTTAAGTATTGCCCCAAAGTAATACTGACAGTTGTCAACCACTTACAGATTCCAATCCACAGGTGAACAATGAGCAGAGACTGCAACAGCCATGACAACATGGGACAATTACTTGTAATAATAGCTAACCTTGGGCAATACATTTCTATTCACCTTTACTTTGCCCCTTCCTCTCCTCTCGATCGCTCTCTCTTCCTTTCCCTCTCCCCCCCACAGAGAGCCCTTGCTAATAGCTCCCCGGCCTCCGAGTGCCTCTTGACTTACTTGACGCTATTCTCTGCAGCCTCAGTGACAGATAACAGGACAGGCCAACCGGCGACACCATTTTTATTAACGATCGCTGTCATGCATTGCAGTCAATTAACTGTAGTCTTCTTTGCCGAAGTGCACACCACCTTAATAATTATACTGTGATTTGTTTGTCCTTTTTTTTTTTTTTTTTTTTTTTTTTTTTTCCTGATTTGCTTTCTGCATAAACAAAATAAATGCTGCATGTTAAATAATGCATCAGGCCTGGAAGAGCGCGATTCTCACAGAAATTCAGGGCTGTGGCACTGTGCCTGGGATGCTGTCTGCAGCTCTGCAAATCAGCAGGGGAGTGCAGAGGGCAAGAGGCTGGAGTCCCCAGTCAGAGAGATGGGCTTGTACCTCCTCTTTAATATTCATACTACAGACACAGTAATGCATTCAACCTCTTTACAGTACAGGTTCTGTCCTGCCTTCAATCAAATATTTAGAGATGAGCCATTTATTTATTTATTTATTTATTTTTTTAATTTGTATTTGATTTTTTTTTGTTTCTTAAGAGGAACATTATTTTTATATCTTCACCACTAAAGTTCTGCATATGATACATATTTTTAACCTGCATATATACAGGTTATATACATATATACAGACAAGCACTGACGAAAGGTTAACTGCTGAAATATTTGCTGCTATTTTCACTTAAGCACTTTTGAGCTGATTCCAAAAAGAAATTTAATGTGGTTTCGGTGAAAATAAATTTTCTTGTGGACTTTGTCTTTTTACACACAGGATTTTTCTGTTTCTTCAACCTGCATATATACAAATATACATTTTGTGTTTTCAGCACAAAAAAATCATCTGGTTCTCTAAGATTGTTGTATTCAGCAGGGGTAGGGTTTAGCACGGCATAATTTGTGTGTTTGTTTATTTTGTATGTGTGTATCTGTGTACCGCATTGATCACAGACACCCCATATCAGATGAGGCATGTGTTTGTGTGCACTTGTTAGCATCGCTGTCCCGGTAAGTGTCAGCAGTTGTCATTGACAGGCCAGCTCTCACTGGGGCTATTACACCTGCAGTACCTCTCCGCCCATTGCCTCCCTCACTGCACATCACTTCACCGCAGTGGCAATTTTCGGCTTCGTTTCCAGCAGGATTACTCAAGCGGAAGGTCGGGTTAATGCAGGTTAATGGGACTGATGGAGAAATTACACCAATGCACCACATACATGACATCCGATCTGCCCTGTAGCTCCCTCATTGTGCTCTAATGGCTGCGTTTACCTGCCTACCTGCTTTCGAGGTTTTCTCTCCCCGGGGTTGATGTTTTGTTTGTTTCTTTGTTGTTTGTTGTTTGCGGGTCTTAACTCTTCATGCCGTGATTTGTTTTGAATTCATTTAATTTGATTTGATTTTGTTTTGTAATAGTAACCACCTTCATGTTGTTGTTTAATACATTTTTGTGTTTTTTTGTTTTGTTTTTTCCTCCCCCTCCTCCTCCTTCCCTCCCTCCCTCCTTCCCTCCCTGTCGTCTTCACCTTCCCACCATGCACTGCTCTCCCTCTGCACCTCTGCTTGCCGTGTCTGTTAATATGCTTGAATCCCATTGGCTCATTGCCCTCATGTGCTCGCTGCCTGCTAACCCAGACCCAGCCAGCTGCCCGACCCCTGAAGCGAACCCTGCAGCCGACCTATGACCTGGTACTTTGACCTTTCACCTTCTTGCTTTTGCATGCGTCTGTGTGTAGTTTGCATTACCAGTCTGTGACTTGTTTATTACCATGCCATCCTGTTAGGGAACTCGCTTGCTCTTGCCAAGAATCCCTTGCAGTTGCCGATACATATATCTGTTTCATAAATCCTCCTGGGCTGATATTGGCGAGGCAAACAAAAAGGAGTCGTATTTATTAACGCATCTGAGCTTCGAACATTTGCTCTTTGAATGCACACACAAATAGCAATGAAATCTAAAACATCTGGCAGATTGGTGAACTGTAAGGAATTGTCTTGACTATGTGGGACTAGATATACCTTGTAACACTGACCTCAGTTGTATTAATGCTGATGTGTTGACATCATTGACACAGCCTGTTCTTGTTCACTCTGTGCTCCTTTGTCCTGGGTGAAACTTCACTTTGGTGCTGTTTTCGAAGCGTAGATCAAGGAGTCAGTTTATAAATGCATAGGGCCCTCTCTCCTATCTAAGAATCGGTTTCCTGGACTCAAAGTATTTTCCTCTAAACATAAATATCCCTAAAATATACCATTGCCTTACTGTTTTAGTTTAGAAATTCACTTATTCCTGAGAAACAGTAACACCCACCAACAGATTTACTTGTGACTCCTAGATAAAAAGGAAGGTTTTATAAATTTGCATATTTTGTAAAAAAAAAAAAGCTAAATAATAGATTTTGTGTTATTAGGCCTCATTTTGTTTTCTAAAGCTGTCTGCAGTGTGTCTTTGTGCATAGCTCCACCTTGTGGCTGTATGGACAACTAGCAGTACTTAAACGGCCTTCATTCAGCTGTTAGTAAGGGGCGGGAGGATCACAGAAGATAATCTGTGGTTAACACCATTATTAACAGCACAATGCTTCACAGTTATAATTGTCTGAAATTGACTGAACTACTGCCTCAGAGAGATAGTATTCAGTAAAGTTGCTCACAGTCAAGAACAAAATCGCAGACTGCGCAGTTGTTGGCAGTTTGGATTTGAGTTTTATGCATTCCAAATCCTTTTTTTTTTCACCAGATTATCAGATTCACTAAGCACACAGTTGGACTCCAACAAGGCTGTGTTGCGGCAGTATCCTCTAATTATGTTTTTAGTTACATTTTAAGAAAAAGGCCTTGCTTGTCAAATTCTCATTTAAGCAAAGTTCTCTTTGACTGATACAATCGTGACTTGTAGTGTACTGAGCAGGGAGTAACTTCAGTTATATCAAGCTTTTTTTTTTCTTATCCCCATTCCCCAAATTCTCTTTCTGGCTTTGATATTTTATCCTAGTGATCTAAAACTTTTAGCTGTCTCTGTTTGATAATCTTACGCCATGTTTCTAAAGAGCCGTCTGGTCTGTGCTGTACAGTTGTCTGCTCTAGGAGAAACAAATAAAATAAATTACCATCTATTGCAAATTAAGTCTATAATCATTTGGATTAGTGTAGAAATGGCTACATTGCAGACACAAATAGCGCATAATGCAAAATAATGTAATGAAATCTTGAAACGTAATGCTTTTTGTGCGCATTTTGTTAGCACTGAGGCTGTGCTGTAACCCTGTGTCTGTGCCAGTGTGCGTCTGTGTTTACAAGTGTACTGCGTCTGTGAGTGTGTGTGAGTGTGTGATTGTGGAGTGAGCTGGCCTGTCTCTCACTCTTGTGCCTCTCACGGCCCGCTGTCTCTCGCCACTCCCTGCAGGCCCTGCCCCCTGGAGCTCTCCAGCCATTACCAAAGAGGCCAGCGCTCGAGAAAACCAATGGTGCCACCACTGTCTTCAACCCCAGCATGTTCCACTACCAGCAAGCCCTGGCCAACATGCAGCTGCAGCAGCCAGCCTTCATCCCCACAGGTGAGTGAGCAGGCCGGCCGGGTAGGTGGGTTGGTGTATGGGTGAAGGCAGACTTCAAAGGGCTACCTGCTCACTCAAGCTGCTAAATGTCCAGTCTACTGTCAGACCACTGATGTTTTTAATCCAACCTCCCCCCGCCCCAAAACAATATAATAAAACTGAAAGCATTCAATTTAGGCGATGTGATGAAAGGGGTGACAGAGGGAGCATTACTGCAAAGGGAGGCTTGGTACTGTTGGTGCCTTGAGAAGCAGGTGGGTAAGCCGGTGGTGTAGGGGGAGCTCGGAAGAAGGGAATGGGCTGGGCTGGGCGCTCCTGCAATGATGACTGTCTGGCCAGGTACCACGCTGCCTACATGCTCCCTGCGTTTTAGACTGGCCTTCTCCAAGCTGCCCTTCCAAACCCCATCCCAGCACATGCACTGTTACAGTCAGACCACTTACACAACAGCATCTATCTCTGATTTATGGTTCAGTTTAATACATGCTGTCCCCTGAAAGTTTGCTTTTTGTTTGTGAAAGAAATCACAGAGTAAACAACATAGTGTGGCGCATGAGGAAGAAGAGAAGGAAGTGGAGGAGCAGGCTTGTCAGTTTCTCTTGGCGAATAAAACTCTGGCATAGGTAAACTGAGTTGATTTGAGCTTCCGGCCACTGATTATTCAGGGTTGGGCAGAAAGATCTCTGGCCATGGTGGTCAGCAGGGCATGATGCCAAGCCCGCTGCAGACAGTTAGGCCAGTACAGGCACAAGGACCCATCAGAGCATGGACCCTGGCCATTTGTCCAGTCGATCAAGTCTTCCATGAATGAGACCTAATTCCCCGCCAGTGCAGCCTTGGTCAGAAAGCCCTGTCTAATCCAAAGCAGTATTCAGGCTCTGTGTTCCTGTGTTGGGGGGCAGGGATATTGGGGGGGGTTATGTTGTTTTTCCTTCCAAAATATAGGCTCACTAACCAATATTTTGTTTCCGTTTGTTTTGTTTTTCTTCTTTGAAATCCATCTCTCTCCCGCCTCCCTGTGTGATGTGTCAGGCTCTGTTCTATGCATGAGCCCCGCTGGAGGTGTTGGTAGGTTCCCCTTCCTCAAAGTCTCCAGCAGAGGCCCGAGGGGCTGTATCTGGGCTGTGAAAGGGATAATTGTGCTTCTATGTTTATTTATGTTCTTTAATAGAATCATTCGGACTATTATTTTGAAAAAGATCAATAACCTAAATCGTCAGAACTCGCCACGGGCATTCCGAGTAGTCCTGACATTCCCCGTCCTGCATTCTGATCCCGCCAGACTCTGTTTCGCCTTGGGTTCCGTGGTTTGAATGCAGTGTTATGTTTTTATATCAACATGGCTTGGTATCCGTTATCGCAAATGCAGGGAGGTTGAAAGTGGCTGAAGATCTGCGTAGTTGTAAAATGGATGGGAAGTGTCAGAGTGCCTGGAATACACCAGTGTGTAGTTCATCCTCAGAAGGGTATAATTCATTTTTCATGTTTTGCATGTTTTTGTTTATGATAAAACCATACAAACCAATTCAGACATTTATTCTATGTGTTGCAGAACCACAATATAATAATTCCATGAATGTGAGAATGAGTTTCAAATTGTAACAGTGAGAAAACTCATTCTTCTCTGACATTTTTTTCTCCTCATTCAAACAACTTTCTGTAGTTCTCTGTCACCCTACAGCTCTTTTGCCACGGCTGATGTGAGCATGGCCTAGATACAGCCCTGACAGTGCTCTGTCTTTCTGTGTGCGCTTACACAGTGTACCTTGTGTCTTGGGTGTGTCTGAATTGCTGTGTGTGTGTCTGTGTCTGTGTGGGGGATGGGCTGGGTGTATGAATAGCTAGTCATCACATGCTTGTCTCCTGATTCTGATGTACAGTGTACAAAGGAGTCTGTTCCTTTGGGAGTACCTGACAAAGACATTCTGTCCAAGTGCTTGCTCCAACCAGGCCCTAAATTTCTTCCCTTGAGACTGGAGTCTGTACTTGGTGCCCCCTGTTGCTGCGTGATGCGTGATAATCTCCCCCGCTTTAAGCATCTGTGCCCCGTGCCTACAGCTGCTCCCCCTCACAGTCAGAGTTATGAACATTTCTAATGAGGTCGAGGTGCATATAGTGTGTGTGAGGCAATCAGTGGAACTGAGTCCGCGGTTCTGGGAATCCCGGAAGAATGCTGGAGGAGTCCTAAATATTCCAGAGTGGGAACGTTGCAGGGGCTTCCGGCAGCTGATTTCTGCTGGATCGCTTGGCATCTGAATGCCTGAAGATTTCATTAAATACAAACCTAAACGTAACAAAAAAACATCTGTAATGCTATGAATGTGTTATAATAATAATCATTTTTAAACCTGATGCTCCAATATAATCATCTTAGAAATGAGTGACCTGTAAAAAGCAGCTTGAATAATTAAATCAATCAATTAATTAATTGATAAATACAGAACTGCTTGAGAACAGTTAGAGACTCTTCGTTTCCAAGTCTTTTAAGATATTCTGGGCCCCAATATTCAATTCAAATTAATAAATAACCACAATAAATATCATTAGTATGATGATGATAATAATAACAACAACGATTTGGCCTGGTTGGTGCAGAGCTGTGTGCGTGAGCACGCTCTCAGGATGTGCTTGCAGGAGGTCTGGGTGTGCACTGCCTCTGTCTCTGACTCTGCTCCCCTTCCCCCCCAACATAGGGCTGCTTAAACCCCCAGTGCCCAGCAATGAGTGTCGCTGGGAGAGGCGGGACTGGAGCAGCTGCAGGCTCCCCCCCAGCCGCTACCTGTCAGTGCCTGGATTAACTGGTGAGGGGCAACATAAGGTCCATCTTTTCTCTCCCCCCTCAACCCCGCCGCCCCACACCTCTTTCTACTACCTGTCCCCCCTCCCCCTCTCTCCCTCTCTATCCCCCTCTCCATCTCTCTCTCTCTCTTTTGCCCTGTCCATTCCTCCTCAGCTCGAGGTGTCGGCGCTGGCTGAGAATCCCGGCTAAATGCATGCTGGGACAAGGCCGCCCGTCAGTAGCGTGACTTTGAGGGAGTGCCCCGAGTGAGCAGCAGCAGAGGGCACCACTCAGTTGCCTCTGCCCCACAGAGTAGAGCACGCACCCCGCCATCCCAGCGCAGGTGCCAATCAAAGAAAGACGAAAAAAATAACATTGAAAAGTCACTGGGACATTATGAGGAGGATCACATCCCCCCCACCCAAGACTTTGCCCTCCCTGGGCTTATCTACTGGATTTTTGTTTTTTGTATTATTCATAATAAAAAATAAAAACAAAACTTACAATGAAATCCAGCTTCAGTGAATGACCGCACAGCCCCCCGATTTGTAGGGAATTGGGAGGTGGGAAGGGTTGGGAGGGATATTTTGTTTCATTAAAGTTAAAACCCTAATCCAAAATCAGATGCATTTTTCTTATTTTCATTGCATTTCCCAAGCCTAGAGCAGTTTAGAGCTTGACTGGAGCAATGTAAAGTGTAGTGCTGTGCCTTGCTGCCCCTTAACCGGTAATAGCTGTCAGACTGAAGCCAGGTGCTGCCATGGCCGGTGCAGTGAGGGCATACTTGTGCTTGTGTCTGTCACAGAGCACCCTTTGTGCGCTTTACAAAAATCAGATCTGGACCCAAAGCTGAACCCACATAGAGGGAGACGCATTAGTATAAGATAGATCTTGGGGGTTACGCAGGTGTATGCGGTGTTGTGTGTCATGTGTGTCTGTTGATGTATGTTGTTGTTGTTTGTGTCTTGTGTTTTTTGTTGTCAAAATCTATATGTTGAGTCTATATGTTGACAGAATTGGAAAGGGAGGATTGCATTGCGTATCTTCATCCTCCAAGCATACCAGTGCAATAACTCAATGGACTTTTGCATTTTGTAAACAGTAATGATCTCCCCCCCTCCCCCTAACCTAGATAACACAGACTGGGTTTTCAATGCTAGTAAGGGGTTTTCCTGTCATGAAACTCAGCCACTAATTAAAATACAGAATTTGCCTGTATTTATTTCAATTTGTTACTGTAAAGGGTGTGCCAAAAAAGTTTTTTTCTTCCTTAATTATGGCTGTGTCATTATTCCACGGAGGTATGAAACCAAGCCGGCTGTCGTTTTTTTTCCCTAAGCTGACAAAACAAATACACATACCCGGCAGCATCACTGCACGCCCCGTGGAGACGGCAGTTGATGCAGCTGCAGAGTGTGCAAGGTCTCGCCTGGTGTGCCCATAGCCCTTCCCAGGCTGAGAGTGCTGGTCCTGACATGTAGAGCTACATGTAAAATGTGAAGTGTAAACATTGCTCATCTGTGCTCAAACCAGCAAGAACCAACTTTTGCACACTCCAGGAAACTCACTAGCAGTAGAAACCCATATAGTAACAATGAGTTTGGCACTCGCTAGAGGCAAAAGGAGGTGTGGAGTGGGGGGTGGCTCCTCTACTACATGAGAAAGTTTCTGTAAATCTCAGCAGGTTACAGACTGTCAGCCCCCTCCATGACCTCTGACCCTTGCCCTGTGAACATCATGTCCCTAGAAAAGACTCAGTGTGTTTGTGAACCCCACCTCCCTGATCTGTGTGTTGTGGTACAAATCTGCATTATATTCTACTTTTTTCTTTTGAATGCTTGGTTATTTTGAGTTACTTTCCCCCGTTCCCCTTCCCCCTCCCACCAAAAAATATATAAGAAGGTGAAGTAAGCTGGTGTTGTCTGAGGTCTCATTACTGTGTGCCTTAGCTTTACTGAGTGTTTTCAGTTCTTTATTTTAGTTATGATTGTAATCCACTTTTCCCTTTTTCTCTTTTTGCTTTGCTTATTTCTTTTATTGGCTCTACTATTATTTATTTATTTCTCTTGTTTTTGTGTTTATTTTTTTGCATGCCTTATGCCCTGGTAAAACCATCATGGCGATGTCACATGACTTGTTGCTGTGATTCCTGCCACGCCGCCGCCTCCTCCTCTTCCTTCTCCTTCCGCGCCTTACATGTTGCCATGGTTGCCATAACGCTCCACCCTCCTGTCTCTCCCTCCCATGGTTCCCTTCTGCAAGTTCCCATGATGCACGGTGCTACGCCCTCCACTGTTACGTCGGCAACAACACCTGTCACGAGTGTCCCTTTCGCTGATTCTGCTGCCACCAATCAGGTTTGCCCTTTCACATGGCTTTGTTAGTGTGGAGCATTGTCTTGTGTGTTGCCAAGAGTGTAGAGACAACAGGCGCTTCTTCGGCATCCCCGCGGTCAAGTGCGGTTATGGAAGAATGAATGAGTGAATAATAAATTGTTATAATGGATCTGTCCCTTTCATTCTCTTCCACTTTCATTCTTTCTCTTTCTCTCTCCCTCTCACTCTAAATCCATCTCCCTCTCCATCCTACTGTCTCTTACCTTCTTTTTCTCCCCTTCTCCCTCTCTCGAACCCTTCCAGTGTAGCTCAGAAGCCAGGCTCCATTTATGTATTTATTAATAGTAGTAGTAGTAGTTTTAGTTCATGGTCATGAAATGTAATTGAATTAACATGGATCCATATAATATAGATAAATGTGATTGGAAGTGTTGATGTGATGTCAGGCTGTGTGCAACACCAATCAAAAAGGTGTCACTTTTACCCCGCAGCACGGTCTGCGATCTCATTACCCTGATCTAGAATTTAGTATGTGTAATCAGAAGGGCCGTTTCGTGTGTCTCAATTCCATTTCTGAAGAAGCGCTTGTTGAATTTACCTGTGACTAAATATGTGGAGGACAGGCAGAATTAATGTGCTTTTTTTATTTTATTTTATTTTATTTATTTATTTATTTATTTGTCCTTCTCTCAACCAATTTATAATGAACAAGCATTTGGAAAAAAAAAAGACAGGGATTGATTGGAAACTAGTTTTTCATGTCTTTTTTCTTTCTTTTTTTTTTGATGCCTGAATGCCTTGTTCTTGTGTCTTATATTAACTGAACTTGTCACTGTTGTTGTTGATATCACCACAGCTGTGTCTTTGTAGAGAACCTCATTTTAATATAAAGTCTTTCTCACTGTAGATTTCCCAGTTATCTGTAGATGAACTGAATAGCAACATGTTTGTTTCACAGATGTAACCGTTGCCAATAGAAACAGTAAGTTTCCTTCATGTATCAATAATCAATTCATAAATTCCAATGCATTTCCTGTGGCCTTTGGCTTTCTCATGATAGGTTTTATTATTTTCTGTAACAGTATTAATTTATTTAAACTAAAGAGCCTTACCCTTAAAGTAAATTACAAAATATGGCCTTCATATGGTTTCTTGTTAAATTACGTATTTAATTAAATGTTTTGTCTAAAAATATTAAATGTGATTAGAAATGTGAATCAAGGTAGCCTCTCTGTCCGATTAAAATTATCATGGTCGTACAGTAGGAAAAGTGTGCTCTTGACATAAATATGAACTGATACTCCACCGTTTGTCCACAATCACTTTTGCCCAGTCTTTTGACGTGACCAGTATCAGACATCAGTGTAAACGCTTCTTGTGGACACGCTTGACTCATTATTATACTGCCCCTGACCGAATCCCCCTTTTCACTTCTATGAGTTCTTGAACCACTTCAGTCTTGTGGAATTCTCCCGCCTCCTTTCAGAAGGCCCCTGGAATGCGCTGTATGTTTTGCTCAGCTTTGTGAGAGTTATGTGTGTGGTTTTTTTTTAATTATTATTTAATTATTGTTATTTTAGGTTGCTTTCGTTTGATAGAAGATTCCTTTTTGTTTGTTTGTGAATGTCCCCAGCTTGGCTCTGTGAATCTACTGCTGCACTCTTGCCTTTGTTTTGCCATCCATCTCTCTGGCCCCTCAGCATGCATTGGTAGCATTTGATCCTGTTCATAAACGGCAGTGTAAACGCTCCGCGATCAGATCAAATGTACATGTCAAATGCATGTCAGATGCAAAACGTAGTTCCTCAGTGATAAATAATACAATTTAAGGACAACAAACTGTAGATCGCTGCTGCAGTAGGTCCCTCACCACAAAGACAGGTGGCAGCAGCTTTGTGTTTACCTGTGTTTCATTATGGCACACACCACCTAATATTTCAATACTCTGCTGGCTGGCTTGCATGCTAGTGTTGCTGGCATTTCTTTTCAGTCTTTAATGGTTTTTATTTATTTATTAATTTATTTTGCGTTTTTTAGTTTTTTTCCTCTCCTGCCCCACCCTCTCCATAAACATACACTGTGCCCATCACTGTACTGATCTGCCCCAGTCTTCACTAGCAGTAGCTCAGAGTGAAGAAAATCTTATTTCAAATAATACATAAATCAATAAATAAGAACCTAGTTAGCTGACTTAATCCCAAGAGGCTACTGTTGTTTGCCTCACCTCTCCTGCTTTCTTGTGTCTTC